>NW_011967227.1:1472130-1575704 GCF_000949405.1 Vollenhovia emeryi | reverse complement strand
AGAGAGAGAGAGAGAGAGAAGTAATTATATGCGCAATGTCACTTTAAAATAAAAAGTAATATGTCACTCCCTGATACGAGTCGCAATAGCAAAGTTTACATCGCTAACTATATATGTTAAACTGTAACAATACAAAAATGTATACGATTATTATAGACTAATTATGCAAAATCGAAACTATTGTATTAAACATACTTTATATTTTAAAAAGTCGAAATAGACGCGTAAACAACATCTTAAAGTTATATACACGTTATTGCAAATAATATTATAACAGCCCCGGTGGTCGAGCTGGCTAAGACGCCCGTCACGGATTGTAGGGAGCTTTATTTTGCGCAATTAGCGCAAATAACATAAAAATATAAGACACTCACCTCACCGATTTCTCCGCTGTTGCCCGATGCCTCCAAGACCTGCTCCTCCTCTCAGATTTCCTTGTCGCACTTACACAACACTCACTCGCGAAAATCATCGATCACGCGAAATTTCGGACACTCCCGTACGCGATGTAAAATACCGTGAAATGCAGTAAGCGACGTTCTTTACTTCCTGCCCGTTCGAATTGCGAAGAACGACAGAGCGAATTACGCCGTGAACGCCGAAGTCGTACAAATTTCTCTCCCCGAAAATGGAACAGATTACACGAAATCGATAGATAGTTAAAAGCGTGGTCTTGGAAACCGGTAACGTAAAAATAATATCACGCACGGAACAACTCTCGCTGCTGCCTGCCGGCTCGACGTTCGGCGAGCGAGTGATAAGTACGGAATTTTCCATTTCGTAGGCGGGACAACGAATTCTCAACGTTTAACGTTTTTCTGTTGTTTTTCACTCGGCGCGGTGACGTACAATGTTTTTGCGTTCCATCGTGTATCCGAAGGTCGCTGCGCTCTCAATCGCTCGCCGAACGTCGGGCCGGCAAGCAGTGGCGCGAGTTGCTCCGTGCGTGTTATTACTTTTGCGTTATCGGTTTCCAAGACTCGATCGCGATAAATGTGTGGATAAAACGCTATTGATTTGTACACTTTTATCAGTAACAAGTAACGTTCCTCGGTTAACTATTATATATATATATATTATTATATGTATATAGAGAATGTCGCTTCTTACGTGTCGTTACATTATGTAAATGTAATCGAAAATTATCTGAATTAACTGTTACAAATACAATTATAAAAACAATTATTTATCGCTGAAGGTTTCGCTCACCTAATTCACTTCGCGGATTAGATTCAATGGCAATAAAGACTGTAAAATATCGTTTCGTCGCGGGCCAATAACTACATACTTCTTTACCGCAGATGCTTGGATTCCGATGCACGCGTTGTGTTTTGTGTCGCTAATTTAAAAGTGATTTATCCACTACTTCTTCCGAATCAAAACTGCAAGTTAGTTTGAATGATTTGTATGACGGAAAGTCACGCGACACATGTTAATAATATTTCGTGCGTTTCGCGGTATTTCACATCGCGTACGGGAGTGTCCGAAATTTCGCGCGATCGATGATTTTTGCGAGTGAGTCTTGTGTAAGTGCAACAAGGAAATCTGAGAGGAGGAGCAGGCCTGGGGGCATCGGGCAACGGCGGAGAATTGGTGAGGTAAGTGTCTTACATTTTGATATTATTTGCTACTTGTGCAAAATAAAGCATCTGTTCTCTGTTTTTGTTTTATTTATTCAAATGATTCGAACGAGGATTCGAATAAGTGTTACAAAACGAAAGTATAAAATTTTGTGAGTTTATGTTTAAAAGGAAGACTTTTTACAGTATTCTATAATTATTTTAATAAATACCTATTTTCAAAAATATTAAATGTAAAGTATATTTAACACAATAGTCTGGATTTTACATAATTAGTCTATAATAATCGTATACATGTTTGTATTGTTACAGTTTAACATGTATAGTTAGCGATGTACAACTTTGCTGTTGCAAACCGTATCAGTGAGTGACAAATTACTTTTTACTTTAAATTGACGTTGCGCATACAATTATTTCTTTGCGTGTATACAAATTCTTAAAAATATAAAATGTTTGACCACAAACTGCGCGCGCGAGGCGCGCGTTTTATCGTTTCTAGTATAATCTAATTGTAATTTTTATTTAAATTACTTTTTGTTATTACAGTTGGTTTTTTCGAAACTATTCTCAACCGTTCAAATGGTAATTGTAAATTTTGTATGCTGTCTCAAGTTTGATTGGTACATATCGCTATAAAGACTACTTTGCGGAGCAATTAAATCGCGTTTTGAAGGTGTTCGCGTTCGTACTCGGAATTTTTGCTAGTTTCACCATCGGCGTGGCGGTCCTATCGCACCGATAATTCGAATCGACGAGGAAACTCGCGCGGCGCACTCCGTATTTATCGGGTCCCGAGACTTTATTCAAATTTCACGTCACTCGATTAAGCAGTCGATTTACTCCGGATTTGCTTTCGCAGGAACTTCGCGGTTCCCTGCGACTTCGACCACGTGCAAATTCGCAGGGATCTACTCTAATAGCGCGCGCTTAGGCGAAACGAGAGAGACAGTGGTAAAGAGAGATGGAGGAGCGCGCGCGGATAGTCGTCATGTATAAGGCGGTACAGATACGTAAATGTGTGGGTGCACTCACACACGACGGGTCCAAGAGAACTAGCCTTTCCACTTGGTCCCCTTTTAGAGACCAGCGGAACTATGGCGACCGAATGTCTTCCTACCTTGACGCAATCTACCTCGAGTACTTACGTGCACCCACGAAACCTCCACGTGCGGTCGTACCACGTGGAACTTTCCCGATTCTACTTCTGCACAAAGGACAGAAGGCTCCTTCGTTCACCATTAAGCTTATTAGTTTAAAGCTACTTGAAATTTCTTATTCCGCGTGTATCTCACTTTGCGGACCAATTGAATAATTCGAGATGTTCAATTTTACAGGGTAATCGACTCGTTAGTAGGATGACATCGTACGTTCCTTTCGCGCGCTGGTCCGACTGGTCTTGTGATTAGTAAAAACCATATACTTTTGATCTTTTAATATCGTATCGAAGGGCAAGATATTTTCAAAACCTTTTGCGTGTTCTATTTTGATTATTCTACAGTTTTACATACCGCTGAAAGGTTGACGTAAGTCCAACTTTGGTGCTTTTAATTCTCAAATCTAACGTGAAAATAGTGGTGACGTTTTCATTTTGTTTTTAACTTGAAGGTATAATGCCACATTTATGTTTTCGCCGTGCTTCTTCATTCATTCTCATTACGGAAGACTGAAAATCACACAGGACGTCCCCCTGTTTTGCGTGCAGCTTTGCGTTTATTACTCTTACTCGGTTTCCGCATTCGAATAGCCCAAAGCAGTACGTTCTTCGTGCTGGCTACCTCAACTTGTGGTTGTATGTACCAACGATCATTATACAGTAATAATCTGCTTTTCGCATATCCGTGCTTTTCGCTCGCTGGATTTTCAAATAAGAGAGGCGCGATCGCTTTAATAAGCAATAACGTTTGCTCGCGCCACGAAAGCGAATAATAGTGGGCGGGCGGTGGCGAGGCGCCGAAACAATGGGAGCTCGCCCGTTTCAGCCCTTTTCCCTTTGAGATCCCCACAAAGCAGCCGACTGTATTACTCGCGGGATTCGTCGAGGACCGGCACGTGTCGTTAGTAATTTTGTGCTTTCCTTCGTTGGCCCTCCTCCGTCTATCCGCGGGCCCTTCCGCCCTTCCTCGCGGTCAAAAAAGTCGGAGCGACGTCGGCGAACGCGGGATCCCGGCTCTGTAATAATTCGATTTAAAATCTCGCCGCGACAGCTCGCGACGGCTCGTCGTCGCCTCTAACCTCGTTTTAACGGCCTCCTCCCTTATTTTCAAGTACTCCGGAAACTCCCGTAAATTTGAAGAACGGTTCCAGCGCTGCGCCGTAACTTACACGTGACAAAGTTTCCATGACTAATTGCGCAACATTTACATGGTAACGCAGTTGCGTTGCAAAGGGGAGGGGGGGTGTTTCGGGGGCGGGGGGGGCCGGACGAGTCAAGGGGACGTGGCAGAGGGAGGCGCGGGGCGCGGGGCTCCGGGTGATTTACGGTGCCATGAATAAAACGCGAACAAAGTGTATCCAGGACGATGCCATGCGTGCTGCGAATACTCGAGTTATTTTCGAGGAATTGAAAATATTTTACGATGCGATGACGCCACGGTGTGACTTACGACCGGGGCCCGCCCAGTGGCGGGAGAAGCTTATCCCAGCCGGAGTGATACATTTTTAGTCGCGCAATTTCGCAGCTATATGTACGCTCCCGCGTCACGAGACAATTTTATCATCACTCTGTGTGTCGTCAATGAAGAGCTCCCTCTATTGCACACATCGATATTCTCTGTGAGATTCTTCCAGGAAATGTTGGTCGCATTATTCGGTCGTTACAAAGGACGTTACTGAGGTATGATGTAACGCGACATCAGTATTAAGAAGAAAATGCTTGAGAAGATAAACGATCAAAGCGATTAGGACAACGATTGTGATGTATGATTAAAATTGACATCCTGGATTATAAATCGGCTTTACTATTTTTAACTGTGTGATGATACTTGAAATACTGGGGGAAGGAAAGGGGAGTTCGAATAGCTGAGTCTTTCAAATAATGGATTTGTTATTTTTAAATCAAGAACACTAGTTTATTACATAATATTCCGTGATTGCTGCGAAACAAAATCATAATGATTATTTAATATTTTCTCCCTTACTCTCTCCCTCTCTCCCTCCCTTCTTTATTTTCCTTTTCTTCTACTTTTGCCATTTCTCGAAAGGCAACTTGGTCGTTCAAATATTTTTCTTAACGCAAGTATCTCGGTGAAACTGCTTGCTTTCTGTGCTTTATGGGGTATATCTCGAAAACAGTGAATGTGTACTTCGGAATGGCTAGGTATATTATCTTCTAAAATGAAGACAACATTTCGCCGGCGTTTCTACACACGTTTGTAGAACTTAAACTACTGGAATTAGAGATATATTGTAGGAACATACGCCTATATAAACTTGCTTGCGTAAATTGACATGTAGGATATTTATTCTCGCGTTCTGCGGTTTCGTTTATATTACCTGGATGATCAAATGTTCAGCCGAGCTCCGATTATTCGAGCTTCGATTACTCGGCTATTATATTATATTGGTCCACGTATTTTATTATACTGGTCTTCTAGGAAATATATCTCTCGTAGAAATACACATTATATACAATTTAGAGGAATTTCATAAACGTGACGAACACACACAATATTTTATGAAAAGTCTGCCGAGTTTTTCCCATTTCCTGGCAACATGCTTGATCCAATATTTACATTTCAAAAACACGAATCTCCCGGCCCGATTCTCGACTTTGGCGCGTTCGAATAAATCTTCAGCGCACGACCGGGTTGTCTCTTGCCCGACGCGGAGCAAAAGCGGAGCGTGTTAAAGCAGTCGTGCCGGCTCCCGGAAACGGGGCGGCATTGTCTAGGACCCCTCTCCGTCGGCTTCCGGCCGGCAATGTTTCGCCTGTCTTGCGAATCGCGAATTTCGAGGGTAACGGCGGCGGCAACAGCAGCAGGTGGCCATGCACCTGGATCTCTCGTAGGCGAACTGTACACGATTGTTCCGTATTTCACGCCGGTGGATGGTCTCTGGCGTCCGCTGTGTTCTCTGTCTCTCTTCTCTCTTCTCTCTTTCTCCCCCTGTACGCCGAAACAGCGTATGAATAGGAAACTGAATGAGCCGCGAGTCGCGCACAACGCGAATTTGATATGCAAAAGTGCTGTTTTACGCATGGGTGCCCGGCACGTTTCTACATTTGCACGGCCTTCCACTCGTGAAGATAGCAACTAGAACGCGTCACGGAAGAACAATCCGTATTAAAATCACAATTACTACGGAGCTGAAACATGTATTTAGCCGTTTCGTTTCACTTGATATGCAACTTTTCCGAAAATATTATTTATTTCTACAATATCGCGTTATAATGACCGAGCTTGAACAAACTTCATTTTCATTTCTGTGTTGACAATAAGATACTTACTTTCTCTGGCATTTTAACACGCAAAAAACGATATTAAATCTACGTTATTATGTTACTCGTTACATCCTGCTGACTTGTTTCTTCGAATCTCAGAGGTAGAATTTCGTTGGTATATAATGGAATTCCGAGAACAGAGCTAGAGGTACTTGAGCTTTCGAAAATTCGGTCGGCTATTTGCGATATGCGTTTGCCCGGGCGCGGTAGTGGTGGACAACAGCTGGTGACCAGGTGATGAACTCCATCATCATAGCTTTGGGTTATTACCGTGGTACATCCGTTGCGGTAACAGATCGGCTTCGCGGAAATCGTTAATGCATCACTGTCATAAACCGCTTATCCCATTGACGTAAACTGCAAACTTTAAAGTCTTCGATCGCATGACGTCTATTAAGACGTGATTATAACAACGGCGTATTTTGATATCTTATAAACTTTGCATATTACTAGAAGGGATCATTATTAAGTTTAGCATAATTAGCTTTCACCACGAAAGACAAACAGATGTGCGAAGATAAAACGTTGTTCGACTTTTCAATTTTTCCAATAGTGGCAAAGGTTAAAACAGATACTTTAATTATCGTTTAATTACTTTTCAGAGTTTCAAAGAAAATGACAATCTTTCAACTTCGAAATATTAGTTTGACTTTCTAAATACAGCTTCAGATTTGTCTGCGGAATAGCTTTAAACGAAATTTAATCAATATGTCGAGATTCACGTAATAACTCTTGGTTGGAAGGGCAGGAGGAAGAATTTGAAGTTTTCCGATTTTCAGAGAAGAATTCGAGAGATAGACCAAACGCCCACTTAGATTATTTTGGCGCATAGAAAACAGGTAATTGCTTCGGATAACAAGATGGTACGACGGTTCACGCAAGAGTAGCTTTCACGCGACATTACCGTCTGATTTCGCTCATAGTATCCGTCCATCGAAGCGAATCACATCCGACGCGGCAGATTGACCTTATTCGTCATCTGAAAATGACGCTCTGGTCCATTTGACAAGTCAGAAGTCTTATGTCCTTATTTGTGTCGCCAAATCGCCAACGTTCCCTGGGAAAAGGAGCGGCATGCTTATCACAGCTATTCTAAATCCTTCCGGGATCATTTCTACTCGTGCGTCATTCATTCCTAAATTTTCTAAATTTCTTTTTCCAACTCGTTGTCAATTCGTGAATTTTGTAAGCTCCGCGTACCTATGTACCAAACCATCGAGATATCTTAGCCAAATGCTTCATAAAAATTAGGGCACGATGATTGACTGGGTAATATACCTTCGCCTATCGTGTTACTCGTTTTTCTTTGCGAAATAGCGATAATCTCCATATATTTTGAAAAACGGGCATTCGCGTGACTCGCAGATTTCTCGCATTTTCGCTGTTTTACGCTTTTGTCCTAGAAAATGCAGTGCGTTCATGATCGATTAGCTCTGACCGGACGCCATAATAGGATACGTTGGATCGTAACGATTGTTTCGATGTTCTGCCAGGACCGAACTAGCGTCCAGTACGAACGAATGGCAACGAGGAAAAAAAAAAGATTCTTCATCATTGCCGAGATGACCTAGCTTTTACAGAGCCAAAACCGATATGATATTCAAATCTCACTTTTTGCTGAAAACGTTACTGGCAGATTTTGTATCCGATGACTGCGGAAATGTCGCGATCGCGATACAAAAGTCGCAGTTTCGCGGCATCGAATTACACTTTTATAATAGCTATTTGTTTTTTTTTTGTTCGTTCATTCGTGCCACGCGCGGATAGCCGGGCGCGTTACGATTCCTGTATTCGGGAATTTGTTGCGTATTTTATCGCGTCAAAAGTCAAATACCGCGCGCGCGATGTCAAGTGTCGCGATTAAATTTTAAACAATTGGATTCTCCGTTTGCTAACCGATACGTAGTTTCATTTTTATCGTTCGTTTTATCATCGCCTCGTGTATGTACAATTGATACCGGTTTCAAGCAATGATGAGCAAACTATAAATAGCTTTTAAATGGTTTTTTAATTGTTTAATCTTTTTACCGTAATAGAAAAATACCGTTTTATTTAATCTATATAAATAATTTGCATCTGTGTTTTGTCTCTCTCTCTGTCATATCAGGTTTTTTGTTATGAAAGATATTACAACGTATGTAATTGTTGTTTGGAATTTATAGCACAAATATGTAGCTGATGACATTCCGCTTTTCCTTGTCTTAGCCACAATTGAGGCACGGTAATTAAAATATGCAACGTAAATGAGAACCACAGAAACTCGTTTTTGAAAATTGGAGTAATCTCTGCAAGAAATAGTTTAAAATATAAGTTATATATTTTTAATTAGCTTAGAAACTACAGTGCTCTTAAAGCTCTTTTGCTATTTGCTTTCCGTGCGTGAAATTTTTATTTGACTCGGAAATATTTCTATAGACTTTTTATAATTGCTTCTCTGTCTCTAATTCAGGAAAATTGACGCTTGAATGCGTATGATATTGTCGAAACGGAGAGATTCATTATTTCCGTGTGCTCATTATTCGCGATTTGTCGTCAGACTCATCCGCTTCGGTCAGGTCAGGTGATCTCGATCGAAGGCGCGTAACGAACATCGGTCGAAATCGCTTTTTTCCCCCTGCCATTCTCAAACGCGATATAGCCCGGCCGCGTGCAACTCTATATAGAATCGGGGATTAAATCAATGTACCGTGGGGGCCGATATGAAGCCAGCCGAACGTATGTAATGCGCTTCTAAACGCCGCCAGAGAAGCGTAGATCCGATAGATTCGAAAATTCGCGTTTGGCCGATTGCTCGAGGCGCGTACGCTTCTATCTCGAAACGACGCAACAATGTCGATCGCGATTGTTTAACGCGATAAATCGCGCCGGCCGGACCGCGGTTTCGGGAACGGCCGCAAGCGTACGGCGGGGACCGGGCGTTAAATATTTATCGCAGCGAAAGAGAGAGAGAGGGAGAGAAAGAGAAAGAGAGGCGTAATCCCGGCGATGCGAGACGCCGATAAAAAATGATAGGCCGATTCGCAGGGGAGGCATCGCCGGTAATCACCGTAGAAAATCACATGAATTTGTAAGCGGACGGCCGTGAGTCGGTGCCGCAACTCGAGATTGAACCGCAACCGGCGGTTTCTACGCACCACTGTGATTTACATGCATATTAGGCGACATTGTGCCGCGTACACGTCGCGAATTTATAAGTGTATACACACGTGACGTGTGTGTGTGCGTGCACGCGTGCGTGCACGCGCGAGAGCCCCGAGCGCTCGCGCGCTGTGCGCAACGGCGAAATTACATTGCGCCGTGCGGGACGTGTTGGTCAATTCGATGAATATACGTTATAAAATTTTATTATGCTGTGTAACGCCGCGTGTAATGCGTTCCATTATCGATTAATGGCCCTGATAATAGCCGGAGGGTAATGCACTTTGTTTACTTTTGCGCGTCGCATTTATTTGAAATCCGATTTGCTAATAGCAATAAATTCTTAATTCCCGTGTACCAAATATTTCGCGCACTCGAATACATACCGTTACACCTTTGCACCCTCATGCTAATTTTTTTAATGTGCATTTATTATCATGTTTTTATCGTAATAAAATAAAAGTTTCTATGCTATTTTATCCGTGGAATGAGGTGAAATGAAATTTTCCGTTTCCTGAAAAGTACATAAAAATTGTTAACTACTAAAAGAGAATTGCACGGAATTATAAGTCAGAATTATACAAAAACCATATAATTTTGAGCAATTTCATCGACTTTCTAATATTTTATTTTCGGATTTTATCGAGGTAGTAATTGCAATTATTAATGAAATAGATATTTCTTATTCGATAGCATTTAAATATATATCTAATTTAACACATTGTTTTGAAAAGATTATTATGGAAGTGCGAGATGAAACTCTAACATCGGTGTAATTTTCCGTACGACTGCATGCAGTTGTTGCACGAAAGTCGGGGACAAATTTACTCTCACGAGAAGGTTGCGGAGGGCGAGCAATAATTATCGTGTCACGTCGAGGCCGATTTGAATCAGGGCTTTCGGAGAGCGGGAGGCTTAGTGGTTTGCCTTTGGTACATCGTGTCTATTTTATCGTGCACGCGGGAGAGAGCCATGCAAAGCCTTTGATGTTCAGCAAGACTCTTAGCACGATGGATGACGGAAGGAAGAGTCGAGGGTGAGCGGTAAGAGCGAGCGCGGGAGGAGGCTTTACAGAAACGAGTGCTGCGAGTGGCACGCCGTGCCTTCTAACGTCTCTTTTTTTCTATCACTTAGAACTCGGGAAAATTTCCTTCGCCTTTGAGCTGGCCCCGCTTTCGCGCTCGCACGTCGCTCTTCTCTCTTCCGCGTCTTCATCCTTCCTCGTCTCGGTTTTCTTTCCGCCTGGATCACCGTCGAACTTTATTCCCTTTGATCTGTCTAATTCGCGAAATTGTTATTCTGTCACGGACCAGCTTCCAGTCGTTCGTCGCTGCCAAGACAAGCACGCTGCAAGTTTTTACGATGGTCGAGATCGCTTTGCTATTTTTCAACTAAGCGGCATCTTTTAAGATTACAAATATGCAATATGAAAAAATTTGCTTGAACAAATGGCGGTTAGCTGATTAAATTTATTCAAGAAAATTAATTCGCGTGGGTCTATTCGTGAGTTCTATTGCTTTTGTAGAGAGAGCTTGTGTGTATGTGTGTGTGTAGCGTTGAATTATATTATTGTGACATAATCCGATTTGATTATTCATTATTATGATGATAAAATCAACGTTAATTTCAATTTTAATATAACAGTATTAATATTGTACATATCTTTCATTTTTGTGCTAGTTTTTATCAAGCTTCAGACTTTTAGGGATTGAAAAAAATCACAGTCGGTTTTTCGCGAAAGGCAAGCAATCATTTGGGTCGCCGGTAATCAATGTCTCTTGCAAACTGTGATTGTTACCACGGATGTTGAGAAAAGGATCGTAACCAGTGGATAGCAGATTAAATGGTGGAACGGAGAAAGAGAAAGCTGAACGAGCGAAGCGGCGCCTATTAATTCGTTTAATTGTGCTGACGAATCAAACGGCTAAAAACTCGAACCTCCGAGCACCCTCTTTTCCTTCGAGCTCCTTCTGTCTGTTTCTTTCTCTACCTGACCACCAGTTTCGCCTTCCTCGTTCTCTTCTGCAAATTATCGTAATTCCTCTGACTCGGTTAACGGGAGAAGTTGGCGCGGGCATGCAGGAGCAGGAAAAGGCCAGTGGTGTGGCGCTCGAGAAAGAGAGAGAGAAGAGAGAGAGAGAGAGAGAGAGGGGGGGGGGAGAGGGTAGCGGATGAAAGGGCGAGAGGAGGGAGTGGGAAAATCGAGGGTTAGCAGCCCTTTGCTCAAGTGGTAAGACCAGCTCCGCACGCTGCACTAGAGTCTAGAGCACTTCAACACTCCGAAGTCGAAGAGGCGTTCATTAAACGATAACTCACACTCGGAGAATCGTCTTGTTAAATTGTCGATCTAACGACAATCAGGGCACAACATTCATGGATTGCGCGAAGGAAGTACCATCGTGACCAGCGAGTAAATTCATTGTGCAAACAGTCCAGTGGGAGAACGGCGGTGGCCAGTGCTTTCAGTTCACCAGAAAAAGATATATATATACACACCTATGTAATCGTGTTACCAATGGTACGGTACGGTATGAATATCATACTCAACAAAATCCCCTAATAATTATCAAGTGTTGATCTACGCTTTTTACATCACTGCTATGTACGCTTTGTATTAATGCTTATGTCAGAGCGAAATTTCAAACAGAGATTAGAAATTCATTGAATTTAAACGCTATTGAATAATCGGGAATTTATTAAATTTAAACCGTTCAAGTTAATATAATAATTTAATTTTGTGTATCTGTTAGTTCAATAAATTAGATGCGTTTCAAATATTTTATATATATATATATTTTCTAAATATCATTTACACAAATTTGCTTTCGCCAATTTGTCATGTAAACTCGAGATACATCCGAATTTTATGAAGCGCATGTACAGTACTGATATTTTCAAACCCTTTTGAATGACCGTATCAGTCATTATTTGCCGCGGCACGAACTTACTCAACGTGCACAAACAGGAAATAAAAAAAAAACCGGTTCGGGAAATGTTTGAACTATGTCCTCTCGATATGTAACACAATGGTAAATCGTAAATATCAGCGCGCACCGCACCATGGGGAAATCCGATTACGCGCATTAAAAAATCATCGATCGAATTTAGTCTCCCGCGCAAAGCGAATTCAGTTTCGGAATCCGTGTGTGATTTCTGCGCTACCGTTTGAGTTTCAATTACACGCATACGCGGGATGTTGCGCGACGCACACGCACAGGCACTCCCTATCGACCGCTCTGGATGACGTTTCCAATGCAATTGCAGCCGCAACAGCTGTCCATCAAGATTCGCTCGCGCTCTTAATTAGTATTTATAATCGCGCATCGATATTGACGCGTCGAAACGGCGATCATCTGTCATATAATGCGGCGCGTTGAATTACTCGGTCACACAATTTCATTATTTTCAATTGGATTAGCCGATGTCAAAATAATATCATTATTGAAACAATCGACGACGTTTTGTAATTTATAGATAGAAAAATATACGAGATATTTCCCACTTTCTAGAAGTCGTGAAATACAATAGTTTATTATATTACCTTCGAAATTATTTATACTTTTCAATTAAAGCTTTCTTAATTCGTGTCGAAATGAAGCGCTACGGAAACAAAAATTCTTCTAAGAAATATTGTCTTCGGAATATTTGCGGCGTGATAATGAGCGACAGTTTGAGACAATAAATAATGATGGTGCATTCTGAAGACAGCTTAGTAAAGAATAAATGCAACGAGGGGTAAACCGCTGATCAGAATCAGGTACACCAATGCCTACTAATGCCCAGTGGGCATTACTTAATTTTATTATCTTATTTTATCTTATTTATCTTGTTTTACTTTAATTTGTTTTACCTTTATAATGCCCCAAGGCCTACTGCCCAAACTAATGCCCAAAAAATACCTAGTAATGCCTAGTAATGCCCACACTGAGAAAAATGTCCGATTACATATAATCCAATTACTTAATAACAAACGGATATATTCGATTAAATTGTATGTCCGATGAAAAATTTCAACGGATCAATTTCATCGGATGTATCCATAGTTCAATCGGAAAACGTATTCGGAAAAATTAACCATCGGAAACACTATTTAATTGGTTTATCCGATGAAAATTTTTCTCAGTGCAGTGATGCCGCAAATCTGTACACCACAATGCCCGGTTTACCCCTTGAAATGCAACAATGTGTCAGATGCCAGCAATCGTAACTAACTAAATCTACTCTGCGATTGCACGCGATCGAAACCGAAGAATAATAACTCGCAGGTATTCAGAATGCAGGCCGTCGCATCGCATCTGATACCACGGCAAAGCCCTAGATGCACATCCCTGTGTCAACTTCGTTCCCCTGTAATACGCCCTTCATATGCCGATCGAGCGACTCCTATTACCATGTACCGCATGGCAATGCCATCCGACGCAATGACATACGTGCAACGTGTATAAGTTCCGCTAAGAATTGCGTCTCAGAACTCTCGGGTGCGGAGGACGCGCGCTCCGAGATGAGCATGGAACTAATATAGACGGCATCACGGGATTCTACAGACACCACCTAATAGAGTTCGTGATCTACATAAAGGATCGCACGGGTATCGGGGATTAACTTTTACTCATTAATATGTACCGTGTGAAAGCGCTGCCAGAATGACACGCGAATGGTACGCGCGACGTCAACTCCGGTTGATCCCCGGTGAAATTTGTCCGCGGAGAAGACGCCCGCTCGTGCGTTGTCCGCTAATTTAGCCCGGAGGCGTTCCGACGTTTGCGAGCGAGTGCCGTTAATAATGTCACGTCGTTAACTGTCGCGCTGCGTCTCGGAAATAGAACTTCGCGACTGCGAAATACTTGCCGCGTATTGCGAGGCGTGTGGACAACGTTAAATTAAACGACTGCAAAAGCGTCGCGTTAGTTGCAGACGTTAATTTGTTTCAACGCTATTTTTTTCCGAGTAAACCTCGTCCACTTGCAGACGTTTCTCTCGAGCACTTCATTTACCTTACAGATATTGAATTAAGAAGAATGGCGGTTTTTCACGTCGAGATCGAGGCATTCGGGCAATTGCGAGGGCACTTGGCGCTGAAAGTTGAAAAGTTAAAAATACTTTACTAAGGCTGATACTTTTCGGATGAAATTTTCGAAGGAGCGTTCGGAATAGCCGACCGATCGAATACAGAAATAAGAACGCAGTGCGTAATAAGACGAAAGGAGAATGTTTATTTCAATCGCGCACGATGCTCACTGCCCTCGAACCCCTTTTCGCTATTCACGGACGTTAGAACGGGAGCTGAAAATTCCCATTTTATTTTCAATTTTACAATCTTGAAATTTTCCCTCTTGTATCTTAAAATTTAGTTCTAAAAAAATTAACTGTTGCCGAATTTATTTAGGATGGAAATAACCATATTCGGAAATAGAGTTGACCGAGCTTATTTACGGTACTGCATAATATGGCATGCAGATTGTTACCAGCGTTTCTTTCATTCCGAATCGGTGCTTGCTTTTTAAAATGTGCACATATGTGCACACATGCTTAAGCGCGTTGTTTTTAATTTTGGGAGGATTGACAGAAGTCGTGCCATCATGCTGCATTTAAACTAAATTGAGAAATAATGTTCTATTATTTGAAACTTTTTTTACGTTTAATACTTGGTGCAAAACAATGACGAGCTACTCTTCCCAATTGTTTGTAATTGAAGTTTATAGATGTTATCTAACAGTGAGATAGTTGTTGTTCTTTATAACTTCCGAGACCTTTACATGTTCTGAAAAACTTTCCACCGTGTGATTTCGATAATGCTTCGGGAAGGAGAGCGGAGTTTGTCTTCCAACACAAGCGCTGAAATCACAATGACGAGAGATATAGGTAATGAAAATGCTCGAAACAAAAAGGAAATTGTTCCGTAACGCCGTAAAGATCTACGGAGGGGGGGGGGGAGGGGAGACGGTGAGGAAGTGGAGTAAAAAAACAAAGGGAGGAGAACGGACTTCCTTTTATACACCAGGGGTATAGCCACTGACTCAGCTGTGCTTTCACGTCCGTCGCCGTAATGAAACGAGACCCCTAATGTCATTTGGTCCGGCTTTCTCTCGGCTTCCGTGGTGGTTCTCCAAGACGGTCGCGGCCGCGGGGGAGTGAGAAGAGGGCGGATACGCGGAGCGCGGTGGAACGTAGAGGTAGAGAAAGAGAGCCGCCACTTTTCGAATTAACCGGCCGGCTCGCCTTAGCTAAAACACATCGTCCGTGAGAGCGGTACGTGGGACGTCGTGGAGGTCGACGGCTGCGGGCCGTCCTCGGCGAGTAAAGGAGCGTCGAGCGGGCGAGGGGACGGACGGCTCGAGTGAGTATAGACGAGGTTTGCCAGCGGTGGTCGCGACCGCAAGCCCCAGATCGGAGCGTGACAAAACCCGGGTGGAGAGGATACGTATGGAGGTCCGCTTCGACCTCGCCTGGTCTCTCCCGTCGACTGGCCGCGTCATCGACTCTTTCGCTCGATTCATTATCCCGCCGCGTCTCTCCCGCGTGGGGTGATAGAGGTATGCAGCCGTTGTCTATCTTCCGCAATGCGAAATCCCGCTGAAACTCGTTTCCCTGGGGCGCGAGCTTTTTTGCGGTGCCCGCAATCGGCTTTCACCTCGGCGGTTCCCTCTCTTACTGAAACCGATGCGCTAGTTCCCGCCCGCCGCCCCGGATTCTTACGGGAATTAAACGGGGTCGGACATTTGCCGGATAATATAAACCGCTGCGAGATCGCGCAAAGAAGCTAAACAAAGATCGTGTATTAAATGGTTCGCCTAACGAAATAATGTAAGTTATCAATGGGAACTGATTAATTACTTCCATTAGGTGACTTTTAATCAATATTAGCGCTATGGACAAAATCTCTGATCTGGTTGCTCTCAACGTTATTCTGGCCGATGCGTTTTTATCTTTACGATTACCGGTACTGCGATTGCATTTTTACGTAATACTTGTGCACTTGTGTATATCTATAGAGGTGCGGAAGACGTAATAGTGAAATATCCACGAAGAAGGCTTTCGCGTTTATTCTTGAACCGCGGTCATCTTCGTAGTTTGTATATGTACACATATAGATACTGCAGATTCGATCGGGGAACAATGCCCATGTTTTTCTGCTCCCCTAAGTAATCCAGATAACAAAGTTCCTCTCAATCTGGCCTATCATCGCACCAATATCCGCCGGTTACGTCCCGCAGTCCTCTCCCGATATCTTCGTCGTCGGTGCCCCTTCGTTGATCCGATTATGACACTGGCCGCTGTGAAAGGGTACTGCGGAAGAAGCGAGCGGTTAGACTTTCTCGTATAGAGAGAATTTACGCTATATATGTGGCGTTATATGCAATCACTCTCCAAAGTCAATTAGACGGGAAAAGACCTTTCCCGTCAATTCTTTTTCATTTTTCCGCGTCGTAGCATTGTTACCCTCAAGTTTTTTTTTATTCAACGATCCAATCTCTAATTACATACGTACATTCTTCAATATACAATAACTGTCGAATAATAATAATATTTGATAGTACCAATGTTTAATGCAACAGAGATTAGAAAGGTATGTCTCTCTTTCTTCGAAGAGATCGCGGTATGAAAAAAGTTAAGGCTGTGGCGTATCGGATGTGCTCGAGGTGCTCTTCTCTCTTTCTGAAAAACTCCGCTTCTCAACACGTCGCGGATTTGGATCCGCGTTTCTTCGGGAGTTACCGCCTGGTAATTTCGAGCCGCGCGATCCGAAACGGCATCGCCTTGTCGTGAAACGGCCGCCCTTAAGCTGCAACCACCGGGGCTAATGTGGCAGACACCTCCCGCAGCGAAATTAAGGCAAATCGTGTGCGGGCCCTCGCCGCCATACGACACTGTTCCACCGGGAAAATCGATATGCAAATCTACGCGCAAATCCTAGTAATCTCGCTCAGCCGTCCTGCAGCCCTTGCAACGGCTCAACGGGTGGATGGCGTATACCCGTCGACACCCCTCGCCCTCCCCCTCTTTCTTCGCGCCTCTTATCCACCCAATTTCTTTCTCTCCGCTTCTTCCTCTCTCTCGTCTTCTCGGCTCGCATAGTTTCTCTCTATCATTCTGTCTGCGATGCTCATTTCAGCAGCGGGAACACGTTCTTTCCCTCTCGGCGTGCTCCCGTTGCGCGGCAAGACTGCGACAGGGGGTTGACGGGGGTAAATGGGTGAGGGGTTATAAAACGGGGTTAGCCCGGGTCTGAAGGATCGTGCTCGTCGGCCACCTTCGACGACAGGGCTTTATCGAGGTGAAAAAGGTTGCTCGACATCGACCTCCCGCCGCCATGAAGTGAGCAACCATCCCGCAAGCCCGTCTAGCACCATCCTCCTTTGCTTTTTCCCTCCTGCGCCCCGTCATCGAGTCGTTTTCGCGGATGTCTTCGCGTAGGTTTTTTTTCCACGCAGCCTAGATGGGGGAAAACGATCCGACTGCTCTCACGCGAGACGGCGAATTATTATCGCGCGCGGTTTACTATCGTACTTCTTATACGTGAGCCTCGTAATTTTCAGCCGGATATTGATGCCAATAAAATTTTTTATGTCGCTCGGCTCCAATGGATGACGCTAACGTCGAACAAACATGTCGTTTGGCGCCGTTTCCGATGTAACTACGATGTAATATCACTGGTCCCGTCGTCCCCCGTCCCATTAATAAGCGTTTAATTCATCAGGCTGTATTTCTTCCTTTATTTAATCGAAGCAGAATTTTGCGGAATTGTAATTTTCAAGCAAATTAATTAACAAACTTGACAGATACGTTTCAAATTTATTTATTTATTTATTTTAGATCGAAATTTATTTTTAAACCGTGGTAAAACCTTTTTCTGATGTTTGTCAACATATCTAGATGGGTTTAATTTCGGAGTACTTAATTACTAAAATATATATTTATTTCGTGCTAAAATTGATCGCGAAATAAAAAACTTTTGGCTAAAGCCGTATTCCGTCTGGACGACTTGCGTTTTGTTTTCCGCACTGCTTTATTTATGTGAGACGGGAGAAAAGAAAATGTACGTCTCGGGTAGCTTGTGTTTGTGGGAGGTCAGCGCGAAAGGAAGGAAGACAATCAATCTTGATCCCAATTATCGCGTCGCTCAGCGACTGTAATTGAGTCGGTCTCGAGCCTCCGGCCGCCTCCATCCACGGCGTTTCTTTTGTAATGCCGGAAGACTGAAACAATGAAGGCACAGAAGTTTCCCCGTTGCGCTCGTACGAGTCGACTGGAAGCATTTTTTGGCTTTACCACACCTGCTCGTTTCGCGCCGATGAGTTATCAAGAAACGAACCGCTGAAGATTATTTACTGCCTCCGTATCGATTGCATTTTTTCGCCGTTTAACCTTCTCAACTTCATATTCTTCCCATTATACAACAAGAAAAATTGTGTCCGCAGCTGCATTGGAATTACATGATACACTTATGACACAAGTTGTATAACATTCTAAAGTATGAACGAATATTACTGCGATATCAAGCTTTAGAATAACACAAAAGGCATATTTTGTACAATTGCTGTAACATAACTCAACTTAAATATTCTTGCAGAACATATGCGATAAAGAAATTGATATTTCGCTGATAAGAATGAGTTTGTGCATGTGTACAAAACAGCTTCAAGAAGGCCACTCGGAAATAAAAATATATTTCTACACAAACCTCGAATTGAAAAAGTAACACCACATGATATGGGGGGAGCATAGCTAAGCTGTGTTTGTCTCAGATTGTATAAGATTAGTCTTGGAACGAGCAGGCTTTTGTTACTACGTGACTCAGAAGTTATTGCGTCGTCTTAGGACGTAATAAGATTAATACCTTCTCCGGATCGGCAACGTGAAAATAAAGCTTTCTTTGTGTGCCGCCTTATGTTAGAGTTGTTAGACTATTCATCTAAGCGGATAAGCATGAAATCGAATATTCATTATTATCTTAGGTTTATATTGCGTAGATATCAGGTTCGTACTCGTTTATATTTTCAGAACCAACGGAATGCCTTCTCCAATATCCTCTACGCGCTGTAAACTTTTAAGCAGCGCAGTACTAATGTTCTAAATCGCATTGTATATTTGAGATCTCACATTGTTATTTGTATAGCAGTTGTCTAAGACCTCCATCTGAGACATCAACGCTCATTATGGGTTATTCATTCTGCAATTAGTATATTTTCTTGGTGATTGTATACATTGTTAGATAATATATTATCTGTCCACTCTTCAAGCGCTTATAAAAAGAACAAGTTAGCTTGATAAATGTTGCAATTTTTATCGAGATTATATATTTTGTAATCTGTTTAAATTTATGTTTAATTGCACGTATTAAAATATAAAGTAAGAACGATATGACTATGTTTAGATATCAGTGTGCGTAATTTAATATTGTAACTAAAAGTAAATATTTATGTTTAAAATTTAACGAACGGTTTTTGCTCGGAACTTGCATCTCGATAGTAAATTTTATACGCAACATCTTTCTCAAAATGACTGTGATTTAATTTTAATATAAAGGTTATTAATGAGAAACGTAATTATTACATTTGTTAATCCTGATTTTTAAAGGGAATGTTTATTTGGAATGACGGAGATTTGTTAGCACTGAAATTAAATTTATTTAAGGATGAAACAATTCAGCTATTAAAAGATTTGTGAGGTATTACATCGTTATGTATAAAATTTATGAGGCTATCCGTTTCCAGAGATTCTCGAAATATCATTAAAGTTTCATTAAAATTAGAGGGAAGCGTTTTGCAGAGCTCCCCAGAGAATGCTGTTTCTTATCAGTAAACCCTTTAAATCAACTTTAATATTTCGCTCACTATGTTGGCACCATTTAGAATATACCGCTCAAGCATATTTGCGTGCATTATTATGATTTATTGACATATTTGGTAAATAAAGTATTGTGTGATGATTATTATTTTTTATATCAGAATATTAAATACACTAAGAAGCTATGTTTTCTGAGCTCTTTTCAAAATGCTAAGTTTTTTAAAATGTTGAGTATCAATTGTTTGCTCCGAACATTCTATTTATCCTTGATATTCTTTTCTTCTGTTTTTTTTATCTCTCGATTACATTTTTAACGTATCTTCAGTGTCAACTTTGTAAAAAAAATAAAGACTTTTATCTAGCTAGTTGAAAGGATTATTTTAGCTAATTAATTGTATTAAAAATAAAAGCGCGATAGATACGTCGAAAACGACTATTCGTGAAAAGAAGCAAATGTTATCAATGTCAAAGCCTTCGATGCAGATGTCAATATACGTTGTATACGCCATGTAGCTTGTGCAGGAGCAAACGCTCGAATCTTGTCTCGTGCAATTAGTCGAGCTTAAACCGCCCCATGTCAACGAGAGGTCGGCTCCTGGGGAGCGCGACGACGCGGAGAACAGCGGCGGTGACGATGGCGAAGACGATGAAGAGGGCGGAGCATTTCCTCTCAATGGGTCGAAACTTTCTCGTGGCGGGTACCTACACATTATTCCTCGAAACTCTCGAATGTGCTTAATTAGGCGATATTTGAGCGTTCGTCCCGCCGACGCTACCACCAACACGAGCCACCGCTTCCCCCTTGGCCGCCCAACTGTCGCAGCCCCTCTGTCTCTGACGGAGTTTACGCTCGCAAGCCGCTATTACCGAAAGCCACTGGATTTCCGTAAGAAAGCACAGGCGGCTGGCGGTGGCTACCACCCGGTCCTATATAGACGTCTTACCTGAACTAATATTGTTAAGGTCTAATTAGTACCACCGCGACACCAGGCGCGACCTCTCTCCGTCCCGCCCACCCTTCCTTCCTTCATTTCCCGCGGGCTTCCGTTTCTCTGCCACGAGTCTCTCTTTCCGAGACCCGGCTCGGCACTCTCGACGGTGCTCCTTCCACTTTCCCGCCTTCGTGCCACTTCCGTATTCCAGCCTTGCACCCTCAACTTACCTCATAAACCGCGTTACAGTTCGTCCCAACACCCAAATTATGAGAAGGAGAGACCGGGTGAGAAAGAGGGAAAGAGAGAGAGAGAGAGGGGGGGGGAGGTAAAGTAAGCGAGAATCCGATATGAAGAGTGGACGATAGGTGACTCTTTCAGATATTAGTCACACATTATGAACCATTTATACGTCACTGCGTGTCTCTCGTGGCCAAAGTATAGATGAAAACTTGTATTATGCATAACTTTGTTGAAGATATCGTTGTATCAGTCATACGTGCTGGTATAAGAGTTATGAATCATGTGGCGTCGCGAAATTAGTATTTGCATTATTATAATGTAGTATCATTGATACGAATATCAGATATCTCATCGATCATTATGTCCGCGACGACACTGAATACCGGGGATTATATTTTGCAACCCCTCGTCCAATTTCATTATTAATACATTTATGGTCGATATCCAGCTTTCAATATTAATTGTTGGAGCAACACGGGAATAATTTTGTATCGTTCGATGGAAGCAAACTAGGAGGAAATTTCAGAATAATATGATGTTTAAAATTACTCGATGATTTGATTTATGAATCAATATCGATTAAGAAAGTAATAATTGCACATTTCACTTTACCCGATTGCTGGAAATTAATTTTGGATTTCACGATAGACATTACGATATTCTTATCAGAAATTCACGAATCAGCATAGTTATTAAAATTACTTATTGCAGTAGCGCCATAGTTTCGTGCACAGCAACTTTAAACACGTTCTGCATTTTTGTTTCAGGGCCGGTGTAACCGAGACAAGCCACCTTGCAAGTATTTCCATCCCCCACAGCATCTGAAGGACCAACTCTTGATAAACGGGCGCAACCACTTGGCGCTGAAAAACGCGCTGATGCAGCAGATTCAGCAGGGCCTCACGCCGGGTCAGCCTCTTGTGCCCGGGCAGGTACCCACAGTGGTATGTCCAACAAATTAACACGATCGTTGCACCATTTCTTCTGCTATCCACACATTCACATATTTTTTTTACCACGACCGTAATATCTGGATTTTGTCTGTGTTTAGCCAAGGGTTATCACTAGATTATCTTTTTTGGTAGGCAACGCTGCGTAGATTATCGACGGCGTGGTGTTTAAGCTTTCCTTTCATACTACTGTCGTACCAAGACATTTGGAGCTAGGCGCCATTAACGTAGTAGCTATGTTTACGTACGCAATCTCGTATATTATCTTAAATTACAATTTACAAGCTTTTTCTCGGTAAGACTCGAGTGATATATTTGCAGCACTTCGCCGTCCATATTTACCTGCGTGCCTTCTTGCGGATATTGCACCGAGAGGCAAAGTTTTTGAGAATTAAAGTTTAGCACGTCGCATGTTCTTGGTCAGTGTCATCCTTACTTCCTAGAGTAAAACCTGACTTATCCACATTTATTTCGATAGACAGTCAATTTGCGGAATCGAATCTCTCTGACACGATGAGTGATTCTTAATCTCATTATTTTGTATTACGGCCTCTTTGAAATTATGATGACACTCGTGATCTTTTTACTTTCATTATCATTCTAGAGTTACGAACTTTCATTATTTTTCGATTGTAAGTATCTGTATTCGAGATATTTAAATTACTTTTGATTCAAGAACTCTCATAAATGATCTTCACAATCAAATAATTTTTTAAGGGCATGGAACGCAAGTCAAGAGTCCTTGGTATGGACATGTTAGATTCTCATCGCGAACATTTCTCGTACTGTTCGTATTTATCATTCAACGGGGGAGGCTCGTTAATTACGGGAAAAGCACACAGTGTTGACGCGCCGAACTTCCGAACGATAGAGTGGCGTTTGGACGCGGGAAAGTTTCGTCGACTCGTCAAAATTTCACGCGACATCGCGTGTATCGTTGACACGACGCTCCGGTATAATTTCGATCCGGATAAATCTTCGACGACCGAAGAAACTTGTTCGTGGTTTTTTTTCTTCCGAATCCCCCTGTTTCTCAAGCGAACCGCACGCGAGTGCGTACACGCGCGGGTTGCCGTTATTTTGTTTTAATTAAAAGAGCAGTAAACTCTCTCGTTATTAACGTTTGCCCTCCTTGTTCTTTTTTTTTTACTCATGACATACATTTATACTCGTTGCTACGTGACATCGAACCCTATACTATGACTGCCTGTCTGTCCCCTATGTTTGCCGCTGTGGCTCACGTGGTTGTGGTTGATTGTTGGTGTGTTCTCCAATTACGTCATTGGTGAACAGGAGGCACCAGCACCTCCGGCACCACACCATCACCTTCAACAGCAAATCCAGCAGCAACTTCTCGCTACTCACGCCTTTATGGTAACTCCTGGTTTTGGTTGGCTTCCACTAATTTTTAGTTTAATTTAATTGCCACGCTGGCTAATAGTGGATGTAAAGATGCTCGTCACTTATCAATTTGTTAATGGAAAAGTCGATAGTGTGTATTTATTTTCAGTTTGCGATATTTTCATGCGAAATGAATTACTTTCATCAGTTTACGTCCACTGTAGTCATTCAAGCGATGCGCCTGTAATTAGTAAGCGTTCGTACGAAAGCTTAAATTTTTATTTTAAGAGCGCGCCGCATAGTAAGTCAATAACTTATTTGCATGCTTTACAAGATATTTTGTTTGTTTATCGAGGAAAGAAAATTTGTTTGTATATGTTTTCGTAAAGTTTTCCCGTAGAAGAGAGGAGCATGAAATATTGCAGCTAAATAAAATTTGCGCGTTCTTTGGCTCTAAAAACGACGAATGTTTCTTCTTTCTCTTGAAAACATTTTATATTTTATCCTTACAATGGTAAATGTTTAAATATAAAAATTCTAACATTCTTTAAATACAATCAGAATGGAACTTACGAGAGTCAAAGGAAAAGGAAGCGAGGCATGGTAATCTCGAAATTGGAAATATTATTGATCTTATAATATTTCAATTCAATATTAGTAATGAAATATTTGTTTCCCGTAATATTCCGGAAACAAAACGATTATGCTGATGTCTAATTGTAAATATTACTTAGCTAATATTTTCCAACAATTACCTGGTCGTGCTTCCGAAAGCTTTTTTACAACGACGAAAGCTCCCAGGGTACCAGAGGCTTTTGAGAAGAAGGAACGAGCATTTTGCTCGTTCGGATGCGCTTGAAATTACCTGCCTTCGCTTCTGGGAGCCAGCTCTCGCTGCAAAACCAAACGCTTCGTGTGGGAACGTACGCTTGTCGTTAAAAGTGAAGGGGAGGGCACGAGAAAAGAGAAAAAGGACGATTAAGGCTTTGCGAGATCCGTAAACGAGATGGTATTTCTTTGCAGATTCTTAAGTTTACCACGTCGAGTTAATCCTTTTATGTGTTATTAGAGAACTTTTCTAAAAGTTACTTCTCCAAAAATTTCTTTCAATGAATTCCATCATTTGTCGGGTTTTGATGTCGAAGTAATAATTGGATATATTTGACTAATATAATTAATCATTCTGCACAAAGTTTATGTGTACTTTACTTTGAGAGGATCTTTATTTCACACGTTATTTAAATAATATTTTAAAACCTCTTTTTAATTTCTGATTCTGACAATTTTATTTGGTGAAGTTGTTCAAGATAAATCGGGACAAAATATGTGATTTTTACATCTTACCTTTTTATCGTGTTTCATCTATGAGCTAGTTTACACCGATCGTTTGGTACGCGTACCAAATACTATATCGGTATCAAATCGCTTGATTCGCTCGATGTAAACGCTCGCGGATTACTTTAGTGCGCTCTGGTCTGATACTCCTGAATCGCTAGTATCAGACCAAGTTGGTGCGCGTATCAAAATATCTTAGGGCGCTGTAAACACTTGATTCGATTTGGGTCGTATTATACCCGGCATTCCTGCTAGATTGAGGTTAGAAGTATGGTTCAGTTTAGCATATTGTGGTAGAAGTTTGATTTTACGTTATCCAGATTAAAAATCTAACCTAACCTGTTTTGAAACGAAATGGTGTAAACAGGGATGTATCAAATGTTTAGTCCGTACCAACTTGATGTGCGCACCAACCGATTTAACGGTGTAAACTAGACCTATGATTAGTCCGATTTGAATTTGATTGCTATTATTACATATATTGATATCAACTTTTTGTGTGTTACTTGTCCTAGTTTTCCAGAATTTTGCAGAGAAATATCAAGCAGCTGAAGATCGCTGCGTGTTAGTTTCTCCTCGGTTATGTATTAATATATAATTTTCCTTCATTACACGTTGTTATTAGACCAGATATTAACGGTGTTGCTTATTTATCCGAAATTGAAGCGAGCATGACGATGGCTCGTAAACCAAGCGATGTATATTGCGCGTCTTAAGGTTGATAAACACCAGAGAGCGTTGCTCGCAAAGCTTTAATGCACCTTGAAACAGAATTTGCTCGGACATTCAGAAATGGTAGATTGCATATACAGAGTATTTTGTAATTGGTGGTACAAACTGGAAAACATTAATTTCTTGTTGGAGAAGTTAAACTGCCCGACTTAAAAAACGAGTTGGTAAGAGACTTCTTTTTCTGAAAACAGTTACGCATTCTTAAATTATTTACAATCAAAACTTGCTATACGGTCAATCGTAATTATTGCCGAAAGTGTGGAACAGATATTCATCTTGTGAAGGTAAAGCAAATCCCGATTTTATTCTTCTTAAATGTAGCTATTTGTTGATTAGATATAATTTTCTCGGACTTGTCCAATGTAATATTTTGTAATATCTATAAAATTTTTTCAAGAATTTATTAGGAATTTAAGCCAATAATGCGACGTACATTTGAAATAAGTATTTCTATCTTTGAATTATATCGATCTTTATTGTAAATAATAAAAAAATATGGCGTTTTCACACGGAGGGCCAATTTTTAACGAAATCGACTCGCTTTATAAGAAGAAATCGTGTGTGTGTTTTCCACTTTTGTCCGCCATTAATATTAATACTCCGTACACGAATACTCGGGTAATAAGCACGCGTTTCTGTGATTTCGAAATGGCGCGCGCGTCGCGACGTGCACAATCGGGAACGCGTGGAGCGAAGGCGGGGGCCAGGTGTGTTCTAATCCGTGTTACCTGGATATCCTCCGGGTGTGTTTCCGCAGGCGACGAATCCGTACCTGACCGGTATGCCGCAGGTCGCCGGCAATACGTACAGCCCGTACTTCGCGCCCAGCCCACTAATGCCGGCGATAATGGGCCCGGCGGACCCAACGGGCGTCGGCAGTCCGCTCGGCGTGGTGCCGCAGACGGTGGCGATGCCGCAGAAGCTGCCGCGTACCGACCGCCTCGAGGTATGTCTACCACCAAACTACATTCAACAACAACAACAACAACAACAGCAACAACAACAACAACAGCATGGGGCCCAACACGGCGCAGCCGGGGCCTCAAGGTGCCCGATGGCCGCGCCCAGTACCGTGTACCAAGTGCCGGCCGGTCCCCCCAATCAGGTGTCGCCCGTATCCACGATGCAATCTGTCAATCACCCACCATCCCCCACCACCATTACAACGACGTCCCTGTGCACCCCCCTGCACAATCCCCATGCCCATCATCATCCCATTCACAACCTCATTTACGTTCACGCGTATTACTAGAGAGGCTCCGACGTGTAGACCTTTAGACTCGACTCGACATCGGGGCGTCGATGACGTTCGAATGTCATCGACGAGATAGATCGACGCCGCGTCATTTCTTTTTGTCCCTTCATCCCCCCCCCCCTCCGCCCCCCCCAATCCGCCTTTTCTCTTTGGGTTTTTCTTCCCCTCTCTATTTTTTCTCACGTAAGCGTAACACGCCGGGGTGGATTAATCAGCCGAGGCGTAACGGAACGCCCGTGGTGATTAGAGCGTAACGATGACAACGGATGAAATTGCAGCGGGCACCGAGAATATCCTGATTTCGCAGACGGGCTATATAGACGCGCGTTGCTAATTACAGTAATTTACGCCATGCGGATCCATAAGGCGATCTGATTACGCGAGCCGGATGGCTTACGTTCGTCGCGCGACGCAGCGACCGATAGTGACGATACCGATGGATCCTGGGCTGGAAATCGAACATTCGTTCTGAGAACACGTGGCAAATACAATAACCGGAGAGACTTTGAGAGTATCTAGTTAGGATTACAAAGCGCTATATATTTCTATACGCTCACCCGATTGACGTCACGTGTTCGAAATCGCGAGAAGGGACAAGTATTTAACGGTAGAGACGGTAGCCTCGAGATTAGTAACTGTAGTCGGTGATTAGCGAACGGTACGATTCCGCGATTCACATCGATCCAAAATCCATACCGCGACTGATGGCGACTAATCCCGTGTAGTCGATATTTTGGCGAATAATTTGCAATAGATAAGTATAGAAATCGTACGGTGAATTCTATGAAAGAACGGAGCAGGCTTGAAAGCGACGAACAGCGAGAAAGGAGAAATCGAGTTGCGAGAACGACAAAGATGTGCATATATTTTGTAGTGCGAAACGGTGGCTGGAGATGAAACGGTACAGTGACGAGCAGTAATATATCGGTGTCTAGTAAGATGTGGCGACAAAGCAAATCTAATTTAAGATACCGCACAATAGAGATACGATAGATTCCTACGGATCGTGAGCGACACAAAGGTCTAAAAGTATCGAGAGTAAATTCCTAAGTCAGGTAACTATAATGGCAACGATGAGAAACGTGATGAATAATTACGAATGATTAACTTATATAGACCAGAATACATGGCTGATTGATAGAAGTAGACGGATTTGCAAATGTGCAACGGACGAAACTGCGCAAGATTTAAGCGATCGTTGTTTTTTTTAACTTGTCTCGATTTCTACGACTTTATGTTGATAAATCATCATGTTTTTATGTTGTGAAATCTTTGACTCAAATATATTTACTAAAGAAACATTTGTAATAGTTGGACAAGCTACACTCTTATTGTTGACGTATTTGTTACATTTCAAAAATAATTACAAATGTTTATTAATATTATTTATAGACATGTCAAATTTTATGAAAAATTCCGTTACACGTTAGTGTTCCTTTGCAGGCCATTTTCGCTTTATATATATTTTATGTATATTGACTACCAGTTACGTTACGTTATATTAATAACATGCGACGATCATCGGCATTTCGAATATGCCTATTGCACGAAAAAAGTTATTTTTGCCGCGGTCCATTATCGTTGGCTTTCTCGGTATCGGTTCACGCCGATGTTACGAGCACAATTTATGTATCTTGCAACGCAATGATTTCGCAGATTGTTTCTTGCGATCGCATCGAAGTCCCGTCACTTCTATCAAGCACGCCTGATTCTTGAATTAATTATTTCCTCTAGGTATACACGTTAAAAAGATATTTAGGAATAAATGTAGGTTGGCGTAGTGTAATGTTAATATCGTACTTCCGTAAGTACTTCGGGAAGAACGTACGAAGCTTTCCGGAATTAGACTGCGATCTTCGCAAAGCGCACTCGGTAGAGATCGGTGATGCGATCGTGCAATATCGCCTCGGCCTTCGGTATCGCGGGCCTCCAGCTGGAGGGCGCGAGAAAACGTTTCAGAAACAATAACAAGATCGCCCCGTGAAACTTCGCGTCCGCATGCACCTGGAGTTTTCTAATGCGCGAGTTCGCAGATTTCCCCGGAGCCGTCATCGCCTCTTTTCCCGTTTCGCCCGGCGGCACTCGCGAAATTAACAAGTTTCGCGAGTCAGTTTTCACGGGGCAGCTCTCTTGTGCGAGCGCTCTTCAAGACCGGGGAACGAACAAAATCGAGATAGCAGCGCTATATCGGCGCGCAAACTCGCGCCGATTCATTTGCGGGGTGCTTCTTGGCGAATTCAACTCGCAAATAATGAACTACTTGCCGTAGAAGGCCGGATTTAATCCACTCGTTCCCAACGTGGTCATGCAACGGCATATCGGGAATATTTGAATTAATGGATAAAGCAAATTTATATTTTACATTCCGATAAACGTTGAATGTTTTTTGAGGAGGTGGTAGCTCCGTGACGATTCGATAATCTTGATACCCAAGTTATAACCAAATAGCAACGAATTAAAAACTTATAAAGTACTTTCAAAAATTTGCATAAAATATATTATCAAAAATTATTGAGCGCTACGTATGAGGAAGGAAATATTTAAACGTCTTTCTCAATATTTAGAGATAATTGGAAAGCGAGAAAGTCACAAACATTAGAACGGCTGAATTCCAAGTCCGTCTAGAACATCAGTTTTGCCGGGGACTGTTCAAATATTACTTTCAATTTGTTTCAATAAAAAACGAGAAATTTTGTGACGCGGTATTAAATTAACACGTCGGATTCTAGTGATGAAATGAGAAATGATTATAAAAAGAATACAATATGGATAATCGTGACTTAAAAGCGTAATAGATTTAGCCATTCTATTGTTAACACCCGTATAATCAAAGGCAACGAAGGGTGCCAATTACGACGCGTTGAAATTAAAAACAAAAAGTTGGCATTTGTTTAGAGAAGAGAATGCGGGAAAGGAAAATCGAGGGTACCTAGCGTATCGCAGTGTCGATTAAATTCGGTTTGACTTTATTATTTACGTGTTTATATGTCGTGTTTGTGTATGTGATTATTATTCCGATAATAATTATCATCACGACTATTGGTATTACGTTAGTCGGGAGAATTAACGAACGGAGGATCTCGCGGGAGATCCCTTGCGAGCCATTTGCACTTGAGCAAAATGTGACTTTTTGCAACGCAGAGCGCTTCGTAGCGTTCGGGGATCTAAATACAATATATGTACGTATGCAGAATCATATACAGATACATGACGCTTACACGCGCCGGTCCATCCATGCATACGCGCATAGTGATATATGTGTACATAGTAGGTAGGTTAACAAATTAATTAATTAATTAATTGTATTTTGTATCGCGCAGAAAACCGGTAGAGCAGAAAACCGAAGGGAAGCGTAACTCGCTACCCTCATTTGAATTCACCGCAACAGATTCGATCGCGATTCTTTTGTATTGCATTTGGAAAAGATTTTATGTTATATGATACGAGATATAGTGCTCCTCTTTTTCTAAACGTATATCGATTATAGGCGATCGATATTGCGAGCTCTTAAACTAGGGGCAAACTAATTTTGCGTTCGCATCGGAATTTCCAGCCTGGGCGAAATACAAAGTATTATTTCGGCGCAAATTAGCAATACGAATCTCGAGATTCTCTTTTTATCAGTTTTATAATTATATGTATCGTACCCTTACACCATTCTAACCCCCACCCCCCTGCCCCCACCTTCCTCGTCTTTCATCTATCAACCACCATAGTGAGAACGATAGCACTCCTCTCTATCCCCCATCCGAGATTAATATATGATCGATTTCACGTATTTACGATTAAGTAAAGGGAACGTTTACGAAAAAGAGTAAGAATATACACAATGTAATGTCGTTTAATTAAAATATTGCAGATAGAAGTCGGAAATATACGATCGATTTATTAACTAATTACGATTGGTCTTACGGTAACACTTATTATAATATTTGGTAACATACAATAACGATGATAATTAGTAATCATAACAATACCTATTTGTGATGTACTACGATGACTTGTGCACTGAGTTCGGGTCACGTGAAATTTATTGATGATGAATTCAAATAAAAGAAATATAATTGAAACTGGAAACGATGCACAGACTGTTTATTGATTCTTACAAGTTCACTTAATGACCAGAAAAGTTTGTGTGCTTTGTATGTCTTACCTTAGTCTTCTTGTATTTTCTTTAGTCGTTATTATTTTTTTTTTTTCCGTTGCCTTTGCTCTTTTGGTTGAACGAATTTGCGCGAAGTATGCCCAGAACTGTATATTACTCTTTTCCTTTTCTGTTTGAGAATACAAACTTTCTTTTGTAGTGCACTCCGCTTGCAAATGAGAAATAGTTTCTTGCGTATTCAGGAACAGGACACTCGATCGAAACTGTGCTAATAATCGGCTATCAGTCAAGTAATCTGCGTATAAACGCCTCTCGCGAGACTATTCCGTTATGTCCGTTGTTAACTCCTGTCCATCTATCGACGATGATACATTCAAGTTCGCCCATTTCTTTCCGAGATTCATCCCGTCTGGACATCTCAACGCCCCCCTCACTTCCTTGGCCCTTGCACCTGCGAGAAAAAAAGATCGCAAGATCTATATCTTCCCCGGACGATATGTTATTAATGCTCTTTGAATTAATTGCTTGCTGCCTGTTTATATATAATGTTATTAATATCGATATAAACACGTTTGGATTTTCGCTGTTTAGTACTTTAATATCTTGAACCTTGATTGGCCAAAGTTAATCTCGATCGACAATCGCGACGGTGGAAAAATGATTTTTTTAACTAAATTTTTTTTCTTCGAGATCTCGCACGGCCATCGATCTTCTTTTTTTTTAAATTTCATTAATGACACCTGTTTCGCACATTTGGAAGATAACCGCGTCCGTTTTTACGCCGCGAAGAGCTTGACCAATCAGGGAAGTGTAGTAAGCCATATACGGTAACATAATTCACGATATGTAGTAGCGAATGACTTTAGTGAATGACGAGTAGTGATGTCCATTAATTTCAATTGTTTTTATTCGATGTTAACGAACTCTTGCTCCATATGCTCACTGACATACTCCGACAAACGGGAAAGCAGCTGATACTGTGTTTTGTGTATACATATCATATCGTTTTCTTTTTCACAGGCCGGCACTTAACTTTAGTGGTCCCTCTGTTCTATTTTCCTTTCTTATCGCCAATCAGCGCGGTAATACTTTCTCTCTCTCTCTCTCCCCCGCCCCTCATTCTCCGCGGATTTTGTTTTCTCTTGCGTCTCAATGATTTGGTTTCCGTTGTTAGTAGTAACACACGCATACATTTCTTTTCGTTGGCTAGTCGACGCCCGTCACGCCGACGGTCCCGTCGCGACGGTACGCGAACGCTGGGGCTTTGTTCCTCGCGCCGAGGAAGAGAAACGCGTGCTCGCGGCGGTCTTAACTTCGTTTGTCGGTTTGACTCTTGTTTTTGTATAAACGCGAGAAAGCCCTCGTCGTCGCAACCGCCGCCACGTTGGCAATCGGCGTGCACGGTCAGCCCGGCGTAATTGCACAAAGCTAATGCGCTCTTTACAGCTTTTCGTACGGCTCACCTTATGTAATCTCGGCAATATATAATTTTTTGCGACTCTATATATATGTATATATATCTATATATACATTTCTATACATACAACGAATTTACAAGTGTGTGCGATATATATTCCCACATATATATATATACATGTGTCTCTCATTTTTCAGCGCCAGAGTACCTTATGATTTTTCCGTTCTTTCGCAATCGCAAAAAAAAACATCACTTATTTACTAATTCTATTAATTGTCGTTATACATCAGCAGCGATTTAAGTGTTTACTTTTACAGCTAGGAGGAGGTGCTTTACATTATGCGATTGCATGCGAATTTTTGATATTTATTGCCGCATTATTCGCATATTTATATATTTACATTTAACATATATTTGTACACAACGGACAGTCGTACGTGGACTCGTTTGCGAACACTTTAAACGAACACGCAACCAACACACGCGTGCGCACATACATCGAAACACAACACAGTTCTTCACGACTTTAAGTTGCCTTTCTTTTCGTGATTTTTTTTTATTCTGCAATTGCTGTAGTGTTACGTGTATGCTTGTGCAATATATAGCAAGTTTCTTTTCACGGTTTTTATGGCTGCTAACAAAGCGATACTCTATATTTCGATTTTCTCGTAAGGAACGATGCACGCGACGCTATCGTCGCTACTCGTTTTGTTAATGCTGCTTCTCACACCGCTTATCTCATACGCGTTTTAGAAAACTTTCTGGTAGAAAGTCTTCCGTAAAATTCGGAATCTGTGAACGAAAATAGGATATACGGGGAAGCGCGGGTTATACAGAATGCGTGGCAACTGGCGCATTGCGGATGTGCATATTTCTGTCAATTATCGTTTACGCATACGTGTATGTGCAAAGAACGTGACTTCTATAGCGACAAATTGAATAATTCGTGCGCGATGGTTCGTTTGAAGGACTCTTTGAGAGAGAATGTTGAAATCAGTGGCCGATCAATCGACCTTTCTGTCGGGAATTGATTACGGAATTATTAAGAGGAGTAGCGGTAACAAGTTGTAACAAGTTAAAGAGTTGATTTTGGAGCAATTTAATTTATAGAACGGTAATGCAAGCAAGCGGAGGAAATTTTTCCCGCATTTAAATTGAAGCTCGCCAACTGCTCGCCATATACATACATTAAATGACGGTATAATTAATTAAATTCTGCAATATTTTCTGTTTATATCAAACACTTTTGCGAGTCGATGATGTTTCGTGACGGAATGCAAGTTAAATAGTAATCTTTCGCGATGCACAACTCCGAGATTTCATCCGTTTGAAACGTCGTTCTCGTCTTCGGGCCCGAGTCCTGTTACGATCTTCCCCGAGCGAAAATTCGCGAGTGTTACGCGAAATTGATTCTCTCGCGCCACTTGCCGGCCGCGTGTGCCGTTAATTAGGAACTCAAAAGGACCATTCGTCGCACCTGTCTCTCACTTTAGTCGCGGTGTCAGCTACACTATCTGTCTCGCAACAATTGGCGAGATACACACGCGCGCGCGCACACCCACAAACACACACACACACAAACAATCACTCACTCACTCACATACATTCTCTTTGTAGCCTGCCTGCTACACTAAAGCCACCGTGTCTTATGTCTGTGCACGCGGCTCATGCGTCGTCCGCATATGCAGAGTGTATGTGTGTTTTTTGTGCGCGTATGTGTGCGTGTCTCTTTCTCTCTCGTTAACCATTTACTGACTGTATACGTGTGCGTTTCCTAACGAGCTTTCCAGCTTGCCGAAAGCGCGCACTTTAACCCGCGGTTCACACTCGAGCGCCCGAACGCGCGCACTCGAATTAACACGCTCGAGCAAGGCGGGCGCGAAAGTGAAGCAAACACGACGAGCGGCACTCCGCGCGCGCGGAAGTGACGTGCGCTCGTGATGCGCTATTATGCTCATTATCCCGCCGGCGCTGCCACCGAGCACAAATGTCCCGTGTACGTGCCCGCGCGTGGAGGATTTATCTGATAAAAGTTAAAAAAAAAGACAGAAATTTCACCGAGAAACAGCCGATAGACTGTGCTCTGTATTCATTGACGAAATAGTGCTTCGCGTAGATTTCAAGATCGTAATGTGCATGGTACTCTAGATTGCTCTGAGTCTCATATCTTGAGAGAAGTAGATTTTTCGTCCCGATGCTGCTGTAATGACACCTGGAGATCAGTCGATTTCATCGGTGAATATGTATTTTTGTTTTATCGATCTCACTTTGCGACTCGTCGACGCTTGTGTCGATTATTTTTTCTCTTTTCCCGCCCCGTAATAGTCTTGGCTATTGCCTAAATTTTTTAAGAGGAATCTCCGCCATTCGAGGCCTCACTCGACTTCCTACTTCTCTCGACGGGAGGCGCGACGAGAATGCACAGGGAATGGTACGTGATGCATGCGCAGAGTTTCCTTTAACACGTGCGTGTATTAACCCGATTGATAATACACCGGAGGATGCTCGTGGAGGCAATTTATTATTACCCCTTGTCCTCCCTGACTGCCATCCAAACCCCCCGTGTCCTTCGACCTTACTGGGCGGGGCGAGGGTGCACCGAGTAACGGCGTGCTACACGCCTCTTTGACAGATTTGAACACGGTATTTTAGCTCCATTAGTAGAGAGTAGAGTGATCTAATTTCTCCCTTTTCTGGGCGTTGGTAAGCACCGGTCTCTCTCGCTGACGCTGAAATTAGCCCGGTAATACGAGTCGGCTGGCCGCGTCGCGGACCCTCCGTCCACTCCCGGCAAAAAGTACCCGCGCTCGCGTACGGGGATGACTCTTGCGAGAGTTACATCGGACGTTGTACACGTGTGTGTATGTGTGTGTGTGCGTGTGCGTGCACGAGTATCTGTGCTTCGGAGCAAACCGCTTTATACCTGTGGCAGAGAAGCCATGTTTCACCGAGGGTATCTCCTTTCCGTTAAGACGAGAGGCACCCGCGCGAGAAAATGCGATGAAAACGCGATGGAGAACCGAATGTAAAAAGCTCGAAGCTAATTGCAAGTGTCAAAAGGCATCTCCTAGGACGGCGTACCAACGGCCAGAAAGCAAGGAGGGATACTTACCGATAGGAATGTTAGGTTGGCTCTTTTTAACGCCTCCCCCGAAACAGACCCGAAGCCCACAAACGGAACGCTCTTTCGCATCACTCGATCCAATTGCTAGCTACACGTTACTCTACTCTCACTCTCATTTCTTTTAATACTTTCTCTCTCTCTCTCTCTCTCTCTCTGTTTTGTTTTTACCCACCCTACCTTTTGTTTCTGTCCTCTTTACGCATATTTTATTGCCTCACTGTATACATCCATCTTGTGTAAAAAGAACGACGTAGTCCCGCCTGTACATCGCCAGGTTCGGCACGAGCTCTGTGGCTGCCAAACACACTAAAAGCCTAGCCAGTAGTCTTTATGCGGCCAGGTGTCAACTGTGGATACACGTTATCGGGATTCTCTCTCTTGGCCTTTGCCGTGTATATATTAATTTTAATTAACGCGCATCGCGAGAATTAAATTCACGGCGGAGAAACGGCCATAGATGTGTTCCTTCTCAAGAATTATTTATTTTACATGTAACGTAAATTGATTTTTATGATTTAATCTAAGCAATATGTGTAAAGTACACTTTATCCATCTTAGCAACATTTCCGGAATTTTATTTGAATTGCTTTTAAAGTAAACTGTCGAGCTAATTTATGTACAAGCTTATGCGATGAATAAGAATGCGCGGCGACGTGAAGGATCTTGTTTGTTTAGCGAATTAACGCTGCGCGCTAGTAAAGTTAATCCGCGACAAGAGGATTTTTTTTTCACAGAGAGACCGCGGCTTTTAAGAGCGCCGTAAAATTACGATGCAGAGGCGCTTTGAAGTTGTTTACTTTACCAGGCAGTCATTAATTGACTTTTTGCGTGTTCGCATGTTCCACAACGTGTATCCACGGCCAAATGCTCGTCCTCGCCAAAGTAGAAAAATCCCGCTCCGTAACGCGCCCCTGCTCCTCAGTGTACCTGCCGTTCACAAAAATCTCTACTTCCCGTTCAATATCGGCTACTGTCCTATTCGAATTAGTCCGGAATTCCTTTCATACGACTCTTCGCGAAGTTCTACTCCGTCAAGTGCATCGTACGCCGTATCGATGGAAATTCACGTTCGGTCGCAATACTGGCGGCAGCTCTACAATGTATATTTTTTTGTTGCTTCCGAATTATTATAATTTAATGCACCTATATTTCTGAACATGACTTTACAAATTATTAAATACATACTACGGGCATCTGTCTTTTGGGTACATCCGTTTACATTTCGAGATGCGTCTAAATAAAAACTTGTTTTCTCATCAATGTAAATAATATGTAAAAAGAGCCTAGTGTAACAAGTTTTATTATTAATATAGGAGTTGCGAGCGTATTACAAGCACATGAGGTTTGTTTCAAAGATTGCTCGAAGAAGTTTAGCTAATGTAATTCGACGCCGCAAATCAATGAGACATTCGCATTTGTGGTATCACGACGTCACGATATCATGATGTCATCGTTCTTCCATCACTAAGAAACAACCAAGAGATTATCAGTTTCACTTTCTCTTCTCCCTCTGTACATGTCCATCTGTCTTATCCAACTCCAAGTAACCCCGTCGAACAGTACCTATGACATACGATCGTAATCGGAGGAGAACCAGCGACCGTTTGAACAATCGCCTCACCCATTATCCTGAGCTGCCCCCTCAACAACCGTATGACCTCCTCTCTCTCTTTGTCTCTCTCTGTGTCTCTCTCTGTCTCTCTCTCTCTGTCTGACTTTTGTGCCCCCGACCCTGCCAAGCCAGCCAGCCCCCAGCCTATAGCCCCCAAACCCCCTTTGCCCACATAGATAGAGTGCCATGCCATGCGTGTTCGCTCTTGCTGTAGGTATGTCGCGAGTTTCAACGTGGGGCGTGCAAACGCGGCGAGACGGAGTGCCGGTTTGCGCACCCCCTCGAGACGGTGCAGGCGAACGAGGACGGCTCTGTGACGGTCTGCATGGACGCTGTCAAGGGCCGATGCAATCGGGACCCCTGCCGCTATTTCCACCCCCCTCTGCACCTTCAAGCCCACATTAAGGCCGCACAATCTCGGGCTAGCATTGCGGTAATGCATTCTCTCTCTCTCTCTCTCTCTCTCTCTGCCCTTTTCTTTTCGTCTTTTCTTTACTACTTTCATTTCTCACTTTTTCTTGATACATTAACTCACGACTATTTCATTTTCGTTATTCCTAAATTCTTGTTTATTTCCCCCACTTTTTGATTGCGCTTTTGTTCTGTCCTTTCCAAATATTTCTCCTAATCTAATGAGACTAATTTGAGTACACCTCGTCCTGGCATTTACCCTTTTACGTGGTAAACGAAGCTCACACTATCTTGCTTTTCAGATCCTCCCTGAGTCTTTAGACGATACAGAGGACTTCCCTCTTGTTTTTCTTCATCACATATCCAAACTGTCCGTTCCGTTTTTATTTCTCCATCTTAATCGTCGGTGTGTTGCGACAGAACTTAATTTTATTGTACAGATAGAATACAGCGTACCAAATAAGAGCGAGATATCAATTTGACATAATCCAGGAAAATACTTCGTGATGTCGCACGGTTTCTGGCGTCAAAACACCGACGCTGTGTCAGCGATTGTCCCATTAAACAAAATATCAGTATGAATATAAATGGTTTTATAAAACCAGCTAATTTTTGTGACAGAATTTATTTTACAGAAATGTTGACAGCGAAATGTTATTTAGATTTACGCATTATGTTGACGTAGAAAAAATGAAAATGTAGTACGTATGAAAAGCCGTTTTTATATTATACATTTATTTTTACTACAGTACAGCTCTGTTACGACATTATAAAAATTCTTCATGTTAATGGGTCAACCGAGGACACTAATAATCTTTTTTCCCTTTCTACTTTCTTCTTTTTCTGCCTTTCTGCCTCTTTCCAGCCTCGACCTCGCAGATCGTTCCATGTGGCGTGTGCTTCATGCAAGTGTGTCGTCTCTTTTTTCATTTTTTTTTAATTATCTCTCCGCTGAAAATTGGTCGATGTCAAAAAAGGGTAAAGTAGCGCCCGATGCTCTATCCTTTTCACTGTTGGGCTGCGATAATAAAGTACAGTGGCGTGGATGTCGCTTGTCGTGAAGAGAAAATGACGGAGACGTGTATCGCGGTTTCACCGTGTCGTTGCAATGCATCTCTATCGTAAAGTTATTTGTCAAATCTCTGCCGTAAAGTGTGGATACTTTGTGACTCGGAGTGAAGTAATTAATTATATCACGTTATCTTATTTGAAAGAATGTACATTAATTAAATATTATCCCGAGCGGGGCGTGATATAAATAGCGTTTCACATTGATTCGGTACATCGTACTTAAAGAACCATTATTATTATAGTTATCGAAATGGGATAAATTAACTTAAGTAAACTATTAAATATGTTTCATACCAATTCTTATTATTTCATTATTTGCCGTTGGTTATAAATTTTACGGGATATTACATTACGTTAAATTTATATTTAGTATGTTAAACGAGAACGTCGTTGAAGAATATTGCAGTCACAAGCATTCCACACTTTAACAAATAATCGGAAACTATAAGTGCCAAAAAAAAGAGGAGAATACATTGCGCTTCCGCCTAACAAGCTTGGGAAGAGAAATTGCTCCATTTTTTCTTTTTCTTTTTCACTCGTAATTTCTTGATCGCTTTGGCTCCAATTGTACTCTCACATCGTTGATCTTCACTTTCTTTCTACCTCCCGTATATCGCTTGGGTATCATTATGATTATATCACGGTCCCACTGTACTTTTTTCTCTCAAGAAAAACGCCTGAACGAACGAAAATTCGAAAGTTTTGAGAAATCGGACGGGTAAAGTAGAATATCGATACGCTTCTCGCGATACTCTCGGAAAGTCTTTTGTGCAGGCCGAGGATGTCGCCCGCGGAGAACAAAAGACTCGAAGTGCACGCATGTTCCCCTCGATCGCACATTGTTCCCTCTCCCTCCTACACTTCAACCCCTGTTTTCTTCCCATCTCGTTTCTCCTCTATCCCTGAAACTGTAGTTCCCTTTCTCTTACTCTTTGTCTCACAATCGCTCTCTCTCTCTCTCTCTTTCTTTCTCTCTTCTTTCTTTCATGTTTATCATCACCCTCCCTTTCAGTTTCCTAGTTTTGCGTCAAAAGAAGCTTTTCGTTGCTGCGCTGCTTTTCGCCAATCTACATCGAGTATGTACGCTGTCGGTCTTCTCCCTTGATAGCAATAGTCCCTTTACGTGCTTCACACGCCATTGAACACGTATCGAGTTCTATGTAATGCCGATCTATATCACGGATATTTATACACACGATATCATCGCGCGCGAGGGTAGATTAAGATGGAGCAATAATATTGGCCAATTGTTGCGCAGTGCTAGAATTATATGATAGTTGTGTTAGGAGTACGATGAACCTTTACCGTTTAATATTTAATAACATCCGTTCATTTAATATTCCCTATCGTTCAATATTTAACACATCTGTCATGCAAATTACATTGTGGATTATTAATTAAATTTAATTAAAAGTCATCACGGTGAACACTAAAATGACCGTACATATGACATCATGTGAAACAATGTTTTCACTTATATCTAATTATTTTCTTTTGCATTTGTCCATTTAATTTACATTTCACTTTTCTGAAAATGTAAAAAAGAAAAACTAGTTGGAGCGTGACATCGTCTCCTATACAACTACCATAGAGATATTTATTTCGACATCTTTCCCCTTACCTTAGAATTGTCCCATTTCTTTCCCGATCTTCCTACAGTTACTTTTTCTTTATCATTTGATTTCTTTCCAACGATCGTATAAGTCTCGTCCCATGTTTGTCGCTTTTGTGTTCGTCCATATTTTACATCTCCTGTATGATGTTCAGCCGTTTCTGTAGTGTGTAGTGAGTAGTACACGAGGCAAAATTCTTGTTAACATCACCAAAACACCACTGTTCTATTTCTCTCTTTCTAGCAGCCTATCGCAGCTATCCAGGTGCAAAGAACTAGTTGCAATACACCAATCACCTGTTCGGTACTTAGGTCATAATAATTACAGATACTTTTGCAGCTATGTGCACGCTCCATTTCCTTTCGATATAAAAAAAGATACGGTTGAAGATTTATTTTTTGTACTATTGCTAAATTAATATATCGCTTTACATGTCCAAGTTAATATACACCATTAGTACGTTATAGTATTTTTAAGTAGTAATTTTACTAGTTAATTATGCACAAGAAGATCATTCGAAATTATGCAATTTATGAGGAGTCTTATTGTGCAATGTTCAATATAGTTAAACATTATTCGTATACGAACCATGTAGAATTTACACGTGCTTCGAAACATTTCCCGATCCAATGGGATTGAAATGAAGGAGAAATAGAAGTGGAAATGGAACGTGGTCACGTTTTTGTAAATAAGAGTAGTTGAGAAAAGATATCTCTTACGAATGACACGTACACCACCCTGCTGACAAGCTGTGCTGCACGAAACCCGGCTATCAACCCCGCTGCTGTTTTTGCTGCCCCACACAAAAACGCTACACTAAGAGTCCCCGAAAGATACGTCTATACATAGAAGACAGTGAAAAAAAAAACCCAGTAGAAGGAACGAATAGATACGACGGGTTTGTTGGGAGGTGTGTGGGCCAGGCGATAAAATGTCTTTGTCCACTTCCGTTGTCAAATCTGTCTCTTAATTCTCGCAGTCGCGTGCGATCGCGGTAACGTTAGCGTCAAGCGCACGAGAGGATCATGCAACAATCGCAGCCACGAAATTACGCGAGGAATTGTCAGCGGCGTGCTCGCTCTCTCGCGATCAAACAGGATCTAAAAGGAGATCGTTCCTCCGTCGTTGTCCTTCGACCGCTCTGGAAGAGTCACGCGTAGGGTCGATCGAACGTCCCTCTCCGCTGTCGTCTAATTATCCTTATTATTGTCTCGAGTAAAGGACGATTAATCGCAGTCCTGAAAATTCGGTCGGAGGTTAACGATTTGATTAACGTAGTTCGCTCCGGTTGACGAACGGCTGATCGGATCAGGGTCACTTTTGCGAAAACGTGCTTGGTGCAAAGTGCGACTGTGTGGACGGCGGCCGTCCCGAAGTCATTACGTATTTGCAAACAGCGCGGGGGGGTGGACGTACCCCGTTTCCTGCAGACTCAATCATCGTGTTTTCGAACCGCGAACTTGTCTTCGGGACACGATCGTGTTCATTATCCGGGGGATAAAAAAAAGCAAGTCGGTAGAGTAACGGCTAGAGAAAAATGAAAGCACGAGTAAAAGAGAGAGAAAGAGCGAGAAAGACTTTCAGCGACGTCGCGCGGAAGACCTGCAGCCACACCCGGACACAACGGAGGAAAAGTCTCACATGGATGATTGCGGCAGACCAGCTTGTTGGCAGGGAAGTCTCATTCTCTAAAAGTGGTTTTCAATTTCCCAAGGGTGCATACCGCGTACCGACGGAATCACCTCCGTCCGAATTTGCCTCGGGGGTTACGGACCGACGTGGATCTCTTAGAGAACGAAACCCGACCGCGGTACGAGGGGGGGAAATGTTTGTTTTACCAGTTCTTTCCGCTTTATTCCCTTTCTCAGATGGCCCGTCGATGGCTCGACGTCTCGCGAGAAAATTCGGAACGGGCAGCTTTGCTTTTTAATCTTCAAATTCGATACAGTTTTCCACACACACAGACTCTTAAAGATCTATGAAATTAATAATCCCGCGATTAAAAGAGTAGCATTATACATCGTAAAAATATAATAACAATCGTTATTCGGTAATGCGTTGCATTTTGCTAAAGAATGAACTCATACGACAGAGGATCGTCCGTCATTTCAATTGGTACAAATATCGGGTTTGGAAATTCTTTCGATTTGAAATATGTTAACTATGCCTTACGATGCCACAATGAATTCTGTAATTAACCTCGACTGTCCGATGCCAACGAGGGCCACGCTGAATCGCATCGTCGCGACGTGATGCACTCTTCGGAATTGGTATGCCATACCTGAATGTTTGTCAAGTGTACGACATGAAGTTCCCGAGCACGTAAGAGTTGCGTATCTACCACCGAGACCGCACACGTGCGCGGGCTGCGCAGGCTCGCGCATTCTCGATCTGTACAGAACAAAATCATTGTCGCACATGTAAATATACACGCGCATGTACATACCGTCACTCACACGTACACGCACACACACACACACACATACACACATGCAGACACACACTATACAAACATGTACCAGAAATGTGATATCACGACACACCGTTATCCTGTTCCTTAAAGAAGATGCCGACGACAACAGCGAGTTCTCGAACACAAGAAGATTCGAACAAGAGAACACCGTTCGCTTGGACGCTCGCGAGAGATGGTGTAAATTTATTGACCAACTAAATCAATGTCTCTTTCGTAAATTTTTCAGGTATTGTAAAGATAGAAAGACGAGAACCTAGGAGGGTCCTAAGAGACGACCCTCCTCTTTTGCTTCACTCATAGTCTCTTGCACGCATTTCTCTGTATCTTTTCCAACTTTTATGTGTATATATACATACATATGTGTGTGTATGTATATATATATATTTATAATTTTATCTCTCTCTTTCTCTCTCTCTCTCTCTCTCTCTCTCTCTCTCTCTCTCTTTCTCTCTCGATCGCCCTATGTCCCGCAAGGGAGGCGTCGAAAGGGAAGAGCGAATGGTGACCGGAAAAAAAAACGAGAGAGAAAAGTGGAGCGAGAAGCCAAAGAGTCACATCACATACGTGCGCGCTCGCGCGCGCGCACGTGTGTGTGTGTGTGTATATGTATGTATGTATATCTTGTACATGAATTTCCACGCGCAAATTTAGATTATAAGAGGCAGAGACGCAAAACTAATCAACTTGGAGAGAGTGCCTCGATTATTGCAGGTGTTGCAGCAGTCAGAAACGCCAGCCGAAAGCCCGATGGACGATGAAGTGGGACCGGTTCTCTTTCGTACCACGCGTCCCTCTATCTACGTGCCCTTTCCTACGCTCTATTATTCGATTCTGATTTTCCAATATTTATTAAAATTTGCGCTTTTCTTTTAGTCACCATAGAATCGTGCTCCGCCACATAGATGTGTCACTTCTCTGTCTGCCTCTCTCTCTCTCCTTAATATCGATCAAATAACGAATTAGTGCCAATTAGCCCGCAGATTGACGCTGACGCCAGCTACGTCCGTTGGTCCTATCTAACGTGCTATTATTATTGATTATCATTATTAGTATTATTATCATCATCGGCATTATTATATTATTATTGCCATTACTCTATTAATCGGTGATGTTTATACTCGTGTTTGTCTCGTAGGAATTTGCGTTCCGTGAAATCGTCGCGTTGCTACATGCATTTCAAATGAGCGACGCGATAGAAGGCCGATAAACGCGGTACCGGAAACGGGGAAGAACGCGTTATTTGCCTCAGACTACGCGTGTGCCAGGAGAGCTCTCTCGACTTGCCGATAATTCAAAGTTCATCGTGCTTTGATACAAAATGCGTATCTCTCTAAATTTTTCCAAATAATGTAACGGCTAACCAGGCTCACGGTCGTTGTCACACGCCCCGCGTTTATCGGACACGGAAGTCTGCGATCGCGCGTCGGATTCCATGTTATTCGAGACGCGTAAAGTTCGCACGTGAAGATCTGCATCCGATTAATTTTTGCACTTTTATTTCTCCAAATTTCTTCGAACTCTTCTGCACCGAGTCCCCGAAAGCCGAGCAGAGAATTTAAATTGTGGAAAAAGGGGGGGGGAGGGGAAGACTATACAATTAGATGATAGGCGATCGAGTGGCGCGATAGACGGGGGCATTTACGTAACTCGGGATGCACGTGCGAGTAACTCGAGCGGTGTATTTATACCCGGCGGGTATTACGCACCGGGGGGACGTATCGTCTTACGCGCGATCGCACGAGCTCACGCAAAAATTATTGTAAATCCCGTGCGTGTATGCGTGTGGCGCGTGTGGCGCGTGTGCGTGTGCACGCGCGTCGGCTCGACGAAGAACGGCGCGATAAGCGCGATAACGTGTACCTCGCGAATTTGCAACCGCGGGACAACGGATCTGCACGCACTCGCGCGCGCGCGCGCGCGCACTTACACGCGTGCACACATACACACACGCGCAAGAGAGAGTACATGTTCTTTCTTTTTTTTCTCTTACATAAGTCAAAAAGAATATATCGCGACTGTCGTTTCTTGCTCAAGCCTCAACTGGTCTGTTTTTCTTTTTTTGATTTTTATCTTGCCCTCTTCCGCCTGACGATGCTTCTACATGCTTGCTGACAATACCTTCGTGCGCTTCGCTACCTGCCAATTAACGCCTGCGAAATATTGTCGACCGAAATTCGGGGGAAAAAAACACACTGTACCAACGCAAATAATAAAAACCAACGTAAATAATATGCACGATCGACCGACGCCCACCGCAACGCATGTGCCCGGAAACACGGAAAAAAATCGTATATGCCACCATCGCTACGACCGCCGCAACGATACAACAAAATATGTATAAATATGCTAACACACGAAAAATGTCTCGATTGGGAAATGTCTCGGGAATGCCGAAACGGAAACGGATGTGGTCGACGCATGGCGACGCACGGCGAAACTGCGTATGCGACTGTAAAAACCTGAAATCTGTGTACACGCATAAAACACTCATAAAAAAAAAACGAACGTGGAATCGGAAAAATCGAACGAACGTGTGAAAATGAAAATGAAAAAAAAAAACACCAAAAATATAAATGCGGAACGAAACGATACGAAAAAAAAAAACGCAGACGATGCCGACGAACGTGACGGGAATGGGTACGTTGGCTGGCGGAGTATCAGGAGTGCCGGCAACTGCGATGCCCGGAGGACTTCAGAGCGCCGGTATGGCGAGCATCGAGCTCGGCAAGAAGCGGATGCGCGACTCCAATGATGATCTGCTAATGGTACCACGGCTTATGCATGGAGTACACTTTCCTTTTTTTTTCCCCCGTAGCTGGACCTCGGTAAAAATGGCCTGGACGTGATTCTCGCGTATATCTTTCAAAATTTTCTGAAAAAAGAAAGGAGCTATCGTTACGCCAGCAAGAAATCAACCGATAGATTTGCCATACAAGTCACATTAACGTTATTTTGAATACATACTGCGCGTTAGGAACATTGGCTGCATTAGTTAGCTTTGTCGAGTCGCGGTATCGGCAGATTTTTATTTCAACATCGGTGACCTAAGGACGCGAGAAATTAATCGCTGGCAGTCATATAATCTCAATCTCGTAGCGTTTCGAATTGCTGTTTGCTCGCGCTCAATCGGAGAAACTTCGCAAACGAGCAGGTTTAAGCGCGCGTTCTCGGTCGTAAATGTAATCGACCTCGCTTCTATGAGCGACGTCGCGGAGTTTGCGGTGAAGTTCGGGCGACCGCGACGAGACGGTTCCAGGCCATTTTCCGGAGATCCCACGTAGTCGTATCTTTAAGTTATGAGTACAGTTATTGCGATTGTGAATACACTGCCGAGCGCGCTTAGAGCTCTAGCTCCTGTCTTCCATTTTTATTTCTAACAAGAGTCCCGCTATTTCTCTATCAGCCAGAAGGAGACGTGGAACGTCTTCCACGGTGAGACCTCGCAGCCGACGCGTGTAAATCTAACGATACGAGAACGTCGCGTTTGTACCGGCGACGGTGCCGCGATTGAAGCGTATATACCGGAATACCAATAACGTCACACACGGTGCCATAACTGAAACCTCTATGAGCCTAGAGACGCCACGTATGGCGTCATTATTGAAACCCCTCTGACGCCGGGCACCGTCATGTAGAATATTACCATAGAAACCTTCGCGATACCGATGGCGTCACGTACGGGCGTCATGATTGAAGCCCTCGCGACGCGACGCGATAAACAATCGCGGTGATAAAGGGAAGAACTCGCTTGAAAATTCGGCGATATTAACAAAACGTCACGTACGGTTTCGCGCAGTGGGGTCGTTCCTAGTTGACCTTTAGAGGGCCGGACTGGCCACTGTGGTGGCCGGGAGCAAACTTGAAAACTTTGCGGCACATGTAGATTACATATATGTATGAATTTTCTGTTTACAAAATTACAAATTTTAATGGAAAAATGCCGGCCCTCTACAGGTTAAAGCGGTTCTCCAAAACCCGCGTGACTCTTTACAGCATCCGAGTCGTCTACCGCTCGTATCACGAACTCGTGTTCCACTCTCGTATCGTTCTCATTGTACACGCTGTCGCGTCTATCCGGCTTCTATCCGGAGAGAATCGCGTAAGAAATTCTAGAGACTCTATCCTTTTTTTTTCTCTTGGTTTCGCTTTCCACTGTCGTTCGTTGCAATGTTGTTCGTACCAGAGCTTACGCCTCGTAATGTATTTATAGATCGCTTACAACTTTTTTTTCTCGATCGTTAGCCACGCGTTTGAATCGTCATATGCCGAACACGGGAGAGATTTACGTCTCTGCGAGGGGACGTGCATATTCCGTCACAAGTCGTGTTCATGCCGAGGCACATTGAGCGTGGCTAGCGACTACCGTATATGATTTAACATACATTTACCCCTTGGCGATTCCCCGACCGACGATAGCGGATTCGCGATTGCGCTCTTCGTCGCGGTCGCCGTCCGCTCTCGTTAGTCGCGCTTACATTTCGAGACACGCACGCACTATTGAGACACTCGAGTCAAGATTCGAATTGGTTGCAGATGATATACACTTTTTAATCCTTTAACAAAATTTGGCAAAATTTATGTGCCCGCGGAACATGATATCTCGATATTCGTTTTCATTTGAGCGTATGAAAAGTGTTTTGTACAGTATGTTTATTCGTACTATGGATAATTGGTTACTTGTTTTAATCAAAATTTCACCCGGCGCTCTTAAACCGCCGGAGTTACGTTGGCGACTGAAGAGAATGAAAGCGCGACAATGTGATTTCTCGTTAAATTTTCGTTATGGAAGGATTCATCGAACCATAGCCATACTGGAATGAGCACTGCCTTTGCCAAGCGGTCAGAGAGAGAGAGAGAGAGACACTTAAGCTGGGACCATGTTGTCCTTTTTTAACTTCTGCGGCTAAAGTGACGTCACGTGAATCGCTGTAGTTAGTCAAGGATATCACGGTCCCGGCTCAACTATCCCTCTCACCCAGCTCCGACCGCACGAAAACAAAGGAGTGCTCCTCCCAGTATGTTCATGGTCCAATGGGAAAAATTGACCGATCGAAAAGTCTCGATGGGATTAGAGAACCCAAGACCCTCGGTCGACGTTAAAGGATTAACGAAACGGAGTAAATGAATCGCGAAGGACGCGAATGCATTGATACGGAAGTGCGCGCGTGCTTCGATGCGAGCTCGGTAAGGCTGGTTCTACATTGGTCGTGTCGTAGTGTCGCAAGTGTCGTAGACTGGTTCTAATTCAACGCTGATAGGTCGAATTTATAATTTGCGACGCTTGCGATGACACGATACGACCAATGTAGAACCGACCTGAGGAAACCGTCGACTCTAATCTCCGTACGTCAAGATTCCCCCCCGCTCGCGAAATGAACGACGGCGAATGAAAGAGAGTAAAGAGGACGAGTCGTGAGGCCCTCGAGGGAGGCTTCGCGGTATGCCGCGAGTCCCGCATACCGCGGTGCTGCCTACGTCTACGGAGCGTTAGATCTGTGTAAATTCTGAGCTTGCGCCGATGATGCATGTTGTGCTTAAGCGACTACCGAGGTGATGGTGGACATAACGTCATCCCCTCGACGCTCTGGACGATGACCAAGATTTCTCGGCAGTTGTTGTCGCGGAGGATCGTCGAGCCCACATCGCCGCGACGCGTTTCGGGACATCGAGACACGCCGTCCGCGCGACGGCCTCCCTTATCCTCGTTAGAGTCACGTGTCGAGTCTGCTAAAGAGCACTGTAGATCGCTTACATACACTCGCTACTTTTTTAAATACTATCTTCTTTCTTTTTTTACTTCTGTATTTATATATATATATCACATATATATCTCGCTCTTTCTCTCTATCTCTCCGTCGCTAATGCTGTCAGTCAGCGATCTGAAGCGCGATCGACAGATTCGTTCGGGTCTGAGACGTAATTTTATCCATGTGCAACTTTCTTACCTCGAAGAGCGCCAGGACGAAAATGGATTTTCGCTGTACAAATAGAGGCTTCCTCCGGAAAGCCGCGCATAACTTCTCGGTATTTTCGGTACGTGAGTTTTCAATACGCGAAGAGAAAGAAGAAGTGCCCGCATAGAATCCATATAAATTCATAAGAATGCAAACTCTTGTTGCGGAAACGTATCAATATTCCGGAACAAAAATTTTCAAACGTGATAATATCGAGGCGGCCGAATGTGGATGGATTTTCACTGTACGCATACGAGATGTATCGTAAGATATGAGAATTACGGGTTTTCCTTGGTTTGAATTCCAGTTTTCTGACTGTAGTGCACAAGGGCGAGGAAGAAAAAATTTTGTTTAACAAACTTTACGTGAATTTTACTAAGGCCCGATTTACACGCGCGTTATTCAATTAGATGGACACTTATGTTGAATTGTGAAAAGTTATAAGACGTCAAATTGATTAGCGCCATTTCTAAATTGATTTAAAAAGCGCCTTTGTTTTCCTCTTCTTCCCCTCTACTCTTAATATTCTCAGCAAGGGGGTAACCACTTCATGTAATCGTGGGACAGTGTCTCCAAACTTACAAATATAAAATTACTTTTTGTTAAGACCACGGTTAGACTAGTGGGAAAAGTGGGAAGCAAGGAAACACGTAACCGAATACTGGAATCTTAACTGAAATTACCTCTACAAGTAAATAGTTCTTAGTAAAATAAGAAAAATATATTTTGAGGAAATCTAACGGCTCTTTGAGGTTTAACAACGTTATATATTTTTAAACGTGCGTATAAGAAAATTATTTGCAATTGGATGAGATTATTTGTAATCGGATGAAATCAAATGAAATTGTGTAATCGGTGGGACAACATTTGAGCTAGTGGTTACCCCCTTGATCCTCAGTCAATGTGTGATCGGAGAGGCAAAAAATTGGGTGTAAAGTTGTGCTACAGCGATACATCGATACATCTTCGGGAGTCTTAGTGGACAGCAGCGCTCAATACGAATGATAAAGAGCTGAAAGCCACGTTACCTCGTCAAATAGCGCCGGTTGCACATTCTCGAGCAGACAAAACGCAGTGTGACGCTGATTCGCTTTCGCGCACACGCTTACTGGCGGCCGTTGGTTTGCAATTACGTTTATCCTCTGCGTTTAGTCGCGAAGCGCATACGGCGAGTTCGGAGTCGTTCGCGGCGCAATCGGGTGGTAAAGTCGGTTATTGAAAATCGTATCCGTGCGTCGTTACGCGACTCCGAGTCCTTCGTTGGTGAGCAAACCGCGGGAACCCACGTGTTAACACGCATATACATATATGTATGTATCTGTGCCGCTGCGACAATACGCGCGTTTCACCCCGGCCACTTTTTTATTATAAGTCAGCTTCTGAGCTTTTGCATCTCGTCTACCGCAGCTTCTAACTCGAACGTGTTTTACACCTCGATAGAGATTGATTTGATTTGGCTTGCCCTCCCCCCTCTTTGTTGCGCACGCGTCTGTCTGTCACTCGCAGACGACTTACCAAAGTGTCCGCTCACCAAAGTATCACCGCAAGCCTTACCAGCTTTCCGTGAATCCGTGTTGTGCAACTTTCGCATCACGTCGGTATCGCGAAGCCTTTTTGTTCTCCGAGCCAAAGCCCAATTGCGCCTATTTTTTTTTTTTTTATTAATATCTCTTGTCGATCTCTTGCTCTTTCTTTATCCTCTCTCTCTTTCTCTATCTCTCTTTCTCTTTACGTCTTTCTCTTCATTCTCTCCGTTTTGCTCGCAAAGGGAGGAAAGATTCATTTGTCTTCGCATTTATCTCGCGGAAATGGACGAAACGCTTTCAGATTCTCGGGCATTAGCATCGACACTCTGTTACAGCGCGATTCCTGCTTCTTCGCTCTCGCAATAGTCTTAATAGGAAGGCGACAGTGCAGTTTTTTTCCGATCGGTACTTTGATCGTTCATTAATGTAAGGCGACGGTCTCTTTTTAATCGAGCCGCGCACGGTTCTTGATATATATATATATATAACAATGGCTGGTCTTTCTGACACGCTCCCAGTAGTAGAAAACAGAGGAAAAGTGCAAAAGAAAGAAAGAAAGAAAGAAAGAACGAACGAAACATTTTGCAGTTATCCAACAACGAAACGTCGTCGTTTGGGAACGTCGCCGCAAGCTGCGTCATCGGCACAACTTTTACACACTACCACAGTCCAACTACCCTTCTCCACCGCGTCGCCGTCTACCCCTTCCCCTCCTCGTTTCTTTGAGACACGACCCTCTCTCGTTTCCCGTCTCGAAAATCCAATTATACAGACGCAACGCGCCTCGTCCTCGAAATTAGTTGAAACCGATCCTGTCTTTGTTGCAGATGGACATGAAGTCTGTCGGGTCGTTCTACTACGAGAACTTTGTAAGTGCAGAACCTAAACATTGAATCATAATTCTCATACAGCTGTGATCCATTTTTTTCGCGCTCGTCTCACTCCGTTCGTACTCGCGGTTAACATACGATCTCCTCCCCCGCCCCATTCAGGGGAGGTTACTCTTTTGTCTAGGAAATTTTTTATCTTTTCCAGCGAGATGTAAAATAATTCCACTGACAAAATTCCTTTTGAATTATCGTTAAATTCGCAAGCGTTTGAAAGTGGAGCATTGTCGATCTAGCGGGATGGCAGCGAGTGTTTCTTTGTAAATCAGTGATAATATCGCCGAGATGCAGATGCGCGGATTCCTCCCGGCTGCGACGTAATCGCTGTTTTGCAAAGAAGACGAAAGAATCGCTGTAACAGTATCGCATCGATATCGACTCATGTTAAAATACTAATCTGTCACGAATTACGATTGTGTTGGGCGAAAGAGGTCGGCCTCTCGACCTCGTCGTGGAAAACGTCAAACCCGACGTCCCCTGCACGGCTGGATCAAGAAAACTCATGAGCACGCAAAAGAGAACAATATATCATATCCCCGAAAGGCCGAAACGGAGTCGAGGCTTTCATGGGGGAAGCTTCCGCTCGAGTGGCCACGCCGCTCGCGTCACGAGCCCGTTCTAATCGCGTATCTCTTTGCAATTCTTTTTGCAGGGCTTCCCAGGAATGGTTCCGTATAAACGACCGGCGGCCGACAAGTCCGGCGTGCCGGTCTATCAGCCTACCGGGACGACCTATCAGCAGTTAATGCAGCTGCAGCAGCCCTTCGTGCCTGTGTCATGTGAGTACACTGGAACACCACCCCTACCCACCCAAACCTCTAACCAATCGGTCGTGCAACCCCCGAACGTGCAAAGCAACCATCACGCGATGGTGGTGCAATCCTCCTCCTCCCAGGGAGCCGCTGGCGCCACAGTCAATAACTGCGCCGACGCCAACAATGGCGTGCTGATGGATCCCTGCAACAATCCGCCACCGCCACCTCCGACCGCTGACAATAACAGTAACAATAGTAACGGCAGTAACAAGCAGCCGGTCACCACGCAGAATCACGATGTCGAAAATGCGCGTAACTCCCCCGAATTGAATCACTCGAGTCCCACGTCGCTGCAGCAGCAGCAACAGCAGCAGCAACAGCAGCAGCAGCAGCAGCAGGTGCAGGTTCAGCAACACCACCACCAGCAGCAGCAGCTTAATCAGCTGGCGTTGCCACCTGCGATGAGTCCGTTAACCTCGATGGCCGGGCTGACCTCGATGCCCGGCGTGGTGAACATGGCCTCGATGGCCTCCATGGTCTCCATGGCGAATATGTCGCCGATAACGAATATGACCTCCATGAGCAATTATAACTCCAACATGGCGAATCTGAACATGCTCAACAGTCTCGGCATGGCCTCCGGGTTATCAGGCCATCTCGATCCGGCGGCTCTCGCCAAAGAGGTCGCCCAGAAAAACTACGCTAAAGCCATCAAGCTCTCGCAAGCCTCCCAGTCTTACGGCATCGGCCAGCTCGCCGCGCTTAATTACACCGGCGTCGCTCTGAACAAGCAGAACCTCATGAATCCCGCGGCCGCCGGGAATCCCGCGGTGGCGACAGCCGGTCTGCAAGCCACCGCGACTTCCAGACCGATGATCCCGAGCCTGGCCGGTATCCCGGGCGCCCTGACCTCACCGCTGTCCGCGGGTATCTTGGCGTACTCCAGACCGCCGCCCACAGCTACCTCCATAAATCCATATTCCCTGATCAGGCAGCAGATCTTGCCGAACCCATATGTCCAGTCCCATATACCGGGCGCCGCAGCCGTACAGACCTCACCTTACGTCCAGAATCCGTATGCCGTTCTACCTGGAGTAGCCAGCGTACCCGGGGTAGCGGCCGCCGCTGCGGCTGCGGGTGTACCGCAGATGCCGCAGATGGGCAATCCGGCGACGATAGCGGCGCAGCCGCAGGTAGGGATCCCCGTGAGCTCCGCGGTGATTATGCAACCGTACAAGAAGATGAAGACGTCGTAAGGACGCCCTTGCCTGCCGGCTCGGGAGGACTCGTCTCCTCTCACGGTGCCGCTCCTTCCTCCTCGGGCACCTTCCATTCTCTCCCTCGCGGGAACGAGCGAACGATTCCGCGATAGTCGCTACGGATGATGATCGCCGCTACCGATCCGCGGTAGCCGGCATATTTTAGATAATTCTAGAGTATCTCTTTACGATTAGCGTTCAATTGCGGAGACGAATGACGGACCGTAACAATTATTACGCTCCGGATAGACTTTTGCGCAATTGTATTTTCGTAGTTTCGTAGTTTCAGTCTCAGTAAGATTGATACAAACGGTTAATCGCGTTTAGATATAATAGCGTTCGTCGAAAATACAAAGATTAATAAAGTACATCAAATCTATATAAAATTGAGCTAAATGAATATTTGATATGTTAGTTTACAATAACTCTGTGGAAATTAGTACTAGGATGTTATACTTTTCGGCATAAATTACATAGTGGAGATTAAGTGGAGATGGTGAACTTCTTGTCATTCGTTGTTGTTTAATTCTTCTATATTTTGCTGATAAAAATGTTTTAAAAAGAGAGAGGGGGGAGAAAGAGAGTATATAATATATACGTTCTTTACGCCATGTACAAAATATCGAATTGCAATTTCTTAGCTTTAATTTTGTTCGATATTATGAAAAAAGAAATCACGTATTTAAATGTTCGACTACATCGACTACATCGATGGAACGAAAAATGTAGAAAGACAAAAGTGCAGTCCTAAGATATTAATCTCCATCGCCGGTGCTCAAGAAGCGAGAAATCGGTCTTCGTTCGCGGGAGGGACAGAATATCCAATTGCGAGACGAGAGATGCTGATAAAAAAACAAGTTCCGAAAATAGATTCATTTTCTAGTCAGACATTGTCGGTGAACAGTGCCTTATTGACCCAATTCCATTTGAAGCGTTATAAGCGTACAACTGCAGAAGAGAATGATAAACGACGCGAGCAAGTAGACGGGATTTTTTCCCCGTCGCATTGCCCGCTCACTTAAATGACTGAGGGAGACGTGACTACCGTTCTGATCTTATTTCTGTCGAAATAAACCTGAATTTCATTTCGACCGGAAATTCCGACTTGCCGGTGAAGACTGCGTTCGAGAGAAGGCGAGAGAGCTTGCGAAAACATTGAGCGTGGCCCAAGTCACGGATTACATTAATCACCTATTTTACTATTTGACTTTTTTTTTCCTAGAATAAATAGTGATTTGCGATATACTTGGTAGAGATAGTTTTCAACTTTGCCGATAATTAGCGTTGTTTTACCGTAGAGAACTGTTGAAAATGTTACGTGTCGTTACGTGGCTCCGTTTTGTTCTTTTAATAAGCTAAATTGTAAATAAGTCAATTTGCGCTGTGAGTACGGCGTTGCAATATTTTTATTTCGGAATTACACAAATTTTTGTTATAGCCATTCGTCCAAATTTTAACGTATAACGTCCGAAACAAGGAAGATGAAAACGACGCTCGGCCTATGTCACGTTATGTGCGATACTTGCCTTTAAGTCCATAGCGTTAATTAGCGTTCGCGGTTCGAGTTCTCGAGATAATTATTATCCAACGTTAGATTATTTTATTAGAGCACGGTTTGCTTGTTTACATATTGTAGTAATATGTTAAAAATTTTATTTTATTTGTTCATCTCGGAAGGAAGTTAAATAGTGTTAAATAAAAATAAGTCGCGCAAAGCACATCGGTTTTAACATTTTAGCGTTGCGTAGTGCATTCAGAGAACTGTTTTCTTCGTTATCACATGATAGATTTTGGATTATATACGAGGCTCATGCGTGATATTTGTTAATATTTAAAGAAAATTGTTTAAAAATCTTTTTATCGACCTGATCTTTTCTTTTGAGTTAGCTGTAAGATTATACATTGTATCTACATATGGCGACATATATTTCCTAAAAACACCTTGCACATCGACGAGTATCTATAAATTCGACTGGAAGATGCTACGCTTCCGGTAGGCCCTTACAATTAGTTGTCATGTAACATGCGTAGAATTTAGAATAGTTATTTGTTTTATACTTAGCGTATCTATATCTTTAGCGTAAGCGTGCTCGAACACAACGTACTCTTCTGTCCTTACGGATTCAATTCGGGGGAGTCTGTTGCACACAGTGAACTTGGTCAATTGCGACCTACGAGCTTATGCATTTAGCCGAATGAGACAAGTACGGAAAACTATTGGAGAACAAGAAGGAGGAACAGAGTGAGATAGAGAGAGAGAAAGGATCCGCGGGATACGCGGATGTCTTTATTGGAGGAAGAGAGAGGAGGGAGAGTAAAAAAAAGGTCGGTCCAACCTTGAAGGCGGTGAGACGGCAAGAGAGAACGTCTCGTCGATTGCCCCTCGAGGGTGGAAAGAAAACGAGTTCACATGCGCATCGTGGTACACGACCGCACAAACATTACACTTAAGACACTCACACGACTTACATAATAGACACACTACGTATATTTTTATTAATTCGCGCGTATAATGGTAAGAGAGAAAAGCGGTCGCGCGGTGTCGGCTGCGAGAGCGCAGCTCATAAATGCGAGGAAATTCGAGGGAAACGTATACGCACTGGCGTCCACTTTCCTCTCTTCCGCATGTCCGCGTTCACGTGTCTGCCAGTGATTTGAAAGTTTGTTTAAGTCCAGATGTATAGTTATAAACATATATGCATACATGCACAAGCATATGTATATATGCGTTTGTAAATAATTTCTTTTTATATACAGGACGAAATGACAAGATATTTGTCGTATGTGTTAAAGTTATATGTGCATATATATAATTAATAATGTTTGTGTACATATATAATTTATTTTAATATATGTCTAATACACATATATGAATATATAATATATGAATATATGATATATCTCTTACGCGATATCATACATATTAAATGTAATTATATATATACACATACATAAGAGCACACTCGCTGGCACGTATGGTGGAGAAGAAACGAAACGGCCGGTCGTATCATAATTTTCACGCGAAAGAAAAGAACAACCGAGCGAAAGAATTGTACGACGGTAGGAATTTGTGTACACGAAAACGCGGAAGAACAGAGCGAGGCGAGGTATTTCCGTGAATCCCGGCACGTATGCAAGTGAAATGTACTTTTATCGTCCCGTGTGTTGCGAAAAGTTCGCGATATACTTATCTTAAATTTCTTTCCCGTAAAAGTTTAGTTTTAATCCTGGCCCTGGTCGTGACGTGGCAAATTGCAATTGCTAAGAAATTTATTCGGATCACAACACCGTATCTCTCTGCTCTTGGCCCAAGAGCTCGAGATGTGGAAATGATTGGAGATTGAGAGCGCATTTTCCTCACAATTCCTTCGGTTCTTCCGCGGTATTAGAAACAACTTCTTCCAAAGGGTCATAAAATGTCACCTATGCCGAAAACGCACAAGATTGTAGAACGAGATTGTCTTACGATTCTAGACTAGCGATCTTTTAACAATAACGAATCGCAGACCAATTTATGGATAATTAAAACCATAAATTGACATAGACGGCACGTAATTTGTGAAAAGCAACACACATACATCATTCTTATAGATTTCGGAGAAAGTCTCTCGTTTGCCTACATATTTAACAAGTCGTTGCTTATCTTGAAATTTTTTTGACTTTACACATAATTGTATAAATGATGGACATGTAATTTGAAGATATTCGAATATCTTATTTCTATATGAATCACTTCGTAATAGATATCTTCCATGGTTTGATATTTTTTAAACGCTCGTAACTTGTACATTTCTAATCGACGAATTATTCTATAATTAACGTTTGCAACGTCGAATTTTATTCGCTCCGAGAAATGAATTTTTCTCGCAAGTCAGGGGCGTGGTCGGTAACATCGGAGTCAGAATCGAGAATTGTCAAGGGTTATCATGGGGTCTTCCATAACAAAACGCCACGCGAGGAAGCTCTGCGAGGCCAACGCCGTTTTGTACTCGTGACCAAGGGGATTTATCGAGACGCCTGTCCCAGAGGGAAGAAATTGTTTCTATCCTTACGATAAACGCGCGTGCGGCGGTCCTATGTGATAAATAAATTATGTATTACACTCATACGTACACACGTACACGCACACACTGTTCTCGCATGCGCGTGGCACTGGAGTTACGTAGTAAGATTTAGCCCTTTCGGTGCCTTGTATGGCGTCAACTTGGGACTCACGATCAGTACTTATGATGCCGCCGCGTCACGGTATCATGACGTGACGTCATCGGCGCTGAAGGGCCTCGAGAAGATGACGATATAACACGTTAATCCATAAGCAAAGTCCTAACGGCCTTGGACGAGCCGAGGATTCGGCGGTGACGCGCGATGAAGTTCCGTATTCGACTTAACGACAACTCTATAAGGTACAAGGATAGTGAGAGTCGATAGGATCGAGCCTCAGTAATACCGACTACGGAGACCGACACTTTTAGGGTTCCTGAAAACTTGAATGTCTACAAATTATATACGTACATTATTCGAGAGGGTGGCTGGTTTTTTTCACGTTCACACCGAAAACGCGGAATCGCGCTGCGGTCGGCCGGTCGCCGCATCGCCGTTGTTGCATCACATGTAGCAAAGCGTTTCCTTCGAACTGTGATTGTTTTATCACAGCGCTACCTACGTACTTCCACGAGAGGAATGTTCATTATATTTTACTAGACGCGAGAGTGTATTCTTTTAAAGGACTAAGTGTATTAGTGATAGGGTGTCTTGTGCGCGCGACGACACGCTGGAGGAGCGAGAGGCGCGATCCCGTGTTCTCGGTGTGACATCGGCAAAACAGCGGAAGTGCCTTCCCCTTGCACTCAATACACCATTGCACACAGAGAACACGTATACAACAAATGCCTACATTATTTAGACACGCGACGCAGAAGCGAAGCGCTACGATAAAGACGAAGAGGAAGAAAAAAAAGAAACTTACACGATATATAATTATATTTATATACCCTTATTAAGATAAATCACATACACACACAGAGACACGTACATATTGTCGTTGTTGCATATAAATTAACGCGATGCAACGAAAGGAGGGAAGGAGGGACACTTTCCACAAGGTAACTAATTACACTTACAGCAAATTATTTTGTGGACTATGTATCTGTATATATACATGACCACACATACACACACTCAGACAAAACACACACAGACATGTTCGAATACACTATTATGATGAGAAAGAGAGAAACGTTTTACGACTATAACTATACACGCATCAAATAGTATTTATTATTGTGTACTGTACTGTCTCTTATAATTCTTCTCATTGTACATTATTATACATATACGTATGTAAACATATATACACACACACACATACGCAAGAGCTCACACGTATGTAATATCGATATTGTCGAGAGTACATTACGCACGATCTCGGGAATGTAGATTGCAAAGGTCCGCGCGCAGCATCTTCGACAATTGTAACAATTGCGCGAGCGCGCAGGCACCACCTTGAGTCTCTGTCCGAATTTCTTTACGTTCGTAACTTCACCATCGTATTGTGTGTGTACTCGCGCGTTTATGTGTGTGCGCGCCGATGCGATTTCGGGATTAATTCTTTAAAAAAGAAAACCCATCGTCCTCGCGCGAGGCACGGCGAAAAGTGATGAGACGCGACAGCTTGCGCCGACTCGAGATAGAGAGATGTAGCCGATCTCGTCGGTCTCGAATTGCGTTTTTTTGCGCGTGCACGCTCACGGGGTTTGTCAAGGAGTCAGCCAGTATTTGTAATAATAATGCTTGAGAAATGCATGAATATTTGTTTTATTAATGCTTCTTCTTATTTCATCTCTTTCTATGATAAAAAAAGAAAAGAAAAGTGAAACAGAACTCTTCCCGAGACTCGCTAATCCCTTGTAATATTTATATTTATACATACATATATATATATTATATATATATACTTGTGTATTATTCGATATTGCGCCCATTATTGCTCACAGTCTTAGCCTCGCTTCCTGCTTCCCTTGTTTTTAATCTCCTCTCACTCGGAATCTATTCGACTCGGTGCTTGTATCGTAACCACACTTTCCCTTCGATGTTTTGTTTTTTTTTTTAAACTTTTATCATTACTTTTTCTCTCGGTGTCACGCTGTTTTTTCCGTACCCGGTGTTTGCGATCGGGTACAGCGACGTCACACCGACCGCAATTATCCCGTGGATCAGTTACACCTGTACTAATTTCGACGTTTCTCCCTTAGCAGACGCCCTTGAGAACAGGGCGTCTCCTCGCGTGCCCTTGGCGAAATTCCTGCCGTCGTTGCGTCGTCGCGGAATCGTCGTGGAATTATTGAATTTTTCCCACGATTTCCGCGACGACTTCTCACTCGCCGAGAGCACGCGAGTTACGCCAAGCACGCGAGTCCTCCCAAGACCACGTAGATGTTAGCCGCTTTTACCATGGCGAACACCGTAAAAAAGAGTGCCGTACGACTCACGACTCGCTGTCCTCTTCTTCTCGTCTTTCCTCCCGTAATCTTCGCCACCCACACCACCCGTTTCTGACTCCCTCACCGGCTTTTCCCGCGCTTTAGTTGCGACATTCTTGAGGCACGGAGGAGATGTATGATATCTATACCCACCCGATCCGACACGTCTCGATCCCTGGCCTCTCGATATCCTGTTTATTCTATACAATCGCCACATCAAGCCCCGTCTTCCCTGGCAAAGATGGTTGATCGTCATCGAGAAGAAGGTCGGCGCTCTTATCGCGTTTTATCGTGCTCTCGCAAGTCGTATATTTCGAACGTGGGGTAAATTTTTGGGACGCGACACGAGTTTCCATTTACGTCGAGTTCGATCCGTTAATCGTATGCCACGAGCGAGACAGTTGTTGAGGCACGGGCTGCCGATTTGGATTTTTCGCGTGAACCGTTGCCCCGATCAGGTCCGACATTATTTACGCTACGTTCGTAGTACACGGCTTCTGTATTTCCGGGAGACGATTTGGAATTTTGGAATCGAGAAACTAGAATGCGAGAATTGTTCAAAATAAAAGCTATTATTCCGATATTGGTAATTAAAAAGCATGTGATATAACGGACTCGTTTCACTTATTACGACCTTTTTCAAATATTCTGAAAATGTTCCCCGCCCCGTCGTCCTGCGCTCCTCTCGCCTCCCCTCCAGCTTTCTTTGTTACTCATCGCTAAGCCTGCGTAAGATGTGCGTGTGTGCCTAACGAGCTCTTCCATAATGCTTGGCACAATGAGCCTCCTGTAAATATGAAATCTCCAACGAAAAAGCCGAAGATCATAGCTCCAAAACGTAATCGCTTGCTCACTGTTAAGTTTCATTTCAGAGGCAGCTTGTCGGCGCGATGTTGGAGTCATTGATCTTCGCAGAATCGTAACGACGCTACGCAACTGCGTGATAAGTTAGGAGGCAGTAATAAATCCTGAACGTATTTGAGAAAGAATTTCAAAATGTCCATCCTGCCAGTTACAGCCTCGTACTTTATCGCGGCAAAATGATTTTGCTAGCTGCTTCTAGTCGCGCTTCGTTTGCCGCTTCCGCCAAGCTGTTCGGCGGGCAGAGCCATTTCGCAGCGAATCGCCATCGGCAAATTAACGTCGGCTATTCCTCCCTTTTGTGTCGCCGGCATATAATTTCGGCTGCGATTGCAGACGCGCGCCACGAGACCGATCGATTGCGAGACGATCCTGTTTCGGCTGCGACGAGGACGAGCGCAGCCGGCCGTGAGAAAAAGAGCTCAGGATGCAATTTGAACGTAGCACGCGGCTGCGTACGCGTGTGTGCGCGTCGAGCAAGCAAACGCAATTACGCAAATACGTAAACGAAAGTTTATGGCTCCTGCGCTCGCGCATGGTGCAAATTAACCCCGCGGTCCCCACGTTCGCGACGATTCGCGACAGTTCGTTGCCGCGCTCTAATCCACCGGATCACAACCAACGACTCGCGGATGCAAATGATGGATACGCGAGAGGGAAAAGAAAAGAAATTTTTTTCAGCGTGATTGGTCTCTCCCACTTTATTGATGGTCGAAACGGCGGCGATCTAGTTACTGCTTGTCTTGTTTGTTGCGCGTTGAAGCACCTTGTATATCGACCAGAAGCCGAGAGAAGGCGCGGCTTCCGAAAATTCTAGTAGTAGTTCTGCTGTAATGTAATACGAGCGAGTCACTTGCTGCGCTACGTGGCTAATAAAAGTTATATGTGCTTTTGTAATATAGCCATCTTCATGATCCTTACCAGATAATCGCCACTTAATAATAATCGATATATTTGCTGTCTATCTTCTTCTGCGCTAAAGAATTTTGAACGCAAGCGACGCTTCTTGCATACCCGCATACCTGCGCCGATATTAAAACCTCGACATGCAGCACTCTTTCCAATGTAAGTATCGCAGTAGCACTTTATTGTATTTACATATGCAAGCTTCAGCTCCATTGTCATTTAATTGTACTTATTTCTATAATATGTTTAATAGGCTACTTTCTTATAGAGCGTTCGCACATGACATACTCTGTGTAGGAGATACGGATTTTATGTGCTTACCTCAGCATTCTGCGTCTTTTCCGTATTACAACGTATACTAGTTTAATAAGTAGCCCCTCCCCCCCCCCCCTCCGATTTGCGTGCAAAGTGCATTCCCCGCGGACCAACGTGCAAATCAAATTCGCCGACGAGAATATTTAAAATGTCTGGGAAGGTTGTAAAAAGTACGACGAATAATCTCTTTATCTTGATGTACGTAATGGAATGTTTCAATTAAAAATGTTCATTACGGTAATTAACAGAGTTACAGACAAAACACGGTAATTCGAGAGATCCAGGAACCAAATGGTAAAATAAACGAATTGGAAGGGTAATTTAATGAACGAGGTTTAAAAAGATTAAACTTTCAGATTAATCTCTTCAATTTTATTCAATCAGTATTATTATGCCTGTATCCCGAGTTGGTGAAAGATCGAAATTTATTGAAAGATAAGCCTGGCCGCGCGACTACGCGTAAGCGGAGAGCTTTTGCAAATCGAAGCGATTTTGATTTACACCGATTTGGATCCGACACTCTTTGGAAATGCATCAGTCGCTCCAAATGGGAAGTCATCTGTATACCTATTTGCCTGGTTAAACTGTCACCTCGACAAAACTCGATATGGACACTTACTTAGCGCATGCGAACACGGTGTACTTGAAACGCAAAGCTTCATAGAAGGATGCACGAGAGGAGAGCGTAACTCGTTGGAAGGATTCGCTATAGTCCCGTGGCTATTTTATATCGGGGGTTCCAAACCGCCACGGTGTTGGACACGTATAGTTTCATACACTATGCAGTGTGCTATATATCACCTCTTGGTTCGTTTGCAGCGCAAGAATTGAATTCGGCGTGCGCGTGCGACTTCTAACGACAGGCTCTGTACGAGACGAATGTGCGCCAGCCAAATACATATGTGTACCACACGTATATATACATATATATATATTTATATATACACATACACTGGTGCATGCTGAGGCGCGATCGTTCATGGTCTCTTTCAACTTTCTGTTTCATGCTTGCCCTCGCCTGGATACCCACCGCACGCGTCTTTCAACCGAAAATTCACCATGTGCATACCGTTTGATCCACCACCCCCTGGCCGACGCTTTCATCCCGACCCGACCCGTCCCGACCCGTCCCGACCCGGCCGATGCGATCCCGATGTCCTCCGTGTGTGTGGCCTACGTGGCGCCGATCCAATCCTCTAATTGATGAATCCACGATCTGCACGACGTCTCCCACCCCGCTCCTCGCCTCGCCTCGATCGAACTTCACTCATGTGGCGATTGTGTGACAATCTCTCCCGCTCGTACGCCGAAAATCTTCGTGACCAAAAAAAAAATATATATATATATTAACACACCGCATTAATCAACGTTAAAAAAAAACGTTGTCACCTATCCGTAAAATTATCCCCTGCGTCTCACGATAAACGACAAATGTATAATAATGAAACGCGCACGCACGGATCGTCGATATCGCTGGTCGCACGCCACTTAAAACCTCGATGCAAAATCGTCAATCACTTTTTTTTCGCGTTCGTTAACCAATCGCGGACAAAACTATGGTGATGGGTTGTCGGTGCTTCTCCCTCTTCCACCCCCTCTCTCTTCTCTCTTTTTTTTTCATTTCTCACAATCGCCGATCTCGTTTCGTTCGTTGGTGGCCACGCCGAATCGTTTGATAAATATTTGGCAAACGAACGAAATAAAATGACATACGGATTCGAACGTCGTCGCGCGACTTGAAAATGACGGCCCGCGGCGATAAAACGAAAAATAAACGATATGATAATACCGATTACACATATATACATATATATGTGCGCGCGTGATGTATATACTCGTGGATGGGTGGCGGCGACCTGACACATGCGTTCTTGTTCTCTGCTTTATCACGTGCTTCGGTCCGACTGGTTGATTGATTTTTCCCCGATTTTGCCTCTATATCTGACCGTGCATATGTCCACATGTAATCTCCTATTTTCGATATATATATATGTATACACACATATATATTATTTATAATGAACATACACATACGTTCTTGAAACGCTGGCTTGGTATGTGTGCACCGCCGCCGCATTATTTCGATGCCCGCCCGTCAAATCTCGATGACCCCCGTGGACGAAATCGGTATCGATGTCCGCGCGGCACGCCCTGATAACACGCGTCCGTCGCTTCGTCGAATTTAAAATGTGTATAATATCGCGCGCATCCGGACACACACGTATACGCGTGGCAACCAACGCGCGCTGAAATTCCCTCCTCGTTTGCACGACCATGCGTGTGAACGAACTCGCAAAAAAAATAAAAAAAATAAATAAATAAACGACGGGGCGCGACGACAAGCCGACGATTTACACTTTCGTTTTCCGTAATTTACGCTTTCATTTTTCTCGCGCTTTTTCACTCGTTACCCCCGCGTTACTCGGCCGCGTTTATCGGGACGACGTACGGCTACGACTGCAATTTAACCGACGACTCATCATGTTCCCTCGTGGAGTGCTTGATTAAAAAAAAAAACAACAATAATAAAACAATGACGCAAAATTAAATAAATGACACGCATAAAAAATAATTTTTGGAACTGAACGATAAAAAAAAACGAATTCGATCTCACTGTCGTACATGTACCTGGATGCTCCGAGGACACGCTCCACGCGTGTCTCCTTTGATCTGGTGCCTTCTCCACCGAATTCAACCGACTGTGGTAATGAAACGACCACGAAAAAAAAAATCTACCGATACTTGAAAAAAAAACCGTACGAACACTGCCTCGTTTGCTGCATGTGGATCGCCTTAGCAGCCTTAGCCACTGTCGGGGCCCAAATGGTCCCCCAAAACGCTCACTGTGTCGTCTACACAGACAGCTGCGGACAGGTAGACTCATTATTGTAACCAGTTTTTTATTCCGGTCTCGAATTTGCATCACAAGCGCCGGGTTCGGGTGACCGGGTGAGAGAAGTTGTAGCGTGCATGCGTATCGCCATGCTGGCTCCTCCGCTCGGCATGCGATTCCCTGAAGGTCGCGGTAGCGCGAAACCACGGCGCTATTCTCAATCGGCCTTCAGGGAATCCTCCGTCATTACCTTCCTCATTGTCGCACGTTGTGCCGCAGCGACATCGCGCGAACGGGTGGATCTCGTTGCCGCGTTCGTCCCTTTCCATCCGGATCTCGGTCCAACAATCCTCGGAATTTAAAAGCTGGAAGCCACGTGGCGCTCTGATGCAAGCTCGAGCTTTAATTGCTGCTAACCTTCAAGGTTAACGAGGGAAAAGGATGTGATCGCGGATATCGCTCGATGAACGAACGGCTCTGTCTTTTTCACTTGTTCGCGCGCTGCTCGGGGCAGCGGGGAACTTGACCGCTTACTTCCTTGTCCGATGAGCGAAACGTTGTGATCCGCATCTCTCGGTGATCTTGGCTAACACGTAGCTTTCGGGGGCATCTCCCTCACGACTGCTCACCGCAACTATAACTGCGAATAACCACTGCCTTATCTGGTGTTTGTCTATTATTATTATACCAATAATTATTATTATGCTATTTCGAAAGCGTTGTCGTCACCTTCGCCCCCCCCCCCCTTGACCTCACCTCCCTACATAGTATACGTACAGATAAACAGGCATTCACACCAACAACGTATACAACGTGCACAAACACGAACGAACCTATTCACGAAGAAAGAGATGCACGCTTCTTATACAGTAATTAGTATGATTAGTACTTTTGCCATTAAACGGTTTGCCATGTATCTATATATTATATACATATACATATTATTATATATCTATCATGCCATTGTCTTGAACCGCTTGTCTGATTAACGTTGCGCGTTATTTGTGGATGAGGATATTGTATCGGGACATGTCTTTTAAACATTTCTTTGTATTCGTTACGACTGAATCTAATGCTACGTCTGAGAGCAACTTTCATCCTTGTACGCTTCAATATATATATATCTATTTGTTTATTTTTTTTTCTCTCGCAGTGCATCTTACCGCAAGTAGCAATTACAATATGGACAGCTGTCACGAGTGTCGGGCGTGTATACTGCATGCTCATTAATATTATAATACTAAGGGGGCGCGTATTGAAAGACCAGAGGGCATGAAATATACATTCTGTTGTGCGCAAACTTCTCTTTGAGAGACACGTGGAAATTACGAATCTCTCTTGCTACAATGTTTCTTACTAATCACAATTTTTCCAAGTTGCTTAGTACGTTTGATTTTTATTTCAGGCGTCAGGCATCCGTCTCCGTTAGAAATGCCTGAAAGTCTATCAAGAAAGCGTCAAGTTGTAAATCTATTCAGAAGTAAATTAAAAAATTCCTTTTATGATCGATTTTGTTGGATAAAACTAGAAAATAATTTGTATGTCATACCTTTTTGTATCAAGTGATCGTAAAACGTGATATAATTGAATTTTTATATCGAGTATTTTTATCGTTTTCGAGCAAAAGTTGTCCAATTAGTTCAATCGTGTGGAACGAAAGTTTTATCAATTATTCGATTTGTCTCTTTTTAAAACGGTGCAGTTATGACTAGTCGTATCCTCTGGTCGGTATCGCATGCATCGCGTTGGCATACACACGAAATTCGTAATATTTACCGTAATTTTCGAGTTTAAATACGTCGCCCGTGCACGACGAGTTTGTGATCGAAATGCCAAAATACTTGTCTCTCTGAAAGAGTCGTTTATTTCGCCGGAGCTGTCCACATTTTTATTGGGCAATGACAATGGCGTGATTTAATGACATATTAAATTCGAAGAGCTGTGGAAGAACCGGCTTTCGCGACGGAATCTCGACGTATAACACTGTTCTTTCATTTAGGACGTTTGTGAGTAACGCATTTGCGCTCTTGCTTTCCGAATTAGCATACAGCTGCGAGAAGTAATGTTATCCTGCCAAAGAAAGTCGAAGCGAACCGACGTGTACTTGGAGTAGTCTTAAAGAAAGCGGGCATCCGCCTACGAAGATCGATTCGAGATTCGAGACCTTTGTCACGATTTAGAGCAAAAATACACGCAGCTTTCAGTTTGAATCGCTCATTTCCGCTTACCTGGTCGAAGAACGTGTCTCTTATCGCTTGCACACTGATTGCTTTCGACGCAATTAACTTCCGCGAGGCACAAACATATAGTATACATAGGCATGGAGTACAGAAGCGCGTGCGAGCTTACGTCCGACCGATTATTCGAGACAACTATCATTTCCATTTTGTGACAAGGCTTTCCCCGCGCATGGAAAACGATCGGGTCCACCGATCGCTGCGCATCTATCGAATAGTTTCTTATATTTCCCATATTTTTGGCTAGCTCTGTCGTTATGGTTGCGGAGTCGCAGTTGACATAGTGTGTTGAACTTATTTGCAGTAGAATATTATTAATTTGACGGCTTACGACATCCCACATCCATATTATACGATATTGCCGATAACTGCTGATTATCCAATTCTCCCCCCGCCCCCTCCCCCCCTCTCGCCACCGCAGCCGCTCCAGTCACTTTGGTTCGCTCGGCGTGGACTCTTCCGGAGGACTCTCTTTTTTTTTTCTTCTTCCGTAGCTTCAGTAGTGAGTGGATGTGTGTGTTTCGGTCCTGTCGGTTCACGCGAGCGAACCAAAGCCCGACGGCGAGTCGGCTTTCGGCAGCACATTAACGCTTGGGTGATGACGTTATATTATCATCGCTGATACACGACCGCCCCGTCGTCACATCCGTCGTCGCGAGACAGAGATCCGATCATTTAATCACACTCGGTACGATCGACATTTCGAGCAACACCGATACTATTATCACCCAAGCAACGATCCCCCTTCTCCCGGGCCATTATTTGCATGACCAGACTCTGTGTTCGTAGCGAGTTATCTCTTATGCAATTGCAAGAATTGTTTATCATAATTATAATGGTTAATATTATGGTTAAACCACTTATTACTAGCGTTATCATTACGATTATTATTACATACTGTTGCTATTAATGCTATTATGACTGTTATTACTTTTGTTACCGTTATGTTTAAGATTTCTTTAACTTTCGTTAACTTTCCTTACGATTATTACGAGTGCGCAGGATAATCTTCTGCCGAGATTGTCGAGAGTTATATGACACGATAAGTTATTAGCGTTACATTTTTCGTGATACGTTTTCATATATTTTGCACGCTTCTATGGTGAGCCTATGGTATACTTTACGCGCGATTATACTTCATTTCTTCAATGATTATTTTGTCGTTTAAATTTATTCCCTCGTTTATCTGTCTGGTAGGTTGTTAATGCTTTCATCTAACGTTTTGCTAACACGAAAATCGTACTCTGGAATTTGATGTTTAATCTATTTGCTGCATTTGTCTCTTATATATATTTCGGATATACGAATAATTCTTCCTAGATACGAGTGTACGTGTGTGTTTCCGTGTGTGTGTGTACATATAATATGCATATACATCTTTTGCCGATGGGGCATAATGAAAGGAACGGGCAGTAGCTGTAGCTGGGTGGAGTTTTCCGCTTCACTTTGGGCCCACTTTAATCGTATTCTTTCGATAGCTGATGTTTTACAACTCGCATTTATGTCTTTCTCTCTTCCATTTGTCACATTTGTTAAATGTGCAATTATACTCGCGCTCGCGGAAAATATTGCTCGCTCGAGGAACAACTTTTTCAACGCGGAACATTTTCTTTGCCTCCGCCGAGAGTACGTTTCTGCGTGTTTTTTTTTTCCAGCGGTATATACGCAGTCGCGTTTAGTATGTGCGTACATATTATATATATACATACACACATTTATATATGTAATTATCGCTCTTATCTCGCGCAAACCGGGTTTACATTACGGTCGATGTCCGGCATATCGTTTTCGAGATCGGAAACAGAGAGTGACGGAGAGAGGAAAAAAAAAAACAGAGCGAGGCGCAGAGAATTTCGAACATTCCCGCCAGAGCTTTCCGTTCGCTTTCCCGTATTTTGTTAATACTAAAATTTCAGTCTAGTCATTGTGCCTGAATGGCCCGCCGAGAAGAGGGCTTCCAAAAACCTGATTCGCAAATTCTGTACCAATAAATGTTCGCCAGCATAGGATGCGTAACGTTGCGAAGTGACCACGCGTGAAAGCACATCGAGTGCACCGCGGCCGAAATTGACATTCGAACGTGACAATTACTACGCTGAATATTTTAGTCGAATCGTAGACTTTGCGTGTAATTTTTCCCGATGAAATTTGCGAATCAAATATCCTTGTTTCTAGGCGCGCTCCTTACATACATTGTGCCCGGAATATCACGATTAGCATAACGAAAGTGTCACACATATTACACACACACACGCGCGCACACACACACATACACACATACGCGCGCGCACACACACACATACGCACAGATACACACGTACACACAACCGGCACGCGTAATAAACATAATACGAATTCCCTTAATTCTAGCCCAAGTCAAGCCAATTTTGCAAATCCCGGCAAACCGTAAAGGTTATCCATTCGGTAGAGTTAACACGATTAGCTGCAAGACACTGTGTTGCAGTCGATTAGAATTATTTTAATTTTACACCACAATATATACATACCATAATAGGAAATGTCCTGTTTGAAAACGAAAAAGTTCTACTGCAAATTTATCACTTAATTCGTTATGTGCGAACACTCGGCGGTCGTCTTTCGCCTCGGTTTCGTTGCTAATTGGTCGATCGCGACGCGGAAAAGGTGTCGCTTGATAAAACCGCTCGTCTCGAAATGTCAATTCGACCGCGCTGATTGTTCGCACATCGGTAGCAATTAATTAATATCCATATATGAACCGGTCTTCTAGAGCATGTAATGAACCATGAATATGCTCTAACACTGAAGAATCTGAGGTGCGTGGTTGTGCGAAAGACGTCGGTGATTCGTAGGAATGCTTAGAAATACACCGAGACACCCGATATTTTTAATCGACACATAATTCGGAGAACGCGTATCGGGATATGCGCACAAGGTTAAAAAGGGAAGAAGAATAATGGATATTTTTTAACACTCCATTCACGATCGATCGATACAATTTATCGATGTTTTTCGCTCATCGACAAATGAGTACGCAAGCAATACTTCATGCAAATTATTGAACGGCGCGCTTTATTTCTCACTTATCCAATTATTAAGATTGTCTCGCATACGCAAACTAATTTTGCAAGTATCAGAATAAATGTATAATATTATTACAACTATTTCAAATCCACTTTGATGGAGCGAGATGGATTAAACTGTCGGGTATTTCGAGCAATCCTAAAAAATAGAGAGAGAGGGAGAGAGAGAGAGAGAGAGAAAGAGAGAGAATCTTGCGTGAAATCCGATGAGCGTGTGTATGTGAATGATTCTTGCAGGAACACGCGTGTGTGCGTGTGTGTATGTGTGTGTGTGTGCGTGTGCGTGTGTGAAGTACTATAAGTTTCTTTTTTTTTTGCAAAGCGTTCACCGTACGCCGATCTCATTCGCTATAAGGGTATCTGGCACATTTTCTTTCAGTTACTGGACACCCTCCCGGTGTGCCAAGATTTTAATCGACAAGTGTGCAACCGTCCCGCCTGCAAGTTTATTCATCTCAGTGACGGTGAGTTATCAGGATGTACGGAAGTGCTGGTCAATTAAAATTAAGTATTATCAGTTTGCGAGACGGAGACTATCGTGAAAGGAAAGAAATGTTCCATGCTTGGCTTCTATTTTTAAGATAGAAACCGCGTATCTTTCATGGTGATATTTTATGGGAATGTATCGAGGAATGTATCGATGTTGTCGCGTTTAATTGTCGATCACTTTCTCAGATATATTTAATTAAAATTTGTTAATCTTCGACATTCAACTTATATACGTTGAAATCACGTTAATATAAAAGCAACTTTATTTCCTCTCACCTTCAAGTCAAATCTACAATGTGTTTTTCGTAGCGAGAAACATTCTGTTTTATACAGGCAACTCGGTAGGCTTAAACAATTTGTCGACAATGCACAGTTTATCAATACGCACAAATTTTTTAAACGTGTTTATTGGCTATAAAATAAAATTCACAAATAGATTTAATATTGCCGGTAATTTAAAACCAATGATATGTAGTTTTTTAAAACGTCTTAGTGTAGGTCGTTTCAAATACTACATATCATTGATAAAATAAAACGTTTCTAGACGCAAAGAGCACATTGTAGATCAGGCTTTATGCATATTTTCATTGATCGAGAGATTACGTCGGCTAAATGTGCAGAAAAATTACGAGTCAATGTCTCGGAGAACGTTCGACTCGTCCAATTGATATTCATCGGGCGCTTTGGCGATTTTCAAATTTCTCTTCGGTCACGCAGATTGATATCGGTAACGAGATTTCCGGTGAAATCGACAGTTTCGGCGAAGCGGGCGCTGAGGCGACGACAGAAATTCGGCTATTGAAATTCCTACGCGACAGAACTACCCCCTTTTCCCTCCGCCCTCCAAGCAGCGTCTGGCGATTATGGCCTTGTCCTTCGTGCTCGCCGATCGATTCCGCGCAAACTTGCCAATCTTGCGTGCAGGACGCGTCGCAATTACGAACAATAAATCACCCGCGGTTTTATCGCTCGGGAGAGCCTGGCATTGTCGTTCCACGCTTTTGCTGCCGCCGCGCGCGACGTCGCCGACGGTGTCGATCGCCCTTGTTATCCTCCACATTATTACACGCCGTCGTTACAGCATGGCTCGCTTTCAACGTTTAGCACGCGAGTGATCTTCGCGAACGTAATGAGAATCTCTCCCTTTTGTCGAGCTGCCGTGTCAATTAGATCCTATTCGTGATAATGAGCGACCGATGTTACTCAAGACGCGAACGAGACCGGCGCTTCTCTCAGTTCTCCAAACAATCAGCGATACTCTTTGCACAATCAATTGCGGACGGTGCATACACTTGAGTAACGAGCGTTATTTCTGTCGTCGGAAATTTACATCAATTCCTTTGATGTCGTTGAACGATTGAGAATATTTATGCGTTGTGCTCATACCCGATGAATATTACGATCAATGTTCAGCGTTCTTCTCTTTTTTTAAGCTTTTCCCTGGATATTAAGTATAGTTTATACACGGAGAGAATTTTCTTTTATAATTTACCCTGAAAATCCTGTAATCGTGGGACAACGTGGCATTTTGAGCAACTTAACATTTTACCAGTAATTGTATACTTATTGTTAGTATACATTTTATTAGTAAATTGTATGGTAAAATTTACATTACGTTTGAAGTCTCCAAGAAGAAAGTTCTCGCGTTAATGTTAACACGCGAGCCACCGACTGATGCGACTTGTCTGTGAATGTTTTCAGGAAACGTGGAGGTGATCGAGAACCGCGTAACAGTGTGCAGGGACGCAGTGAAGGGCGCGTGCATGCGACCTCAGTGTAAATATTACCACATACCGGTCGCGTTGCCGCCGGCGCCTCTGATGGCGATCGCATCGTCTGCCTCGCCCTAGGGTTGCCCTCGCCAGCGGCTAACGCGCTGGTCCCGCGCGGGGAAGCGAGAAGGAAGGCCCGCGCGAACGCGCATCCCCGTGCACGTCGGGGTTGTTCACCGAGGCGGCGCATCGGCAGTGACGGCGGCGAACAAAATGGTCGCGGGAAGAAACGGAGGCGCCGAACGAGGAGCGTCGTCGATTCTGTTTAGCTTCGACGGCACGTCGATATTCCTCGCCGGTGTACATGCTTATAATGCACACGCACGAACGTGCGAGCGCACGTTCAGGTGACAGGGGGAGAAATAGCGCGCGGCAAGGAGGAACGTGAGTGAGGTCGGCGTGAGGCCGGAACGGGGAAGGAAGAAAACGTGTAAGCCCGCAAGCTCGTCTTGCATGCGAGAGAAGACTGGAGAACCGAGGGGGGAGACGCGACGGGTGATCCGAATCGTGGCGTTCCGGGTCGTGGGGGGTTGAAAGAGCGAATTGCCGCGTAGTCCTCGAGAATTCGTCGAAAGTCCAAGCACTCGTTGCAATTGCAGCGAGCCAGCGAGTCTTCCTTAATGTCGTTCCTTTATTTTCTTTTCGATTTATATTTGGCTTCCCGTGGCGTCGCGCCTGCAGAGGTAAAACTCGGAGACGATTCGGAGCGACCCGGTTAAACTGCCGCCGAGTTTCAACTTTCACGATACCCTTTTTCCCTTTCGTTAACTCGCTCGCGCGCAGCGCCCAGGTCTCTCGGAAATCGGGTGTAAAGTATCGACGGGAAAACAATGGCAGCGTTTTGTCCCAGCGGGCAAACATCAAACTTGAATACATCGGGAAATCCATTCTTCTCGCGAGCGAGCGAGTTAGCGAACAATGACCCGCAGTTCGGCGTCAAGTTTCCTACGACTTCTGCGTTCGGCGTGGCGAGGTCGCATCAACCAAGCTCCTTTCTCGGTCTTCATCTTCGGTAATCGACGAACGGCAGTTTTTCTCGAGGGCAGCAAAGTACAGCCGAGGAAATAAGTTTTCATTCTCGATCCCGGAATCCTTTATACATTGCATTGATATATTTCGAATACAATTTACTTTTGTCTTACGATCAAAAAGCGAGAGAAATAAGGCGTCGTCAATATAAAATGCAGTATAAGACGCCATTTATTTTTATCTCTTTTTCTCGTCGTAGAATGTAAAGTAATTGCTTCAGTTTTTTTCTCTAAAGATATCGAAAGCTAAATAATAGACTTTATGTTATGGAGAACGTTGCGTTCTCCCGTGCCTACGATTTTCTTCCTTTTCCCCGATTTGCCGCGCGTATACACTCGGTGTCTTCTTCCGCCGTGACGTGCGGATGCGCGTTCACGCGATGCAAGACACGCTCGTGAGAAAATCCGAAGAGAGAGAGAGAGAGTTCGTCTCAAAATATTGTTCTATAAAAGCGTATTAATATTATACATATAATTATATAATTATATATTTACGCCGGGTTGCGGCGTAAGAGAGAAATCGTAACCTTATCACATAAGTAGACTAGCTAGAGGCCGCGAATCAGCGCGATGAAACAAATGACCGAAGAAACACTCGATCCTGAGGTGGGAGAGAAAGCGTATATAATAAAAAAAAATATATACAAACGACGATAAAATATCACCGAGAGACGACGAAAGAATTTACACGAAGATATGATATAAACGCGGCGCGAACGCATAACGAAGTTTTTTATACTCGTATATAACAAATCTCAATTATATTTTGTTTTTATGATAATGTAAACGCCTATGTGTATATACGTACGAGGAGAGACATGTATATGTATATGTATGCATATGCGAGAGGGTGTAACGATTTCGCTCGAAGGGGAGTATAATAGTTATCGGCGGATTGATTGGCGGCAATTAGACGAGCGGAGCGAAGTTAATGGTCGGAAATGGAACGTCGGAATTTCTCGGGAAACTGCAAAGCGATCGATTCTCTCGCGCGAGAGGTAACAGGAAGCCTTAGGACGTGGTTTGCGCCGGCTATTTGACTTTCGACCGTCTTACTTGATTCGCGAGAACCGAGCAAACGCCGAAAATCGCACATTCTATAGGCTGGTAAACACTAATTAATTATTACACTACGACAAATGTATATGACAAATTTATATGCATACGATAAGAAATTATATTTAATTAAGGATAGACTTGAGGAGGAGGAGCTGGGAGTGTAAAGCAAGAGCGATCGCGAGAGAGAGGATATCGCAGGATATTCTTGGTGCGAACGAAAGCTGCCGAGAGAAACGAGAGGAATCGTTTTATATCTGCTCTTCGAAACAAATGAGAAAAAAAAAGAAACAATCGATCCGCTGGATCGCGCGTGTATAGGTTTACACGGTCGATAGGGAATAAGTTTATACGTTGTTTCATTCAGTCTTCGTAAATATGCGACCCTTCGTAAATACTTTAATATTGTTGCGTTAATACCCCTTAATAATTATTCATTTCCCGTGAAGGACCCCCCTCCATCGATCGAGTCTTTCGTCATTAAATGCATTCTTCATGATGACTCTTACGTGCACGCTTAATTGCATCTTCGAAGCCGTTTCCCCACGATTACGCGTGCACTTTGCATATATACATATATAATATATATATATATATATTTCGCGATTTTGCGAATCTCATTTCTTTCCACAGTTAAAAATTTAAACGATACATTCTCGCGTCCAGAAGAAAAAAAATATTCCGAACAATATTTTTTTACAAGATATACACGTGTATGTCGAAAATATTAATGTTAAGGCACGCTTGCGGATCTAATTTCCTCGAAAGTGTCTCGTGGAATGATCGCTCATTTAACAGAATTTGCCTCGAAGAGTCACTCTCAGAGTTTAATTCCCAAGTCCGCGATCAGCCTGAGACTTGAAAAATTTCACTACATGTGCTAATATTTACAAATACGTGGCAATGCTTGAAAGACATTTTACCGTCCAGGAGAGGCTTACACCAACTTTCCCGACCAACGACACGATACGATCTATCGAATATTCATACCGAGATATATACCGAAATGAAAAATGCACTTTTGAACTAGTCATGATGATGGGACAGGATCCTTCACGAACTTCCCTTTTTGTACTATTAAAGATATATATCATACTCTTCTTTTTTTTTTTAATTTTAGTTCACGTATTAATCGAGACACTTTAGTTCACGTTTAATCGAAATACTTTGACGATAGTATAATTATTTAAACGAAATTTAGGAATATAACAAAGTACTCTAACGACAAAATAAGTATAAGCCTACGGATATAAAATAATAAATAAAAAATATTAAACGAGTGATTAAAGAGTTAAGCAAGTAAATGTTCCTGTACAGCATTTAAGAATCAAAGGACACTCTTATCAAAGCAAAAAGAAAAAAACAGATTATACACCTTTGGTATTAGAAGGGAAAGATCCGAGGCTGCCAGTAGGCGCGAATATAGCTGGAAGTTCAACTTTGTAAATTACTCGTGTACATAAAATAGTATTATTGCGCGAGAAGTAACTCTCGAGATTTTAGCGTAGACGGAATTTAAGTACTGAGGATCCTAGGAACGTCTCATCGGTCTTCAGGCCGTTCGTTAAACAAATCTATGGACGAGCGGAGAGGGCGTTTTATACGCGTGTGTTACAATAATCCGTTTTACAATTCGCATATACTCCTTTGCGGCGAATCGTTTAAATCTTAACCTTTTCTTCCCTTTATTGATATACTTCTTTCTCGACACTGTGATTCTAGTCATGTGTTCGAAATCATTTAATAATACTTTTCTCTCTTTGATATAACGTTTCTTTTTAATATTCATAACAATTCGCACGTTTCGAAGCTTTATTTACTCTTTTGTCTTTAAAGTTGACCTTAAAGTTGAGTGTGCGACGGATGCTGCTGTAAACGCAACTCAAGGGGGTTTGTAAATTCATCGAAACGGATGGGGAAAGATATAGGAACGAGTTCCTCCGTGCCCATACTTAGTATGTACATAGATTTAATTAGATACGCGTAGGAAGAGAGAGAGAGAAAGAGAGAGAGAAAGAGAGAGACAGAAAGATACATACGTTATATTATATAAAATTAAGTACAATAATCTATGAATGTCCATTTAAGTGATTCAATGACACCACGAAGAGGAGAGCGAGATATTTTCAATTGTGATTCCACTTAGAGTATACTCGATACTTTCTCTTAGAGACCCGGGGCCCGCGCTCCTCGTCTTCGGGATATTTCTTCTTCTTTGGTATCGGTAAATCGCGCAACTGTACGATCCGTTTAACCACGTCTTCGTAATGGAGTGACACCAAGAGCAAGGTACGACATTCAGATTCGTCCCAACTCGCTGCCAGCCGCTCAGCCTGTTTAGACGAGCAAAGTCCTTCGAGAAGTTATCGATAACTCCTCCTTTCGTGTCGTCTCGCGATGGTACGGTTCGTTAAAGGTACTCAGGTACGCCCTGATCTCGACGCGCTCGAGAAACGAGAAGAAACGACCGGGATGCCTTCGGCTTATTTTCGAACGGATTTTCCTCTCTAATCGCTAAACGATGAATTAGTTTTTAGGTAAAAAAAACAAACGAAACGGTCACATACAGACGATAGCGCGTCTAAGAGCGCGAAATTAACGTCGGACAGTACTACCCGTCTTTCCCTTTAATACCAAAATCTCTAGTAAATACACGATATATGAACGAATATTATAATTAATAATATAATTACGCGAACAAAATGAGAAAGAGAAGATGGACAAAGGAAAAAAAAGTAAAAAACGAAAGAAGGATCGAAGCGCTACTCCGACTTACGGACGCAGATACCGCGAGAGTCATTTCTAAAAAGTGATAACTAAAACAATGAAAAGATAAAAAGACAATGTGAAAATCCACGGTGAAAACGTTGTGACGAATCCACTGGAGTTTGAGCTTCCCAACTTGAGTCAAGGGTTTTAGCTGCTGCAGCAAGCAAATCACAAAGCAAAACGATTATTTGTAATTAAGTGAAAAAGTCCGCCCGCCGCAAGTCTGCTGCCGCCGCGCCGCGTCCGGGCGTCGTTCGGCGTCGGCGAATCTCTCGCGAATCTCTGCGGCTTCCGGAGAGGAGACCGAATGCGGAAAACGCGTCGTCTCGCGCAGCGGCACGGAATTCGGCGGGTGATTTATATACGCTGCCGCTTGTATATCTATATATAACAACAAGAATGCTGCTTCGCGTGGCCAACGATTGCCTGCTGGATCGCATGAGAAACCGAGCGACTAAACGGAGATAAACATCTGTCGGGAATGTTAATTCTTAATTGGAGTCTCGCGCCAGTGTAAGATTAAGTACGCAACGTTTCTACGAGCAGCTACTCGAGAATTAACGAAAATCGTTGCGGCGTTATTGTTATTAAGTCGGAGCACGTTCGCGATGACGCGACGACGCGTCTTTCTTTGCAATCTTTAGAGTTGCGCGAATAGAAAAAAAAATGACGGATGCTCGATTCCGTTCTCATGCGTTCTATCGTTCGTTGGCCGGATATGCTCGTGTGTACCTACCTAGCTTCTTGCGCGCTACGCATTTTTGACTCTGCTAGGAACAAGAGATGAAAATGAGACCGAGAGAGGGAGAGATAGAGAGGAATTGGAACGATGAAGCGCAAAACGTGTTTTTAACTCTGCAGAGAAATCAGTCGGCGCTCTGACTTACGGTCGCGATTATTTTGAATAAAATGGGAAACAAACGCGAACGTTTAAGCGATCAATCGGATTGTTCGTCGACGATTGTCAAGATTTATAGAGATGTTATCCGCAAATTCGATCGGTTATCATATAGAGAAAATGTTGAAGGAGAAGAAAATAAAATTTTTCAAAAATATTTCTTCCAATATAATAGATATGTTTTGAAGGAAAATCAAATCGGGAAAAACAATTAAGTTTATTTTTTTCTTGTCTCGTAAATGATAGAAATGGTTTCTGTAGATGCAAAAGAGAAAAGTAAGATACGAGTAATCGCTATGAGATAGAAAATTTTAGTACTGCACAAATAAAATCTTGTTGATATAAATCAAAGTAAAAATTGAAAATTGAGAGTCCGCAAATTTATTAAATAACTTTTATGAGCACATATAATAAACCAACTCAAGACACGATAATTAATAGTCAAAAGTAATATTAGTCCTATATTGTTTTTTTAATGAAAATTATAAACTGACCCAAAATAGATAATTAACATAACATTAGTTTTGTGTGTTGAATTTTAATTGAATGATTTAATATAAATTTATAATGAAAACATATTTTAATTTTTGATAAAATCTCTATAAAAAACTTGGTTTTTATTCACATTTTTTTACCGTTTAGCAAACTTGTATATTGCATTTTATTATCACATGTGCATACATTTTTATTCTTTCAGTAAATCATAAATCAATCGTGACACAGCAATCTCCTTAATCATATAATTCGATCTGATAATTGCATTAATACAGATATAGTGTCGTGAGACCTGAATTTCTCTGCGGAAACGTTTTGACTTGGCGTGTAGATTGCTTTCCTTGTTGGTACGTGACGATTCGCATATAACGAGAGGTCATGTAAACGAAGAGAAAAATTCGGGAAAGAGACGTATTGAGGAAAAGAGAGTAACATTGTAGAAGAAACAGGAACGAGATGAATTTTATAGAATAGAGATGCAACCGGATGTCATTTCGCATACACGTACCTACGTGTGTACGCAGGTACATACGTGTTTGCGTGTACGTGAATACATTCCGAAATTGAGCAATCGCTCCCTGGATGCTGTACGCGATTCTTCAAAAGAGTTCCTTTCATTCAGAGTACTACTGCATATATGTATACAGATTTTTCCCCGAGCATGCGGGCGATTTTCCTCCAGCTGGCGCGGCGTAAGATCGCGAACATCCGGAAAGGGGAAGGGAAAGGAAAAAAAAAAGAACGTATTTCGGTACGAAAAACGGCGTGTCGGGTGTCAGCCGCAGTCGCGCGTGTGTCGCGCTGCGATTCTCGAGGATCGCCAACGACAACGAGGAACGCCCTCCCCCGTAAGCTTACGCTTGCAAAACGTAACGGGAGAAATTGTCTAGGTAAAAGGAAAACGAAAAAAAAGAACATTTAAGCGACTTTCTAGATAAAGAGCCTTGACATTGGTAGTTCGATGTTGATGGACATAAACTTTTTGACTAAGCTAACGAAGACTATAATACTTTTGAATTAGGTTACTAACACACCTAGTGGTACCAGTGTAGCCCGCGACTTAGGACGACAGTCTTACTGACAAACTAATTGCATGTCGATGTATCAGAGCATAAGCTTGATAGCTTTAGTAGATATAGTAATTATTCGCCGCTATGGTCGCCCTTTTGCGGAAGTTCACCCCCTCCCCCCCCTTGCGATTTTCTCCGTTCGCCGCGACGAGAGACCTCAAGAGCAGCCCGCGGACGTTCTCGTGTGTGCCGCCCTTTCGTTACTTCTTCATTTTCGCTTTTCATGCTCTCCCTGCGGCTTCGCCCCTCTTGTCCCCCTACCCACGCGAGCGAAAGAGAGTGCGAGAACACGAGAGGTAGGCAAACAAAAGAGGAAGGAGAGAGAGAGAGAGAGAGAAAGGGAGTAACGCTCGCTTAGTAATGCTTAGTGTCTCTGTAATATTATACACGAACGTACTATATACAATGACTTTAAATGAAGTAGAATATTGAAGATGAAGCGCTGAACGAGGAAAAAGAGAAGGCGGAACGCTTCTTTCGAGCTCTCGCGACGAACTTACTTAGGAGGCACGCTCTCACGGAAAATACTCTATTTCGCTGGAGACAGACACGTTTTGTAGCCGAAGATACTCCCTCGCCTTGGAAATTGTTCGTACGTACCTTCGGCCTGAAATCGAAGAAGAACGTCCAAAGTATTCCCCGCAAAACACCGTCTGTACTAGATTGCTCCGTTTGTCCGATCACGCGATGGGGTCTTGCCGGTTAAACTTTAAAGTACTAGTTCGTATAGAGAAATACCTAACGTATTACCTACGGCTTGCGAGACAATTGTAATTACATTTTAACCGTACGATTTCGAGGTGTAACGTAGAAGTTAACGCAAGAGTTGGTTTCGTCTAGATCGACACCTAAACGATATAGTAGATGCCACACCTCACCCCCCCCCCCGCCCCTTATTATCTCCGAGAGTCGTCATCTCCGTGTTGAAATCGACTACAGTTGAGCGTGTTTCTTCCCCGCTTGTGTGTAAGCTTTTGCGCCTCTTGCGAGATGCTTCTTAGACCCCTCGATCGCCACTTACATGCACACAACACACGTGTACTCGACACGTACGCACACGTGCAGCTAGACAGATATACTAATATACAAATATACAAAATATGCGCACATACACGACGCCCCTAGATATAATCGTTTGATCCCCGTTCGCAAGTAGACACCGTTCGCGTACCCGAGAAGCCCATGCTAAGGATAACTATGTGTGTGTATTTAGAGGATTCTCCTGCGAATGTGCGCGCGTAGTTAGAATCGGCTCGCTTGACAGATGACACGTCGTCACCTATTGCTACTTGCTGCATTAACAATTTTCTTTCTTTTCGCGTCGCGCGATAGTTCCTGCTCGTCGATTTAAAAGCGGTTACAAAGTGGCATCCTCTTGGTTTCGAGTCAGGCTCATGTTGTACAGATACCAAAATGAGCGCGTAAAAAAATGTTTTCCATAATTTCGTAATTTGTTGACGGGAAATGGTCGAAATTAGCGTCATTGCGATGCAAACGATTTAATCGTTCCGAAAGAATAACTCTGTTCTGTCAACCTGTTGTTCTGAACTTCGTTATAGATACTTTGGGTATGTATCTTGCACAAGAGAAAAGTTTTAATGTCAAGTTTCTTTTAATCGACGGCGACAACAACTACCGCTGCTCGATCAATATTATCCCTCGAGTGTCTTTCTTTATTACAGTGCTTTCTTCCCCGTCAAGCGTTTTCCCTGATATTGTGATGATACTTTCTGCAATATTAGTTCCCCGGTGCCTTTATCATTAAAAAAAAAAAGTGGTTCAATGTCACGTTTTACTTTACATCTTACGAAGGTGGCTTCATCTCTAATCCTTATATTCCTGTGTCCCTCTGAACATAATAAACACGGTCGCCCCCCTTGACTACAAGTTTCTGAGAACAAAAGAAACAATAAAAAAAAGAACAGTGAAAAACGCTTAAAGACTAAATTGAAATGAATCCTATTGGGAATATGTAAGTTTAACGAACAAAAAAAATTAAAAATCACATAATATTTAAGGTCATGAATTTATAAAGATATTTACACTTTAAGAATAAAGAGAATCTTCTGTGGCAGCATAATATACGGAAAAAAAAATTACTAGTTCGACACTTAAACTAACCGTATGTTGGGGACGAGGACGAAGGATTATCAGGATACATAGACACGAGGTTAGTGTCCCGACGATCCTTCGGATCGCTGCGTCTTCCGACAGTGATGTAACTATTAACACGTAATCCCTTAACGTTATATTTTTCCGGTGGTAGCTCCCGCGTTGACGCTAAACGCTTCGTTTCCGGTATTGATAGCAGCGCGCGAACGAGACGCTTAGAGGCGTCTACGATAGCGATCGCCGCGTTTAGCGAGAATTCGAGAGCTGCATTAGCCACCGGCAGTTTGTGATATATTTAGTGAAACAAATTAAAAATGGTTGTTATTCAAATTAAAAAAGAGAAGAAAGAGAGAGAGAGAGAGAGAGAGAGAGAGAGAGAGAGAGAGAGAGAGAGAAAGAGAGAAGAAAAGCGCCTAGCGGTTTTACATCCACACACTTACACACCAAAAGGATTTGGTAGTATAACTGCGCACGCTGCTGAGAGCGATCCGATCCATGTAACACTGATTGTGAGACTAAATCTCATAGGGCATTCCGTGGTAGATAATGGGCGGAAGGTTGCCTTTTAAAGCTTTTTGTAATCTCCGCAGTTTCAAAGAACGTTTGAGAGGACTAGTCAATTTGCGTGGCGGCAATTTGCAGATGTGAAACAATAATTTCTCGTTATATCTCAAGCTCGGGAAGACGAGGGCTTTAATAAAAGTAAAAGGTCTACTCGAGTGAACTTATTTAGAAAGCATTTTAGACATCTTTACTCTGGAATTATTCTTTTCCCTTTCATCAAAGCTTTGCGAATCAAATCGAGGAAGCTGGAGGTGTCGTTTTAAAACTCGGAGTTGTCACTTTTAACGCGACACCCTCGGCCCGTCAATGTTTACCGGTCGTGGAAACTGAGGCAACGGGATTACAAAACGTTCCTTTGAGAGGGTAACAGGCACTGTCAATCTACCAGCTTAATGTTGTTTATTATTACACAACAATTTTATATACATCAAGCCATTTCTACTCATTGCGATACATAATTTTTTATAACGAATTCAGCAACGCAGATTGAACCACCTTACCATCTTACGTCGCCGGCCTCCTCTTAGCAGCGTCGACCGCCGTGTATAACTAATTGTAAATTTTAGGTATTACCGCGCGTATAATAAGGAAAAAAAAAGCGATAAGTGAGAATGAGGCGAACTATCGTGGAGGAGAGGTGGAATAAGAAGATAAACAAAAATGATAATACACATAACAACACACACACTATATATATATTGTAATATTATTTTTCGAACATAGTAATGTAATGTAGAATATAATATATATATTATATATATTATATATATATATATTATCGTATTGTAACGATCATTTCGTATAGCGTTATAGGCTGGACGAGGTGTTTTTGGAGGTTTAAGAGAATTAATTAAGGTGGGCCAGAAGCGGGCGGGCGTGCCGAGCGGCGCGAGGTCACACTGATATTTTTACCAAGTTTTTTCGAATATTGGAGATCCCCGCGATTCCTATATAATGAGAACTTAAATGTATCCTCGCGCCACTGCCGCCCCCGCGCTATTTATTAGCGAGCACCCGCCGACCAGTCGTCGAAATTCGATTCGAGCTCACGTCGTGTTCAACTTCGTACAAATATGGAAACAAGCAACACATTATAACGTATATAACACTTATAAACATACATATATAACATGTGAACAACAAGGTAAACGATATTGACAATTGATCGCTGTGCTTACTCCGAAACTGCGATCATTGAGATTAGCCTCTAATGTATAATTAATTGATCTCCATTATACATTGAGGGAGCAATTGACGTTCTTTTAACAAATCTAAATTTTCCATTCTAAACCGAAGATACATTGGTCCTTTTGTTTGACGATAAAGAATTGCAGCGAAGATGCAAAATTGTGCCATCTGTTTGTAGAATAGATTAAAACATGAAAAAAAATGATATATTTTTTAAGTAGATATATAAAGGTTGTAAAAATATATTTTATTGCAGATAGATATATATCCGAGTTCAGTGTATAGACACAATTTTCACGAGATAACGTAATTATCTCTTCTCATTTCCAAATGTTTCTCAACATAACTCCAATTCGGCAATTACTTGAAATCAAGTCTGTGTCGGTTGTTCCCGTCCTATAATAAAGTACAATTAGGCAATACTAATGGAACAGAAAATAATAGATAAAACGCATCTGTTGCAGTTCAGTAATTGTGAATTGTTGACGACTGGCCCGCGGAGAATTTTCAATTTGTCGCGCCGAAGATCGAAACGATGCGGCCGAGACGACACGGCGAACAAAAGTCGGTCCTTGAATCGGAGCGATTCTCGTCCAACCGCGACGTTTCGTTCTTCGAGGCGACGCGTGCGTATCTTAATTTTTCATTGTTCACAGAAGGGACGAAGAATCGAACAGAGAAAGAGGTGTGTACAGTGGGAATGGTTGGCTATATAATATGAGTAAAAAAAAAAGAGAAAAGAAAAGGAAAGTCAAAACTCACTCCCCCGTTCCCTCCCGCCTTCCTCTCCCTTCATCTCCTACTTTTGAACCCAACACTTTTGGAAACTCCTCAAGTGTCGGCCCGATATGGACAACATAAAAGCGAGATGTTTCCCGACGGCGAGAGAACGACTGTGTAAATTTTGCGAGGACTAATGTAATACGTAAAAAAAATGAGAAAATGAAAAAGAAAATGTTTACTAACACGTTGTGTTTTAACATACATTATCGGATATTATTGGTTGTCGAATAGATGCGCCCTGCAAAATTCAAAACCTACAACGAGTTGCGGCTAAGATAGACTTCTTTCCTTTCGTTTTGTTTTTATATGCAGTTGTTATTCGATATGTTTTGTTGTACGAATATGCTGGCATGTTGAATCGTGGATGAGAACCAAGAGTCGCGAGGCTGGACATATCTATTTTCTGCGAGGCGCAATCGGCTCGCTACGGCCTTTAAGTTTCGCAAGTTCGATCACCGCGTGACAACACCTGCGTTTCGTCCGTCGTACCTGCCGAACGAATTTGAGCCTGCGGTTTTGTTTACCACGGCGAATATACGCAGCGATATTTCGTGCAATGCAGACAGACCGTCGTGGAGCTTGTCCGCAGCGGCACGAGCGGATTGCGCGTCGCTTTTAATAGAGAAGAGAAGTAACTATACGGACTAGAGGAAAATTAACATTGTGATGTTCATTGATCAAATATGTCAAAAGAAGAAGGCCCACTGGTTGAGGCCCGACATTTCTGAGTACACTATAAATAATAAATATTATGTAAAATTTATTGAATATTGCGCACATTTCATTTCATCACCTTATATCTATCGTGCACAGGATGTCTCTAATGATACAAAAATAATTAATCCTCACCTTACACTCGTCGAAGGATGTGAGATTATTTAATTGAATCGTGCATTACTGAAACACTGTTGCAAGGAATCTGGTTGTTTATTTCAGAAAGCCCCTAAGTTAATATTTTCAAAATTAATTTTTAAAAACATTACCAACACTATGCTGCTTGTTTCCTACATGTAAAATAAAATGTGTCATTGTCAACTAAGTACTGCACTCATTTTTTCATCTCCTGAAAATTTACAAAAATTTTCTTAGAGTATTTCAGCAATACACGATTCAATTGATCACTGTGCCGTGCGTGATGATGCAGAGCTGAAACGTACGGTTTATATATTCCACTAGTTGGTACAGACCGAAGTAACGTTAACTTGAACATCGTCAACCGCGCATTGAAATTCTCTCTTCATCTCAAGTTCCTTTTTTACTTTAACGAGGAATAAATTGAGAAAATTAATAATTATTCTAAATTTCTGCGACTTTAACGAGATTTAATTTAAGACGCGATGTAATTTGAAACGAGAAACGTCGAAAGAAGATAAAAACCAGTCAGTTTCAAGTTGATCGCTAAATCTGTACACGAGAAACGCGACGTGTTGTACCGAGACATCTTACATGCCTTTCCTTCTTTCCCGCCAATCTCAACGAGAGGAATCTCTTTCTTCACTTTAATCTTGTTAATTTTGTTATCGATCCTTTGGTCATTTTTTCTTATTTATATAATAAATTTTAGTCGACCTTATCTGGCATGTGTTTAATGTATTTAAAAATTGGATATACAAGCGACGTTTCGACCATCGGTTCTGGTCCTTCTCAAGCCATTACTAAAATAATTGTATAAATAGAATGATACATAGATATAATTTGTTAAATAAATAAATATATATAATATACAATTATTTTAGTAATGGCTTGAGAAGGACCAGAACCGTTGGTCGAAACGTCGCTTGTATATCCAATTTTTAAATACATTAAACACATGCCAGATAAGGTCGACTAAAATTTATTATATTTATTATCACTGGCAACTTTAAGAGACTCCCAAGTTTTCTTATTTACCTTTCGCAATTAATCTCGTTGTTTCGTGATACTGAGAGAGCGCCACAACCGATCCCTTTCAGGATATTCCTTCGCGAAACAGTGTCGTCAGTTTGGCGGAAACACTGCGGAATTTATACTCGCGACTACGATATTTCACGGGGTGTCAGATGTCACGTTCGTTGGGGATTGCATTACGGACGCTCAGCGATGCTGCGGCGGGATGCGTGTGCCGTGCGGATCGACGTTTGAAATGAACGCACATGCGGCGGGCGGCCAATCGCGGCCGGTCGAACGTGCGCCGCGAAGCGATGTGCCGCGCACATTCACCGCGAATGTACGACGGCAATGAGCGATAAGGCCGCGATTGCGCACTTGGTCGGGAAAACGGAGCACGACTGCCATTTTCGCTACGTGAAAACCCATCCTGAGGCTAGCCGACAGTGACATGGTTCGACATGGACGGCAATACAGGCGGAATTTTCTCCTGGTCGAGATTATAGGAGGGAAAAATATGTCGGAGTGAAAATTGCAGGATCACATCCGTTCTGCCCAATGAGGCTGGGAGGAGCGGAAACACGGGAAGTTGTAGGCGCTGAAAGATTCTCCCTCGAAATGGAAAGGCGAGATGGATACTACATGAGCGAGTAATCGTGTCAAAATGTGTACGTGCGGCTGTGTACGAATCCCTTGAACCTCACGAGTCCAAAAAAGAAAGAAACTAACGTTTATTTCTCGCTCGTTCTGTCGCTGACGAGCAGTAGAAGTGTCTGATGTACGGCATATCGTCTATGAAAGTGTCTGATCGCATGTAGCATTTATCACAGCGACTCTCAACGCATCAAGAGTTCAAGTCTCTTTGGAACCAATGATTTCTCTGTAAAAACACAAATTTTACTTAATTCCTTTGCAAAACAGATTTGTGGCGGAAACTGTTAGATTCTCACCTCTTGTCGAGTTCCGAAAGCTAGTAGTCCAGTTAACGAAGTAAAACTACGAAATAAAAATACGCTATTTTAAAGCCATCGAGTTGGACAAATTTGAGAATATCCGAAAGCTGTAATTGACGCAAGTTTAGTTAAGCGATGATAAGCTGCCACTGAATGGACCGTCATCAGCATCATCATCAGCGCGCGGTTTCACGGAGCGAAGGGGACTTTTACCAAGGCGGTTGGCAGGTCTGGGCTCGTCCGCTTCTACTTGGCCTACTCTCCGTGTGTTCCGCATTGGATTTTCGCAATCACCGCGCGGAATCGCGGTAAAAACTCGCGATCACGTTCGCGATCGATCAGGCTTGGAGGCGCGCGGCTAATGAACCTGAGTGCGACCTGAACCGCGAGGTGCTAACAATCGGCAGTCCTTTGGTCGACTCCGAAGCGTCGTGAAAATCGAGGAGCGACCGTCGTCGAGGCGGACGGTCGACGCGGAGTGCTCTCTCTGAAAAATGTGTCGGTGGCTCGCGACGAGGTGCGTCGGCTCCCCGTGCGAGCGAACGCGGCATTGTCGAGGAGCGATTGGCGGAGGACTCGAAAGGCTCGACGTACTTCCTCGACCTGAGACCTCGCGAGAATTCGTGTGCGGTCGCGTGCGCATACGTGCGCAATAGCGCACAGCGTATAGTTGGCGTACGACGGGTTGTTCGCGCGGGCATCCCTTCTGTCGGTCCAAGTGGCTGAGACACTCGGGATCCGAGCTGATAGATAGACGTTTCTCTTCGGTGGACTTTTAATTCGGTTACTATCTTGATTATCCTCCTGAATGTTATCAACTGCCCTACTGGGTTTCCGCGTAAAACTTCGTGATTGTGAAATTTAATGCCGCCTCCTTAGTGGATGTATTATTGATATCGAATAGACTAAACTCTTGCACTTATCTCGATCCCGAATATCTACTGATTGAGATATCTCGGAAATATGAATAGACAGGTTTAGTTAAATGTTTCTTTCTTGTGGACTGTAGTGACCATGTGGTGACTGCTGCAATTATCGCGTGGTAAATCGCCAGTTGAAGCAGGTTATGTGGAAAAGTGTGTTTATCAAAAAATGTGAAGGGATTTAAGCATCATTAATCTGAGAGCATATTGCAAAACGAGTTCTGCATCAAGTAACGTAAATATTTAACGAAAATATATAGTTTTTTAAATACGCATATTTACCTATTTATTTTAGAAGAGATGTTTTACATAAAACACAGTATTTTGTTATTATGTAAGATAAAATCTTCTATTTGAAAAAAGTAGTATATTACTTATTAATTAATTATTATTACTTATACTTATTCAGTTATAACTTGTCAGATAATTACAAACAAATTATCTGTATTGTAAATATATATTCACGAAATATTTATGAAAAATTTTATGGATTTAAACATAACATAATTTGTAATATAATTTCAGTTGTAAATTTCTCCACGATAGATATATATCGATAGTTTGTTAGTTTTGGTTGGTTACGTTCGGAGCACGCGATTGGTTCTACTTGACTCTATTATTGCTGATTAAGGATATTATATTGATTTACTCGGTTAATCTTTTTCATCGCTCGTAACATTAGAATGAAAGATATTATACAATATAATTTTGAAGTATTTAATTTCAATATTTCAGTGTTTAATATTTGCTTTAGTTGTTTATCTTATGTTTTTGTTATATTGCATGTTTGATAATTTCTTACAAAACATATTAAATAAACATAAATTAAAAACATAAGACATTGCTTATAATTCATAAAATTATTATTCTATTATCATTAAAGATTGATGTAATTTTTTATTATTAAAATCAACATTGCCTGACAATTTAAAATTAGTATAAATATGTTTCAATATAAATATATCTTCTCTCTTTGCAGAAGCGAGTCGTTGTATTGGCAGTATCATCTCTTCAAAATATTTTACCATATTAAATTAAAGAACACATTTTACCTTCTGCAACAACATGGACGATGATATCGATGATAAAGACGATACGAAGCGGTAGGAAGTTATTTAAAATTCTTACGCAACTTATTTAATGTTTGTCGCGATAAACATTAAGCTTATAAATGTTTGCCTTTCAGAAAATCGCGTAATCTCAGCGAAAAGAAACGCAGAGATCAATTCAACATGCTTGTGAACGAGCTCGGTAATATGGTTAGTGCCAATACGCGGAAAATGGATAAATCCACGGTGCTGAAGTCGACAATTTTATTTTTAAAGAATCATAATGGTAGGTGCAAGATTATCCACAGCGTAGTTTTCAATTAAAATTGTTAAGCGTTGAGTAAACGTTAAGTAAACGTAAAAGTGTTAATAATTAGCTCAATTTTTTAAATATTATTTGATAAGCTTTTAAACGTAATTTTTTGGCATTACAGTATGTAGTTGCTCATTTTCAGAGATAGCTGTTAGGTCGAGAGTCCATGAGATTCAAGAAGACTGGAAACCATCTTTTCTTTCTAACGAAGAATTTACTCATCTTATATTAGAGGTAAAATTACTACAGATTATAATAAGCTAAACATAAGATTCCAGCAAATTCTGTAGTATTATTTAATGTAGATTTGTAAACTTATAGATTTAATATAATATTATTATAGGCGTTGGACGGATTTATAATGGTTTTCTCTTCAAACGGATATATTTATTACGTTTCTGAAAGTGTTACGTCTCTGCTTGGATATCTCCCGAACGAATTGGAGAACACAAGTATTTATGATGTAACTTTTCAAGAGGATCAGCCACACTTATATAATGTTCTACTAAATCCCGGAAGCACACAAGACAGACGCAGTGTGAAGAAAGGTATTTTTCATAATTATTAGAAGTTAGAAGACTTGTGTGGTTTTATAAATTGATTGAACATAATTTTCTATATTGACAGAGGACCAAATTTCTTTTATGTGTCATATCAAAAGGGGCGGACTAGATTTTCGGGAAGAATCTATTTATGAACTTGTACAGTTTATCGGATACTTTCGTAAGTAAAATATCTCAAAACGTTTTAATTTATACAAAACAAATATTCAGGTAACTAGCTGAATCTAAATTAAATTAAAATTGAGTTTGATCAAAGTAATGCATTATTATAGGCCCTGTTGTGGACAACGATGTTGACAATCTATTGCCAAGTCAGAAACTTAGTAATACCAGCGGATCAGATAACAAGTATTGTCCCTAGTCACATACAAAAATATAGAAACACAATCGCATCTCAGTTCATTCATGTTTAATTTTGCAGATTGGTCTTTGTGGGTACGGGACGTTTGCAAACTCCTCAGCTTATCCGAGAGCTATCCGTAACGGATAATACAAAGTCAGAATTCACATCCCGTCATAGTCTCGAATGGAAATTCCTATTTTTAGATCACAGAGCACCTCCTATTATTGGGTATTTGCCTTTTGAAGTCTTAGGCACGTCTGGTTACGACTACTATCACGTGGACGATTTAGACAATGTTGTTACGTGCCATGAATCATGTGAGTATTGAAAAAAGCGATTGACTGTGCGTGCGGTCGATTATAATTGATAAGGTCATCTTTTAGTGATGCAGAAAGGCGAGGGAACGTCTTGCTACTACAGATTCCTCACGAAAGGCCAGCAATGGATTTGGCTGCAGACCAGATTCTACATCACTTACAATCAGTGGAACTCGAAACCTGAATTTATCGTGTGCACGCATTACGTGGTCAGTTATGTCGACGTAATGAAGGAAATGCGGGCAGAATCGGGGGGTTACGATAAAACGCAAAATCAGGACGTTTTACTACCCGTAAAACAAGTAAGATGATAGACGACACGCGATTATAGAATTCCATAACTGTTGCAGTACTAATCGTATGGGACGAAATAAATGCGTATCAATAAGTGCAAGGAACGGAGACATCAGGGCGGAAACAATTCCGCTCTGATTAAAATTGATTATATCGTTAGTAGAACATTTATGCCGAATCAAAGTTTAAAAGATATTCTTTTCAAATATTTTTATCAATTTATATTGGCTAATACTTTGAGGCTGATACGCTTGATCGTAACCTTTATTACTTACTTTACTTGGAGTTGAAGAATATTGCGGATAAAATATTTGCTGTGAGAAAAGCAGATACGGTTAAACAATGCAATAGAGAAACAAAATAATTTTTTAATTTGCTGAAAAACTGTATAACGAAATGGAAAAACAAAATAGATGTTGTTATTCACGTACTTTGATTATATCTTGCAAATTTTTAAATATACATAATCAGATAGAGCGATAATTATTTAAGTGTTAGAATCTACAAACAAGAATACGATATATAAAGTAATAAAACATTAAAAAACAACATTTTGAAGCAAAATAGAGACAGAAGAAGGAAAGAGAGGGTTCTTTCCTTTTATATGGAATGCCGATAATATTATTATGACTTGAAATCAATTTGCATATGCGCGTATACATTATACTTATATTTGGTTCACATTTTCACACACACAGATAATGACATCTTGTCAAACCGTCACACCGTTAGCGCAATGGTCAAACAAATCGTCGAGGACGTCGAAGTCGATGACAGTCGCTTCCAATCTCCGACATCGTGGCGATGGTTCCAATACGTCTTCAATATCTGTTTCGTTACGAAGTTCACCACATTCACAAATAACACACGGATCAAGATCGAATGCGGCTTCTGCGAGCAGTTCCGTGGTCTCAAAGCCGATTGCATCGGTAGATAGTAGGCAACAGCAACAAACGCAACAGCAACAGTCACAGCAGCAGCAGCAGCAGCAGCAGCAACCGCAACATCAACTCGATGTCAATCAATCGTGTATTAATTTCATGGATCCTGCGCAATATGCAACAGTTAATCTGCAATCGGTCGTTACAACAGGATTTGCAACGCCTGCTGCTCCAATTCTTTCATCTGTACCCACCCATGAGGTAAGAGAATTATTAATCTGTGACATTAATATTAATAGCGTATACTTATATAATTGTATGTAAAATGTACAAGTTTAGTGTATGTAAAATGTACAAATCTAACCTTCCCTTTCGTTTTTCTTAGACCTTGCGAGAACTTCATACATAATACAAAATGCTAGTAAAAATAAAGCATGTCAATAAAGCATGATGATTAATGATAAAAAATTATACTTTAAACTTTAATATACTTGCTATACAGTCTAATATAGATTTTTAGCACAATTTTTATATTTAGCAGTTATACGTATAATTTATATTTCAGCATTTTACTTTTTATTCCATTGTCGTATGTACGTTTCATGATAAGAGCATCCATACTGAATGTAGAAATGTGGGGGATTCGAAACGAAGAAGAATGGTTTTTGGCTCGTGTCGCTACGTCGATTTTTCGCCGAGTTATAGCGTTTTAAAAATCCGGCGCGCGCGCGCCATTCATGAATGAAGGCCGCGCAAGTTTTACGCGAGTAGTACTACGTCCCTAAAAAACTGGCTTTAAAACATACGGAGGCACAGGGGTTCGGTAGTAAACATCGCCGCGCGAGACGCCGCATATACGCGTCGTCAGCTGCTTCTGAATGAGGATTAAGATCGCGAGTCGATATAATCGTCAATAACTTCGCACAGAAAAATCGTAGGAAGATGATCCTGGTCTCGTTGGAAAGCTAAGATTTCAGCGCTTCCAACGAGATAAGAATCGCTTATCTCGGATCATTAGTTTACGAGATTTCATTAATTAATTACAAAAATAAAATTGATTTTGTCCCAAGATCGAGATCGCGAGTCGATATAATCGTCATTATCTCCGCACAGAAAAATCGTAGCAAGATGATCCTCGTCTCGTTGGAAAGCTAAGATTTCAGCGCTTCTAACGAGATAAGAATCGCTTATCTCGGATCATTAGTTTATGAGACATTATTGATAAATTCTGAGAAAATAGATTTTGTCCCAAGATTGAGATTGTGAATTAATCTTTCGATTGGATGAATCTCTCACGTCGTGCATTAAATAGCAAACCTAATTTATGTTCACTCAATATTTATTTTTCTAAATATACACATATGTAATTGTACGGCATTTTTAATAATACAGAAAATTTATTGCGAAAAATATTACCTCAGTTAGGGTTTGAACCTCCCTACACTTTACGCGGGCGTCTCACCAATTTGACCACCTAGGCATATGATAATATTTGTATTCGCAATAACAGTAGGTATAAAGATGTTGTCTACGCGTATATTTTCGTCTAGAGTGTAGGGAGGTCCAGGTTCAAACCCTGGCTGAGGTAATATTTTTCGCAATAAATTGCCTGCATTATTAAAGGTGCCAGGCATGGTCAAGAAAACACTGACGTTCTTATATATTTAATTGTACTTCTGAATAATCATTTCGTTGTGTTTTCAGATGTTACATCAGCAGAGTATAGTAATGACTCCTGCGCAGAACCAAATACAGGATGAATTACAACGGAAACATGAAGAGCTGCAACAGCTGATCGTTCATCAACAAGAAGAATTAAGAAGAGTCTCGGAACAACTCTTTATCGCCCGATATGGGATTCTCACGCCGTTATTGAATGTTTGTATATCTTTTAAATAAGAAATTGTACTGTAGTATCTAACGTCTTTAATTTTCGGATAACTGATTATTTTAACGTACATCTACTTGTCTATGTTTTTTTACATACTGCATTAAAAATTTTTTATTTGTGAAATATTATAATAACATCACAGTTGTTCACTTAAATACTGTCTGTTTAAAGTAACATGAAAAAGCTCATTGACTGATATTTATATTTCAGGCTGGTATACCGTATAATCCATCAAATCCGTGTCAACAGGCAAATCGGTGTAATACTAATAATACTAATGTGCCATTGCCCACATCCAATAACGTACAAGGCGTGAATGTGCTTCCCATACCAATTACTGTGCCAGTGCCTATAGTGCCTACGGAATTATTTTCGCATTCTTTACAAGTGAATCCGTCGCCAGGCTCGACGCATGGCAATGTGGGCGCTATAATTCAAACTCAACAGCAGCAACAACATTCGCAGTTGCAACACCAACAACAGCAACAGCAACAACAACCGGGGCCACCGCAACACGAAGGTAGTAATTCCGATCTCGTGCCTTTCCAAATCTGCCCACAGCAGGCCGAGATAATGTACAGTAATATGGAGGCGTCCTCGAATCAACAGCAAAGATCTTCGCAAAATTAAAAGACTTTAGTATTATATTTGTATTTACCAAGTAGGCTAGAATTTTTATCTTTAAATTTAATATATTTTTTAAATTTATCTAAGTTTTTTATTTATTTATTACTGTGAAAAAATTGGTTTACAATAACTTTTGCTATAATTATAAATATATTGTTGTTCTGCTGCTTTTCTGTTTTTTAGAGAACCTTGTCATTTCTGTTGTATGTTGCAAGTGTACAAAAGTATTTTAAGAAGTTAAAATAAGAATGTTTGTGTGATATTGCGGTAGATATTGCGTAAAATGTAACAGAACTTTCGCATTTTACAATAACTTGCCATTTTTAACATATTGACTATTTCTCATTCCAAGATTGTTGTTGTTTATAATTTGATCTATGTTTTTCTTGTTCGGTGATCTTAGAATAGAGACCCAGACTTCCATATAATGGATTATTTTGCGATTTTCTTTTAAAAAAATTCTTAAACCACAATGTGAAGTAATATTGTGCCTCGCAATATGTAAAACATAAAACCAGAATTTATAAAATTAATTACACGTATTGTATAATAATTTCTAAAAGAGATAAGTTTTGATAATGAATAATAATTTTAACTTAATAATTAGAATACAGTTTATTATACTCTCATTATATTTTATTTAAATTAAAACTTTCCAGTTCATAATGGCCGATATTTTTTATATAATTAATAATTCTTAAGTTTCGCTTTATTTACCTCCCATATTAAAAATGCAACGTATCTGAGTACGGAAAAAATTATTCTCTTAAATTAGAGAATTATTTTGGGAAAACATAAAGTGATTTAATATCTAAGAGTTATTGCGTTATTATATGTGTAAATTGTATAAAGTTACAAATAATGAAAATTTAATAAATCTGAGGGTATTGAGTGTACTAATACAATTTACGCATTTATCGAACAAAGAAGAGCGTATTACTAAGAAGGTAAAAATATATTATATTTAATGTACAATTTTTATGTAAATTTTGGTAATCTCTCCAAAACAATTTGATTATTTCTATAAAGTATAAAGCAGTTTTATAGCAACGAGTGAGAGAGCTACGATCAAAAGTAGACACAGCACGTTTATATGTATTCATTGAATTTATTTTTCTAATACGTGTCGTCAAAACGGAGAAGGGACCAATCTCCACATTTTCCGAAACAGGGTGTATTCATATATTTGTATACGTATATGATGTCGAACAAAGTAATATATATTTTGTGGTATGTATATGTATAATATGTTATCATTTTCTTACATATCTAGTGTATTATAATATATATGTTAGATTGCTATAACATTTCTTAATTGTTGCTCGACCAAAATATCGCCAATAAAACGAAAAGCTTAAAATCGATTAAACTACGATATGTCATGCGTTTAAATTGATGTGATGACAATATTATTGAAACGATTACATAGAACATAAAATACAAGATTAATAAAGATTGGTATAAAAATTTTTAGCAACAATTATTTACATGTTCACAGTTTCATATTATACAATCGAATTTAAAATAAATTGCATTAAATAATTAGTTTTGGAAATTTGAGAAATGCCTACAAATTTTTAATGTTCCTAATATTCAATAATTAATTTCTCTTTGTCAATTATTAATATAAATTTGCTACATTCAACAAAAAAAATAATAAAGATGTATATGATGTACAATATATTTATTTAATATATTGAAATTGAAAAACTGCAAAGTATTTCAATTTTATTCGTTACAAAAATTCTATCCTTCCATGTATAAAAGTTATGTAACAATAAAAATTTCTCAGAATATTACTACACAAACAAAAGTTTTTAATATATATATTTTTAGTGACAGTTTTCTTTGTGTACGTATTACTTTAATAAACACTTATTACGTTTATAATATAATAGCACGATAACATTTTATTAAACTATATATATAAATTATGATAGTATTTTAAAATATATCATGTAGAAATAGCGTAGAATAACATTAATTTAATGGCGTAATTTTCTTAACGCATCCATCAAAATTTGTACTTCTTGATTCACGTTATTTACAAGAGTTTCCACTTGTTGTTTACTGTCGATAATGCTGATGCTCTGCGTATAAGCATCATACCTAACTCCGAATTTTCTTGGTATGCTTTGAGCGAATTTCCTAAAAATAAAAATTTGATCATTCTTTTGGGTTTTTATCCTTATTGCGTTTGTTTAATAAAACAAATTGTGGATTTGCATAATAATTAGAAATAGACAAGAAGTCATATCTTTTGGGTTTTTATCCTTTTCGCGTTTGTTTAATACAACAAACTGTGCATTTGCATAATAATTCTAAATAGGCAAGAAGTCATCTTGCATGAAGTGCATTTCAATTTTGCGATAAATGCACAACCAATATTGCACAATGTGGAAAAAACAAGTGTTGACCTGGGGTGAGATAGATAAGAGAAAATCTACTCGACACATTTATTTATTGTCTCTCTACTCACGTCATCTTTTCTTTTGCATCTTCAAAGTTCTCGGCAACAAAGTATACGGGTTGATATTCCGTTATCGGGTATTTTTGCATTGCAGTCTTCGGTGGGTCGAAAGGTCGAAGCTCTGGCTTGCCGCTCAAACAATATTCCAATTCGCCGAAAGACGAGAGTAAACCGGCACCGTAGGCCTTTAATTCTCCATTTTGTCGACAAATTCCATATTCCACCGTGAACCAGAAACACTAGAAAAACAAGTTATATTAACAGAAATAAAATGAATGCAATATATTGTTTGGTTTTTAGGTAAATAATAGAATTTTTATCTTGTGTTCCATTTTCTATTATTAACTCCGATACTATTAAAAACCAGCCCAGTGAAAAATCGACATTGTCAAATTGATGTCGATTCGACATCGTTTCGACATTGATCGACGAATCGACGTCAACTTGATGGTGTCAATATCGATTCGACATCGTTTCGACATCGATTGACGAATCATTTCTCACTGAGTAGTAGCTAGTTTTTATTTCACAGTTTTAAGCCTTGTGTTCATGATCCAATAACTGTGCCCAAGTTCTAGTTCCGAGAAATGTGTTGCCAATCAACTGCAGCTTTTCCGAAAAAGATGCAAGTTGATTGGTTATACATTTCTCGGAACTAGAACTTGGGCACAGTTATTGGATCGTCAACACAAGGCTTTATTTAGGAATTTTGAACATATATTCGAGTTTTGGTTAACATACTTTATATATCAACTATAACATTACATTCTTTGAAATTTAAGTAAGAATTTTATGATACCGTTGCAAGTTTCTCTATATAATCGTCTGGAGCACCAAGGGATGCCAGACCGATAACTTGTGAAAACTGGGCAAAAGATGGGTCAGCGAAGAGTGGTGCATGGCCCAAAATCTCGTGGCACACATCTGGTTCCGGTGTGTAAAGTGGTTTACTGCTGTGTCGTATGTATTGTGTGCTGTGGAACACCCTGAAAGCTAATCCAGCCAGAAAGTCACGGGAAGACAACAATCCTGCCACTGGGCGAAGTGTAAAGCCGGTAGAGTCTGAAACATTAATTAGAAGGTAATATTTGATCACGAATATAAAATTATACTATTAAATTACACTATCAACTAGTTAGCAATTGGTATTTTCCATGATACAGATAAAAGGAAAGTTAATTATTCAGAGCTAAACAAAATTTGTATGCCATATCTAACGTTAACGTATTCTTAAATCAGCACAAAGACTTTTTCTTCTGTGACACGTAGAAATATTTATAGAGATATTACCTTTCAAGAAATTGGATATATCTTCTAGTTGAGGTATGTTATCTTCACGGTAGCCACAATTTTCGATGAGCAGCGGAAAAACGTGATTGTGCTCTCTGCACGCGTACTTTGGATAAAGCTTAGTCAAGTTTCTGAAGACTATGCCCCACGTAGCTATTTCTTCAGGCGTATATTCTACTTTTGGAATAGGTTGTCCGCTAAAATAATATTATATTTTTGAATTTTACATATGTGTGTAAATTAAACACTTAACATATATAAATATACATGAGATATTTGTAACTAAATAATATGTATATACATATTTTTATGTCTCGCAGTCCAGTTCTGCAATTTTAATACGATATACATCGTACCCTAGTTTGCAAAACTTACTGTTTGTAATGATAAGCAATGTCGGCGAAATATTTCCTTCTTTTTCTGTATACGGGATCCGTGAAACCAGGATGATCGCTATCAAGTTCGGCACCATAAGACAGAATTTGATTAGCAAATTTATCAAGATCGCGTATTCTTCTCGGAAACCATGGTACTGTATCCATGTTGTCTTTATGATTTCTGAAAAAAGTAATAGCTTCTTCATAAAGCTGTATTATTTTTTCATATATTTAAATTGATATGTTATATTAATAATTGATTTAATTATGTTTTACTGAAACGGTGTATTTTATTACGCACCATTGTTAATGAAGAATTAACAAAATATTGCAAGAATATCGAGAAACAAATCTAGATTTTTATTAAAACATAAGATAAAACAACAAATTGTAAGACTATAACTGAAGTCAAATAATTATGATTACATTAATAAAACTTAACAAGTATAACGAAATGATTTAAAAACAATTAAATAATGTTACCATATTTATGGCAAGTTATTGGAAATTAAAAAGTTTAATATACCACAGTTAGTTTTTATCGGAAAGTTAAAAATTTTTACCTAGAAATGATTGAAAAGTAGTTGCATTGATCTCGTAAAGATTCAATTACAGAGGCTATGTTACCACCTGGTGCACAGTCCACCATAAACTCATAGCCATTTGGTCGTCGAAGAGAACTTCTAGACTCGATGTGCAAGAGATTCACTTTGTGTTTCTAAAATAATACGTGCCCTTAGCTTATATGTGTTTTAATAGACCCATTAATAAATGAAATTTTACTCACGACGAAAAGCTGAAGATATTTTCCCAGTGCTCCAACTTCGTCTTCTTCTCTCGGGGAAAATATTAAGCAAGTGCTTTTAGCTGAATCTCTGCCTTCTTTGATGTAATTGCCGCCATGGATCAGTTTCGGCTAACACGCATTTCAAAAATAATTATGATGCGTTAAATAATAATGGTTTTTAAAAAATTTTTCTTTTGTAGAAATATTTTAATGTCCCTCCCTTTGTTTAGAAATTAATATTTTAATATCTCGATATTTCAAGATCTTAAAACGTTTTGATAAAAATAAAAATATAATTATTATTTTTAAATGTGTATTATTGACAACATGTCTTTTATTACTAATATTTTACGTAATAAAGGCTTACATGGAAATGAACAAACCCGTTTAAAAGTTTTTCGTATATTTACTAATATGCACAAATGTAAATAAAATATTAATAATTAATTTATTGAAAGACACATACCAATAATACCATTACATCTGCCATTATTGACTAACGGCACTCTTCAAAGTCTTCGCGTATCGTTATAGTTAAACTGCAAGGTAAACTGACGAATTAAAACTACAGTCGCGTGATCTTTCCATATATACGGTTGCAAGAACCCCCCCTCCTTATTCTAGAGTTCATCGAATGTTTGATGGAAATCCCGGTAATCGGTCGAGGTCCCGGTCGAGAATCCTGAAGCTTGTGCATATATAATTGTTTCCTTATACGCGTATAAAAGCATTATGATATGAACAGCGAGAAGAACAGTTTAAATAGAATATAGATGATCAAGTTTTTTACTACACAGAACAAAAAGTATAAAATTCCAAATACTGTAATCCGTGAAAGGTTTTGCATCATTTTGATTATAGAGGACAGTTTGGGAGTCAAGGACGATTTCTCCTTGTAATGTTCTTGAAATGGAAAGAATTTATCGTTTCACCAGCATTTATAAACACGTTATATATGAGAAAACATTTATTATATTAAGGAAAAAATTTTAATGATACTTTTTATGTTGTTATTATATTATATTATTGTTAAAAATGCACAATACGAAATATCCCGCAATTTGATTAATGACTCTGTTTACGAATACATCCAATATGCAACAAATAATTCTATTTCATCAGATCTCATATGTGTTTAAAGTGTCGATAAATATGCGCGTTGAATAAAATTAAACTTAAATTGCTATTCTCTTTTAAAATTCTTACCAAAATTTGGATAGCTTTTTTATTAAAAATGTCGCTTGACGTATATATGTTACATTTACGTCATTAAATTGGCAAACGTTTACAAAGTGATAAGATTTGATTTCATAATAAGTATTGCTTACTTGATATAACTCAGTATGATTAGTCAATCGTGTGATAAAATTATGTTTTGACGTTAATCGTTAATTGTAAATATTATTTAGAAAATATTTTGTTAAAATTCCGCTGAAAAGTTTCATTGCAACAGCTTCATTAAAACTTGTTATTAAATTTTTATCGGACTTTACGAAATTTAATCTTGTATTAAGGAAAACTTTTTTATTAAAAATTGCATTAATTCGATATCTATGTACATACATACCACACTGTATAAATGTAGCATGATATATTTTTCGTACGTAAAAAATAGTAGATTCTGTGCATTTATTAATAGCTTAAAATTATGCTATTTGTTTGTATCGTTTCTCTGTAGGTTTATATTATTATTTCCAAATTTTAACTAATGTGGATTGCGCTTCTATTAATAATAAATCCTACGTATGTTACACATCTGCATCTTACATCCTATGCAACGTAATATATTTTTCATATATTTTTTTATATATGAAAATAGTAAGATAAATGCAGTAAGTTCTTTGCATTTATTACTAAGATGAATCCATGTTAATTTTAAATTACCAGACAACACAGCGCGCGCTTCGCGCGCGCCATTTGCTCTCTCTAAAAATTCGCATGGTTTGGACAGCTGCAAATAACACGACTAAAGCATGTCGTATCGCACCCAATCAGCATTTCGGAAAAGAGACAATATTTCGAGACTTTCGACTATCGACTTAACACGCCTTTTTTAATATAGGAGAAGAGAAATAAAACTTATAACCTATACGTAGCAAGAGATATTTTTATAAGTTTATATTGTTTCTCTATACATGTAAATTTATTTATATTATTATTTATATAAATAATGTAGATAACCTCTTTGTAGAAGCCATCCTATGCTTTTTTTATTCTTTTTGGTCCGAAAGTAAACACATTCATTCATTGCAAAAAATTATTATCTCTAATAAAAGAGTAGCATTTTATTTTCAAAAACAAATTAATTAAGTACACGCCTTGTCATTTCACTAATAACAATTTTGTTTATACCTTATCTGGAGGTGAACTGCTGAGCAATGAGCTGCTATCTGCCACTTTCTCGGCGTTTGACGTTTGTTTTCGTGTTTGCGCATACATTGTCACAGTAACAAATTTAAAAGTCTGCACAATTAATTAACTTTTGTTTGAAATCCTGTCCCTTATTCGTCGAACGACGCGGAAGAACTGGTGCTTGGGACGACGTGACTATCAGTTTTAGCAGGTTACTTGATAAAAGAGCATCCTTGTCAATGTTGCGAAATAATAAGAGTAATAACTCATATATAGAGAAAAGTACACTGATGTGAAATATATCGTACAGGGTCAAGAAGTTATCAAAAAAGTAACGCGAACGATAATGTAATATCCTTCACGGGTGATTTTACGAAATCATTTATTGTTTATGCGCGTAAATATAATTAAATTTCTTTTGATACAATAATTATATTTATCTCCATATATTTCTAATCATATTATGCTTATAATACATTGCAATTCTTTGTGCCAGAATAAGTAATTTTTTCTTCTGGCAAAAATCATACAGCAATTTTTAAATAAAAGCAATTTAAAGTTATTGAATGAGGGTTTTAAGTCACGCATGAATCAGAAACGATACGTGCTAAATATATACATTGTTTTATTATTTGGGCGTTTTATTATTTTTCTTAATAACTGTATAATATCTAAATATTGCTATTAAAAAAATTTTAATCTTATTTTATAAAAGAAAAATTTTTTATCTGTTTTTAAAACAACTGCTGAAAATAAGATATGTTGATAATATATAAATAATTGTGATTCAAATATTTTAAATATTTAAGGCAAAATATGTTGTTTCAGTTGATATCAGTTAGAAAGTTTTATCTTAGAAAGCCTAAATATTGATATTTAGATATCATATATGCTGTTGTGAAATCTCTTTAGAAAGATAGTAAGAAAGCCTATGGATTTCATAGCCTATGGTCGGCATTCAATAACATATATTCAAGACTGTCTTGAATTAATTGTCTCTAGAGTATCTAAAAATGATCTTAAGATGGTCTTAAATCTAAGATCTGACTATGAATACTAGTCTACAAATATGGTGCGATAAAAGATCTCATTGCTCTCATTAGAGCTACGACTAGAGTACGGCGATTACATAAACAACATTGTTCAGGGAATTTATGAGAAAAATATATAAGTCACAAAGATTTTTTCATTTTATTTAAAAGCGGGAGATATGCGTTGCCTGAAAGGATTGTATCCGTTTGTGAGGTAACACCATTATCTTGTAGATTAATATAAAGCATTTTTAAAATTAATCGTTTCAAGTTTCAAGTAGAAAGATTCTTTATCTAATACTTTAATAGTCATATTGTAGTATGTCGCATCACAATTTTTGCACTTAAGGCGGTATATTACATTACTATTAAGCTAGTACCACACTATATGCGATTCGTAATGCACGATTCGTGATTCGTAATTCGCAGAAATTTGTTGGAAATTCGTTATTACTTACCACAGTATTTGTGATTCGCAGTTTATCATACGTAATTTATTATTTGCCAGTTCGTGTTAACTTCGACAATTTTTAACTTTTACCTGTTATTACACTTGTATCATAAGTCTACAATTAGTCAAGTTTCAATATTACTAAAAAAACCACTATTTTCGTAAAAAAAACCGCTCGGCTAACGAATCACTGCGAATGGCGAATCGCGCACAGCGAATCGACGAATTTTTCCTCCACACTATTCACGAGTATACAAATAACTAATCGCGCATAGTGTGGCGCTAGCTTTAGATGTTCTATCCCATATATAAATTAATTCGTCTTTATATTATACTCTTTTGATGTTATTTAATTTATTGAAACCATATAAACGTACCTTTCTATCAATGTTTGTCGTCAGTGTTTTAAATATATTAGATGTATTAGTCACGAAGGGGATCGATATATAAGGTACACTGAGAAAAATGCTTGGATTGTATCAACAAAACATGATAAAATGTATTTTGTAAACCAAACAGAATTTCTAGTTATCACGATAGGACTCGATACTTTATAATCAGAACCAGTTTGACTTTACTATAAGGATTTAGTTAGTAAGTTCCAGTTGTCTCTATAACACTTGTAGTTATATTATACTAGACATAGACAAAACAAAAGAATAAAACACCGTGTAACCAAAATTTCGGTTAATCGCGTGGGACACTTTAGCAGTTTTATTGTTTCGTGAGTGCTGGTGCGTGTTTGGGGTCGATTGGATCGACATATTTTCTATCCTGTATTATAGTGTAGTTAATAGAAGTGATATATGTGAGATTAATAGAAGAAAAATTATTTTAACAAATAAGAGAGGCAGTTACTTAAAACAATATAGGTATATTTTAATATTGTCTTATATCGCCTTTTTCATATACTTTATTATTAAGATCAATGATTTTTATT
>NW_011967227.1:1407204-1470972 GCF_000949405.1 Vollenhovia emeryi | reverse complement strand
ACCACTGGGGCTGTAGGTAATATTGTTCGCAATAACATATATTAGTTAAGATGTTGTTTACGCGTCTATTTCGACTTATTATTTATTATTAAGTCTTAAGTTATTTAACGCCTACGCGATAACCACATACTACGATAAGGTTTCTTTTAAAACTGTGCGAAAGGAAGAGTAATGTAATCTTCTACGACGTATTCTATTATACGATAGCAAAATTAGACGCAAAACAGAAATATAACGTAGTAGAAATAATGCCATAATTATGAAGAAAAATTTATACTGTCATATCGTTTTACACAGAAATGACGTTAATGATTTTGTTATTAGCTATCTTGCTTAATTGCAGTATTTTTGCAAAATGCATTTTTAAAAATATTTATTTCTTTACTAGATACTTATTATTCTTTATCATAAAAGATTAATATTAGCTCCTTGAAATGTATTTCATAATGTATGTATGTACTTTATAAATATGCTTTATATTTTTATTTGTTATATTTTTCTACAAATTGAAAAACAAAAGTTAATTAAATGAATTAATCTCAATATGATAATTGTTATCTTAGGCCGTATACTACATCATCTTGATCTAGGTGTATTACTCTTCCTTGTTTTATTCCTTGTTTTATCTTTGCGATGACCAAAATAACTCGCGTTACTATCTATCGTATTACGGTCGCAATAATCACGTAAACACTTGCAGTATGCACAAATGGTGCCAATATAAAATGAAATACATGTATTCTGATCATTATTGAGACTCGATCAATCTTATCGTGAAATGTTTGACCCATGAATTGCTCGGTCACGATGGTAGCCTAAGGAGTATGTATAAATGTTGCTAACATATTTTTTCAGCAATATTTAGCACACTGTTACAACGATGTGTGTGTGTGGGCATGTCAGTGGTTTGATAATTCGAGCAGTAATCTGTACCATGAAGAAGCTGGAAGAAATACCGGTTTCAGTGAGAAAGAAGATTCGATGAAGGAAGCACGCGGAACGATTATTTACGTTTAGACGTTGTGTACATGTGATTTTAGGTAAGAGACAAACGAAAGAGTGATAAGCGTGAGAATTTATCCCCCTCCCCCCTCCCTCCTCCCCCGGCATTGTCTGATAAGTGAAGTTTTCATTACTGTCCGACAAAAGTTAAATACAGCTTTAGAAAGGTGAAGAGTAGTACTATTTAAAACAATCAATTATTAATTAAAATTGTTGCAACTATTCTGTTTTATTGTTCTCCTAGGGTTTCCTTTTTGATGTCTGTACTGAACAGTCGCATATGTATTCTAATATATGTTATAAAATGGATACGTTTCATTTAGAACAAATTTAAATCTCACTTTAAATCGATAGCAGAAATATAAGAAGGAAGAAAGGATATTAAATACGTTCAATACTGTCGAATTCATTAGAAATTTATGGTAATTTTACTTTTACTTTTACAAATCATTTAATAATAATTAATATATTTAGAAATACAATAATATTTAATAATATTTAGTAATATTTATGCCACAAATTTTAAAAGTAATCAGGAAGTAAATTAGAAAACGATATTTAAAATAAATTCATTTTAGCTGGTCTTAAATGTACTTATTGGTAATTAATTGCTTTCCAGGAATAAGCGAATGTTTTGTTTAAAGTTTAATTTAAAGGAATCAGTTATCAAGCTTTCATGGATTCGAATTTATTCGCCGCTATAATTAACCGATCTGCGACTTACACAACTTTCGATGCACACTTGAAAGGAACAAGATTCGAAGACGAACCTTCCAGAAGACGATATTGCAAGTGGAAGGTCATTGCAGATAATACAGGGCAAACATGGCTTCCTCGCTTGATTTCTTTGCTGGATGTTTGGGGGGTAAGCTTTTAATTATGTTTTCCTTCAACTGTTTTCATATAATTTACATCATACCAAAACACTTAAAGAGTATATTATTAGCTGCAAAATTATATACCGTTGCGAAATTCGTTGTTTGTTTGATAAAAAGCTACAATCAAGTTAGTGGAAGTTAAAATTATCAATCGCTTTTATGACATGTGTACTTGACTCGTTTAAATGACAATAAAAATAAAAATTATTTTATCGTATGATTTCGTTATCACAGATCAAGAATAACACATTTAGAAACAAACAATTTCGATTTCTTGTTTTATCAAACTTACGCAAGTAACAATTTCGCTAATATTTCGTTTACGCTTTGGCTTGGGCTATTAAATAAAAATCTGTTGCCAAATCGCACCTAATTTTTTTCTAATACTTTCGTTATATAAGTTTTACGTAAATCTGAAATACATTAAATCGTATTAATGTTTATAAACTGACTATATGTCTCAATACAAGTTTATTTGATGAATTTTAGGATGTGCCGGTATTATGGTGGGATATCCTCTGGATACGGTTAAGGTTCACATGCAGACTCAGGATTGCCGTAATCCAAAATATCGAGGCACCTTTGATTGCTTGCGTACCTTACTCGCAAAAGAATCGGTATTAAAAAGATTATGTGATTGTGTCGAAACAATAAATTACACCTGAAATTTAGTCGCTTTCGTATTAGCTGACGAAATCTAATATTGCTATTCACATGTATTTTCGTACAGGTGAACGGCCTCTATAAGGGTATGACTTCACCAATCGCAGGGGTGGCTGTGGTGAATTCCATTGTCTTCGGCGTTTACGGGTATACTCAGCGGAACCTGTCCGAACCGGACCGATTGTCATCGTATTTCCTGGCCGGTGCATCTGCCGGGATAGCTCAAACTCCTGTCTCAAGTCCGATCGAGTTAGCAAAAACACGCCTGCAATTGCAGTCTACGGGCCAAAGTAACTTTCGAGGGCCAATGGAGTGCTTGAGGAGCATTTACAAGCATGAAGGTCATCGTGGCGTCTTCAAGGGCCTAGGCATTACGTTCCTCAGGGAAGGACCGAGTTACGGCGTGTACTTCGTGACCTACGAGATGCTGACCAAGACGTCTTCGAATCAACCGATTTCGACACTTCACATGCTGTTGGCCGGGGGACTCGCCGGTACAGCTTCCTGGGTGATTTCTTACCCTATCGATGTCATCAAGTCGCGCATACAAGCGGAGAGTAGCAATCGTTACTCGGGCGCTTTTGATTGTCTCAAGAAGTCTGTACGCGCCGAAGGATACAGTTGCTTATACCGGGGCTTGAATTCGACGATCCTACGAGCGTTTCCGACGAACGCGGCGACTTTTGCCGTGGTCACTTGGACGTTCCGATTATTCGGTGAACAGTCAAATGAGGCACCGAAGACGGAGGATATCGTGTCGAGAACGCCGACGCAGACGAAAAACCGTACGGCGAAAAGATATGAATCCTTTGTTCATAAGTGGAACGTGTCGTTTGATGGGATTTCGAGAAGTAACGGTTTTGTTACGCCGCCATACTCCGTCGGGTCCATGTTATCTATTAGCAGGTTGATGCTAGATAACACCGTCTGTCAGTTTCATAGTTGCAGAAGATCGGGTTGCAAGCACGACGCGCTGAAGCAGGAGAATGCATCCGAAAGTTGGGAGGAGAGAAAAAGAAAATCGAGAAACGACGAAGGAGTTGAGGAGGATGGACACATTGATGAAAAGAAAGACTGTAGCAACGTTAAGATGGCTATAGACACGTGTACTTGTAAGTTGCAACGCGTTCTTGGTGTCTCAAACCTGGATAATACTTGACGCTATTATATAGTTGAGGACATAACGTCTATTTTTAATGTAATACAATGTAAAAAATGGAACATTTATTTAGATAATAATTAATTCAATAAACGACGAATGTACATATCACAAGCAATGCAAGCATATAGAAAATGGATGAATAGTTTAGCTGAGAAATGTTTTCTTACATCAAGAGATGTGAAGTTGGATTAAAGTAAATACATTAGGAAAATATATATTTTTAATTCAACAATCGAAATAAGCAGAAAAATGACTATAAATTTTAATGCGTATGTTGTATATTTGATGCACTGGGAAAGTAGACGCTTATAATGAGATTTATAATGGAAAGAATATGTTTTAATACTCATTCTGCTGTTTTATTATAGCTGTTTGATTTAATCGACACATTAAAACTGATATGCCTTATTTTCTATAATTTATTAAAATATTTACCTATATTCTTAAATTGAATTAACACATTTAATACTTGTGCCAAGCTCGCTATGAAGCAGGAACAGAAGGATCTCTTTTGTCAAGCAGTAGTCTTTGATTGATTGGCGGACATGTAAGACCACATGTCATAGCCAGACGCGACATTTATTCGCTTTTAAAATCATACAAAATAGTTTGTATCTCTCTTACAATTCCCTCACTGATTTCATCCTCCCTTCACTCTCTCCTGCAGTTCTTCCGTCTACGGATCTACGGTCTTCAATCCTTCCCTGCCCACGTGTCAAAATTTTGACACATTCCAAATTCCAGCGCACACATATGAATCCACACGGCAGCACGTTTCAGCCATTGCTAACCATTCTCAGTAACTGATCGCGAAGAGAATTTTATTCTAACCGCCAATTCGGTTTTCATACCAAATCGAAAAATTATCAAGTTGTTAATTATAGACATCAAACCTACACCCAGATTGATACGATTAGTTAACCTCCCGCGCGACCGCTCTAAATTTTCAGCAAAATATTATTTTTACTGAGTAAGTATAAGCTAAATTAATAAATATGGGACATATAACTTGTAAAAATAGCGATTTAATGTTGGTAAATTAAAAAAAATGGTTTAAATATATTTGCATACATTTATAGTATTGTATATACTTAACCAACACAATTGAAAGTAATTTATTAATAATTTATTAAGATACTATATCTTTCTATATTATTATGTTATTGTAATGCAACATTAGTCTAATATTAAATTATTAATAAAATAATTTCAATATTATAATAATACTTTTGAATAATTTCTTTTAGTCTTTTACAATATTGTAATACATTTGTTAGAATTAAACTTACTAGCTGATTTTTTATAGGTTCCTGTTAAAGAAATCAGTTAATTTAATTAAACCATTTAAATGTTGTAATTCGTCGTATCGTCGAGGGAACTAAAGTCCTCAATTATTCAAATTTTGATATGGATGCAGAGCCAACTACCAGTACCAAAAAGAACGAAAAGCATAATGCAAATAATCAACGTTTGATAGCTGAAAGTGGCGGTCGTTGTATGAGCACACAAGCGATGCAATCGCTCTATGATTTTCGACAGAATAATCTGCTTTGCGACGCAATATTGAGATTGGAAGATGGTGGTGTCTTTCCGATTCACCGAGCTATACTTTCAGCATGCAGTACTTATTTCAGGTTTAATTTTACTCGATGTATTCGCTCCGGAACATTAAATTTCATAAATTTAGCCTGCATAAAATGATTAATTAACGATAGTAAAATAATTAGTCCTGATAAAAATAAGAATAACAATTTAATTGTTTTCTTACTCACATTTCTTATTTCAATTTCTTTTGTGATAAAGTTATTAAATAAATGTAACGACTTTTCTGTCGTTTAATTAATTTCACAGGGCATTATTTACAACTACATTGCACTCTCGTGAGAAAACCGATGTTCTTCTGCCAGGCGTGACAAGTCCGATGATGAATCTCCTGTTGGAATATGCATATTTACGTTCCATTGATGTAAATCGTGAAAACGTATGTGAATTGCTGGCCACGGCGGATTACTTAAGCATTGTAGGTGTGCTTGATCTGTGCTGTGATTATTTAAGAGATAATTTAGCGCCGGAAAATTGCATTGGAGTGATGAGATTCGCCCGTCAACATTTCTGCAAGAAACTAGAAAATGACGCTTACCGCTTTATTGTCGGACACTTTGTCGAGGTGCGATTAGCATAATAATTCACTTATACTTACGTCGTTATTCCTTCACACAATCTAATCTCCCATTCCTCTTGATTTACATAAGGTATCGCAGAGAAGCGAAGAAATTTTACATTTACCTATCGAAGAACTGAAGCCATTAGTTGGCGCTGATGAACTAAATGTTAAAAGCGAGCAGACAGTTTGGGAGTTGGTCCTGAAATGGATAAATCACGATCCGGAATCTAGAAAAGACTACATCGTCGACCTGATGAAAAACATCAGACTCGGTCTCTTAGACACGCAGTTTTTTTTGGAGAATGTCAAGGATCACCCTTATGTCGTGGGCAATGATGCATGCAGGCCGATTATCATCGAAACTCTGAAATTCTTGTACGATTTAGAAATGATTACTCAGAAAGATGGAGAAGTACCAACGCCGGAAATCGCACGACCTCGAGTCCCGCATGAGATTCTGTTCGCTATTGGTGGATGGTCCGGTGGCTCTCCGACAAGTTATATCGAGACATACGATACAAGAGCAGATCGATGGATTCCGGTAGTATCAGACACACATTACAGATTCTTAAATGCAATCTCAATAAACTTTGGATATAGCATTGCAAGATTAAATTTTTTTATTATGTCACATGTGTAAATAACAATAGAAAAACATGGTATAAAAATGGAATGTATCAGTGAACGTATTGTTCACTGATACATTTCTTGTCGATTGTCACCCATTTAGTTCGTAAAAAAAAAGAAATCAATCACGTGACTGGAACTAGCATTCATTACTCTCGAACCGCTAATACTAAAATTGGAGAGAAAGACCATTTTATTTCAAGAAAGTTTTAACAATTTATTTGTGTGAAATCTTGAGTCTTTTAGATCGAGGAAACAGATCGGGCTGGTCCGCGAGCTTATCATGGACTTACGGTGATTGGTTTCGATATTTACGTCATTGGGGGATTTGACGGAGTCGATTATTTCAACAGCTGCCGTTGTTTCAACGCGGTGACCAAGGTGTGGCGAGAGGTTGCTCCCATGAACGTTAGAAGGTCGAATATATTTCAAAGGGGCTAGTCGCTAGTCCTGCGATTTAGATTAATTTCAATTTTAAAACGGTTAAGAAATAGTGCAATATGCAAACACAACAAATATTTAGATACATATTCATAGTTATGTTTCAATATATGTACATATGTTGTAATTATATAGTTATAATAATAAGGTACGTACAATATTCTGAAGAAAATTATTTAAAAAATTATAAAAGACATAAAAAATATTGCGTACATTGTACAAATACAAACCAAAGTTCAGTGACTAGCTCCTTGATAGAATCGCCAGCAATGAAAGCTCGCATCAGAATTATTTCATTTGTCGCAGATGTTATGTTAGCGTGGCAGTTTTAAACGATCTTATTTACGCAATGGGTGGATTCGATGGATATCATCGTCAAAAAACGGCGGAATGTTATAATTACAAGACAAATCAATGGTCTCTCATTACATCGATGAACGTGCAGAGATCTGACGCGAGTGCAACGACATTAAACGGTACCACTTAATGCTTCATAAATATACTCTGATGTTTGTTTTATTTAACAGTATCCATTGTAATATAATCAACTTCTCCATTAAACGTAGATGGATGTCAAGCATTTTGTAAGTAAATTATATAAATAAATTTTTTAAAAAATATATAATTCCTGTACAATAAATATAGATGCAAGAAGTTTTCAAATATATATTAAAAAAGAACAAGAATATTGTAATAACGTTATTTACTGAGAAAAAATGAGCACGAATATATAAATTATAAATTCTTATAATTTTGCATAAAAATAACGAATCTATAATCCTTAGTTGATAATGCAATAAAGATACATTGCTTGTTGGTAATTTTCCTATGTGCATTGTAGATAAAATATACATTACGGGCGGTTTCGATGGACATGATTGTCTGAATACGGCCGAGGTATATGATCCAAACACCAACCAGTGGACAATGATAACAGCAATGAGGTCACGCAGGAGCGGTGTGTCGTGCATATCTTATCATGGCTGTGTTTATGTTATTGGTACTAAGACATGTTACAAAAGTTCAATTTACTTACGCATAAGCATGTTTATATACACGAGAAAGCTAATTTAAAAAATACTCTTTTTCTCATGCAAAACTATTATATTAACTATATATATATATATATTTATTTTACAATGTTACTATTACTAATTGTAAGAAATCAATGACTTTGTTCATAAAGGGGGTTTCAATGGAATATCGAGAATGTGCAGTGGAGAAAAGTATAAACCTTCTACGAACAGCTGGAGCCATATTCCCGATATGTATAATCCACGTAGCAACTTTGGCATCGAAGTTATTGACGACATGATCTTTGCTATCGGCGGTTTTAATGGCGTTACCACAACGTACCAGGTGGAATGTTACGACGAGAAAACAAACGAGTGGTAATTAATCCCTGATGTCAATCTTTTTCGTTGGATTATACAATCAATAAGAAAGGACAATATAATTAATGCTAAAAATAGTTGTAAATTTTTGTGGAAGTAACGTAACGTTTGTGGAAGTAACAAAATGTAATAAAACTCACAGTTTGACAACAGTTTTATCTTCCAAGCGTTCGTTGTACTTATGATTCTTATGATGTTAATTCCCACAATTCTAAACGTAGGTACGAGGCGACAGACACGAACATATGCAGATCAGCACTGTCGGCCTGCGTGATTATGGGTCTTCCGAATGTGTACGATTATATTCACAAGCATCGTGAGCTCTTGATGGAAGAAAAGCGCCAGAAGTTACTGGCTCACGAAGTACGTCGAAGTCAACAGCAGCAGGAGCAGCAGCAGATGAGGCAGACTTCGCAACTCGGTCAAATCGTACCGACACCACCACCTCTACCATACTAATAACAATTAGCAAAAGTGATGATGATAATAATTGGCAACACTAAAACCAAAAACCATTATTATGTAAACCAGCCGTGCTTGCTAAAAAACAATCAGTGAATTATTATTGAAGACAGGGAATAGTCACTAATTTACAGTTACAAGTATACCACTGCGATTTTCAGTGGTATACTTGTAACAGCAAATCAGTGACTGTTCACTGTTTTCAGTGATAATTTACTGATTGACTTTTAGAGAGTGTAACATTTGTTTCATGTAATTGATTTGCAATTTTATAGCAATTGTTACAGACGTAGTACAAGATGATAATCAGAAAAATGAGAGCCAACTGATCAATTGTCAGTGGCAAAGAGATAGCTGTTTATATATTTGCCAATGATTATTTTTATACTCACGAAGAGAATATTTTATTATATTTATTATATAATTTTCAGACTACCCTTTACTCATCTTTGTTAAATCTTTTTTGATACTGCAGATATTTCTATCGAAACTTTTTGCGATATTTATACATGCTATCTCAAATGATTAAATTAACTTAATTCTTTTTTCATTTCCAAGAGTAATGATTAAATATTGATTGAATTATTGCAACAATAATGCTGAGAATGGCAGCGTAAATTAAAATAATTACATTGTACGCATATAAAAGTGCAAATAAAACAAATGACCAAAAAATAAGGAAAATAAAAACAGAATTTTATAAGATAATTTCGTGACAAACGTGAGAAATCACTCGCACAAGAGACGTTTATTTGGCGTTTCCGGAGTACGAAATTGTATAAGCGATTGCGTGCAGCAATGCCATTCGTAACAGAAAATAAAATTGCAACAATCTGTATAAAAGTGTTGTTTACACTTATTTATAACACATTTAATTTGTGCAATTCTCTTTAAGTGCTGTATATTAATCTTACTAAATTAAGATGGCAATATTTCCTTATCTCATTAAAAGAAATTGTAAGTAAAATTTTAAGTTATCTACAGAGCCTACAGAGTGTCTCAAATAATAGCCGTATCTTTTGTAACTACCTGTAGGCAGGGAAAATCGAAGTAACGTAGACTGGCAAGTGTCGGCGGCAAGTTGTTTGATCTGCAAACACGCCCTCTGAGGAAGCGAATCCAAAAATAAAATTTACCCGATGGCCTAAGGTTTCAGGTTCATTCTGACTAACCAGAGACCAATTCAGTCTGCGCGTGATCGCCTGGTGACACTGGTGACGCGTGCTCTCTCACAGCGAGTAATTAACAGAAGTCACTCGCACTGCGAAACGTGAATTATGAGTCATCAAATGTGCGCGCCACATCGAAGTGGATGACGCGCTGACATACTTCAAAGGCACACGCACCATTTATAAATAAATAAAAATTCCATCTAGCGGCGGGGATCATGTGCGGGAGAGCAGTTAGTAACCTTCGCCACGCCGGCTGTCTCGTTTCTGAGTTGGCCACCGTGACGTAAAACGTGTGTATTTGTAAAGCGGAGACGTGTAATCGCCGAGTGGTCGCGCGTTTAAAGACGGGCTCCGGAGTACTCCGGACGGCGAGACAGTGCTCCGAAACGCGTCCGTCGACGCCGCGCGATGGTGAGCTGAGGCGACACGGGGGGCAATGGCGAAAGTCGCGAGGGGGTCCGACTCGGTGCCCACGATTTTGTTATGCGAACATTGCGCTAATCAGACGTTCAAGCAGGTTCAAGACTTCGTTAGGTGGGTCCATCTGCTTAAAGTCGATCAGTTACGTCGCCCCGTTTCGTTCAACGATTCGTTTCGAGACAGCATTTTTTTTAAACAATTCTGCCGGCGGTTTGGGGACGTTAATCCGAGGCGACGCAAACGTTTATGTGCTATCGATAATGATATATAATTGCTTTAGAAAAGCGACATAGTGGAAGCACTTTAGATGACGCGTGCTAACTTTATAAGTATATTGCTTTTACGAATGTACCATGGGATGTGCATTACTTTACAATTTGTTTCAGGCACTTGAGGGATCAGCATTGCTCCAGAGAAGGCGGATCTTTCGTGTGTCTCTATGGATATAATGGAGTATGCACCAGTCTTCCCGTGGAAGGTGTTTCCGACAAGGATTATATAGCGCACGCCACGAAGCACGCAGTTATGCAACAGCAGCGAAAAAGCAATGGCCAGTTATCCGAGGCGGGCTCATCGTGGACCGTCTATTCCGCTGCCCAAAATCTACCTGCTGTCCTGAACGATCCGTTTAAAGGGAAACAAAGTAACTTTCTAACTCGCACCTGGGGAGATGGATTCGTGGAGAAAGTGGACATTCCGAAGAGTCCGTATCTTCCTGAGGTTACGATGCAACATTTCGAAATGTATTTGAAAAAAATCGCGAGGGTAATTATTTGTTTAAAGCACAATTTTTCTTAATAAATATTATTTTCGATAAGTTATTCTTATAAATTTAGCAGGGAACTGTATTTTTCCATTTTCTTCTTCCAGAGATATCGGAAGCACTCGCGTATGAATATCAACAGGCCAACTACTCCAAACGAATTGCTTCAAAATTTTCCTAACCTTAGAAAGGTGAAGTCATTGGGTAAGATTCTCTATATTTATATTATAAAGATACTGTAGAATAAAATTTAATGAGAGAAATACATCTTAAAATAAATATGAAAGAAGACTCTGCCTCTGTGAAAAGTTAGTTTAAATTCTATTTCATGTGCGTCACATGTTATTTTTTAAGGACACTTGCTTTAATAATTAATGAATTAATTTATCTTCATTTATCAGCTTAAAACCTACTTCAATTTAATTTAAAATTCTAATTTGTTACACATTCATACACAAGTTTAATTAATTTTTCTATAAGTTTATGTTTCATTTTGATTAACATAGTATTAGCTATATAACTTTACAGGTGAATTTTTAAAATCTGCTTTGAGTTATAAAAGATAATATCATTTTTCCGCCATTAAAAACCGTAATATGTTTTTTTTGTTTCAGATCGACTGCCGTTTGATTTAGCTAATATTCCAAAGATCTTTTTAGTCCCAAACTTAGATCTTTCACACAAAGATAACTTTGACGCTGTGTTTCCGTTTGCGAAAGACGGTCTCTTAACTGAAGACTGTAATATTGTTATGCACGTGAAGCAAATGCAAGAGAAGGTATGATTATAAACGAAAAAAAAATGAAAGAGTAAACGCGCATGGGCGTACAAATCTTGCTAGTAACATTATATCTTTAGATCTAAATGTTTGTTATACTGTAAAAATAATGATATGACGCAGGAAGGTAGATAAAATTAATTCCCGAGATTTCACTATTTGTTGCTAAATTATGCAAAATACATTGTTACAGCTGAGTCACTACCTGGACGTTGTGGAAGTTCGAATAGCAGAGCAAGTCGCATCGAAATCTCAAGCCTTTTTCCACGCAATGACATCTCATGATGTGCTTATGGAACAACTAACTCAAACTATAACGGTTTTAAAAGCGCTTAGGAAAAATATTCATCAAGTCGATAAGCATCTAGTCAAGGACTCTTTAGAAATTTTACGGTAAGTTTGTACACGACACACCCCAGCAAGGAATGACACGTCAATCGATTTGTGTAATTGTTGCAAAAAGAGATTTGTGATTGAATTTGGGTGTTAAAAATCTGCTATCTCATATTAGAAACCTATCTCATAATAAAGGACTTTTCTGTATATTTAATTTTATAAATTTATAAATTTTGAGATTTGCTCTTCTTATTTAGCTTGGAGCGCGCTAGGTCTAACAGATTACTGGTTCAAGAAAAGTTGAAACTTATGGCAACCGTACATCAAAGTCAACCCATGATACAATTGTTGTTGTCCACGCCAGATTATGTTGCGGCATTAGACCTTATTTCTACGACGCAAGAAATTCTCTTGCAGGAACTTAACGGAATACATAGCTTTAGGTAAATATAAATTCTGAAAAACTTATTTTCACAATTTATTATTCGTTTGCAAGTTCTATTAAAAATGTTATTAAAGCTTTTACAATTATCCATACGTTTACATTGCTCAGACATTTAAGTTCCCAACTGACTGAGATGGAGAAGCTTGTGGACAAGATGCTGTCGACCGAGTTTCAGAGATACGCAACTGCGGATCTCAATAGGCCGTTAAGTGACGAGAATACCGTCTTGGACGGCGTAAGTACGCACACAATGTCGTATCGCATTGTATCCCTAGTCTGTAGCGAACAAACCTCCGTACATCTCTTCTCAGTGAGATTATTTGTACGTCCTCAACGAACAGGATAAACTGGTCTCCATCATTTCTGGTCTACTACGTCAGAAGCATTTTCAATTTGTGGACACGTACAAAGAGGAAGCTGTGACCACTGTAAGAGCCTTAACGAAGCAACGTGTGATAGAGGCTCTGGCGGCGAGCGATTGTTGTAGCGATCAGCAAGCGGCAGCCCTCGAAGTTGGAGGTCTCTCATTGACAGAAAGATTAACTTTGCTCCACAACACTATACAGTCTTTCACATTTCTTCTATTACGAGTTAAGGTATATAATATTGAGTAAACGATACATTCCATATGTATTCTTCTTTATCACCTTTTGCTTAATGCTATTTAATGCAGATTCTTATATTTTTTATATTAAAAATCTTAAAAATCTTCGTAACTGGGCAGCAAAGTTAATGTTAAAGTTTTAAAAATTTATTACAAAAACAGAGTCTCTTCCATTTTGTTTTTAAAGTACTTCCACTTATTAATATTTCGAGATTATAACAATTGTTATTTGTTTTTGAATTGTGGAACACTTGGTAGATATAGACATTCTATACATTTTATGCATTATACTCGTACGTATAATAATAAAATACCCTTATTAGGCAGTTCATGATGTAATGAGAGACACTGCGGACTTATCAGCGGGACGTTTATGCGACGGCTCGTTTGACGAATCAGTACCTGATCAATTATTGACCCGAGAAGAGCATTCGCGAGTGATTACTAAACTCGGTGACATGATCACCTCTGTATGCGATTATTGCCACGAGCGAATGGGGAACCTGCTTTCAGCTGGAACGAATGAAAAGGATAAATTCCATAACGATAAGGACAAGATAATTGCTGATGTTTCACTGAATAAATTAGAAGATAAAGAATGTCAAACGGATAAGAGTTCTTGGCTGAGTGAGAGAGCAACGACCGCTCAAGTCTGCCAATTAGCTAACATGGTCGAAGAATTCACGCACGCTTGCGAGAAACTTTGCGGCAAACAGTGTACCGGATTGCGATCGGCATTTAAGGTGATTGCCATTCGTTTAAATCATTTAAGTAAAATTGATTTCTTCATTGTTAGATGGAACGACTTGTCTATCCAGTATATAACTTGTGATGTCTTTTTTATAGGCGCAAGCAAGTAAATTTGTACAGCGCTTTCATAATGAACGCAAAACTAAGTTGACGTTACTATTGGAATCTGAAAGGTGGAAACAAGCTGACGTACCGTTAGAGTTTCAATCATTAGTATCGTATGTAAATGAAAAGAAGTGTTTTCCGCTTAAAGTACCCACGTGCGAGGACGATATAAAGAATGAGAGCGTGGAAAATTTTATCATGGTTGGCGATGAGAAATTTGCCGTTGTTGGAACTGCTCTGATGCTTATACAGATGATACACGAATACTGCAGGTAAAGTCAGATTATATACGAAGCGTTGTTCATAAGCTTTGCGTAATATAACACATGGTTACTTTTTAGGACTGGTAGTGAATTAGTTGCCTTGTCTGGAACAATTGGGAGACAACTAGCCGAATTATTAAGACATTATAATTCCCGATGTTGTCAACTAGTTCTGGGTGCGGGCGCAATGCAGGTTGCGGGCTTGAAAACCATCACAAGTACGATCCTCGTGTTGGCGGCGCGAAGTCTTAAACTTATACTGTGGTTTATGCCCTTTGTCAAGGCGCACTTTCAAGGTAATTTCACATGCCAAATCTGTATATTAAATAGAAAAAAGTATGTCAAGTTTAGCGACAACGTAAAATATATAAAGATTTGCTCAATATTCTATACGCCCTGTAATGCTCAGCACTCACGGAACAAAATCCAAGCCGAGGGCTCGTTGGCACATCTGGTATCAGTGGAGGAGTAGCTTTATTAGACAGTGTCGAAAGAGATATTCGCGCGCATGTTCGTGAAATTGAAGGGAAAATCCTGACTATAGTAGACAATTTGTTAGGCGGACAAATATCCATGTGGACGGCAAGACCCCCGGTGCCATCTAAATCTTTCAGAAATATTTCTAGGTGAGTGCTGCAATACCGATTATGATTTCTAATATCACCGTCTTTTAAAATCGCATTTTTATTTACAGTTATCTAATGAAGCTTCACGAAGCTGTTTCTGGAATTTTGCCTACCGTCGAAGTGCAATCTCTTTATCGTACAGTAAATTCATCATTTAAGGAGAAGCTTAGAGAGCAACTGGTTAAAATGAATATAGTGAACAATGGTGGCCCGCAACACGGCGTGGTCACGTCGGAACTTACGTTTTATCTTGAAGCCTTAAGGAAACTAAAAGTTCTGCCGAGCGAAGAGTTAAATGACAATTGGATGAGTGACATATGGACTAGATAACATGCAGAGCGCGTGATATACTGCATTATAGAAGCAATGAAATATTATAGAAAGAGGTGACTAAAAAGAATCTGTGCATTTGTCTTCCTTTGTATTACTCGTTGTAGCTAAAACACATGATAACAGTGTTCATCGATTATTTCATGAATTTTGTGAGAAGAATATTACTTGCAGCGAATTTTCAGCATTGTGAGCACTTTAAATATTTATTCATAAATTATTAATAAATCTTGGCATAATTGTGTTGATTTGATGCGAGGAGGAACAATAAGCGAGACGTTTCTACAAAATTAAGTATCAAAGAAAGAATTTAACAAACCTTAATAATCGCTGATTTTGCATTGGTCCAAAATAACATTAGTTTTTTTAATGATTGATCACATTTAAAACTATAGTTTCATAGATGCATTAAGTAATCTATACCATAATATGTTTATCTTCACCTCAAAGTATTTTTAATGACCATAGTGTTCAAACAAAATTGCTGTAGAGTGTGTGTATGTCATAGTAGACACACACATACACATATACACCACACACACAGACACACTATCATAAATATATTTATAGAAATTTTTAGAATATTATTTTTCAGAGCAAGTATAAACGAAACTGTTGCAGAGAGGAAACAGCATCCATTTCTTTGTAATTTAACGTTACATTTTGCAGACGCTTCAGTTATGATATTATAACAGGACCAAACGTAACAACTCAAGAGGTTTTTGTATAATGCTGCATTTACTGTGTGCGCAATTTATATATTTAAAATTATATGTTTCTTTAAAAGTCGTTTTTCATGATAAAGGTTTCATATCAGTGATCAGAATTAACCAAATTGTATGATATGCAATGTACATTTAAATTAAACTAAAAAATGACGACTGTTTCAATTAACTATGTATCTATTATGTAAATCTCTCATCAATAGCATATTGATTATAATTAATTAAAAATGTAAGTGGCAATGTATGGTCCGCGCCTAAGAGAAATTATAACAAAGGAACGTTTTTAAGTTTTGTAGCGAAAAAAGAATTCGTGATGGTACTTTTTACTTCGTAATTTATAATAATGCGACCCTGGCGTGTAATTGATAGTTCGTTAATTATATATGGAAGACAATGTTTTTTTAATTATAAAAATGTTTCGGCTGTTATTTTAGAAGCACTATGCGCTAACGTGTAATAATTTACAAAATGTTGAATCTTATCACGGTTTGTAGGATGCATTCCATTCCTGATTTTATCTAGTCCAAGTTGTACATAATGTATGCAACAAAGATACATTAAAAAGGAATAATTGAATTAATTTATATATAAATTTGTGAATTACGCGTTATGCGTCGTGATCCAGTGGAGACGTGTCAGCATATTATAAAGCTCTGAAAACATTTTTTATATCGAAATCGAAACTGAATGAAGGTGTTCAGAGCTGATCATTACAAAGGCATCCTTACAGATTTCTTTACAAAGACTGATGATCTTCCGTTAGATCATCGCGCATATAGTTGAAACGTTACGCAGAAGAATGATTAATGTAGACGTAAATTATTATATCTTGTACTATCGTGCATAATGTATTCTGAACATTAACATAAAAAAAAAACTAAGATCATTGCAGCTGGAAACAGAGTGTAATATTATTTACTTAAATATACATCCTAAAATGCCTATCAAAAGTTTTATGATCCAAGATTGGACAGGAACTAATTATTCACCGTCCATTCCTAAACAGCTACATGCATTGGGGACCGACTATGCTCTGTTGCACTACATTGTATACGCAAATGTTCTCACGCATGTTGCACACTGATACATTTATCTCTCTATACTTAGTAATTTATAAATTTACGTCAAACTGGAGCGGGCGTCTCAAACGATCGCTTTGCCTCGTCTCCATGGTAATAAAAAGTAAAACATATCCATAACCTGAAGAAACATGGAGTCGTGCGAGTAGAACTGCAGTCCTCAATATCACTCTCCATCCTGTTTTTTAAAAACAATGTCTGCAGAAAATCGGTGATTAATTTATTATAATATGTTATATACTGAATTTGTTATAACTTTGTATAAAAAACATGTATTATTGTAATATATTATTAAAATAATTATAATCTCGAGAGCTGAGATAGTGAGTAATATTTATAAAAATACTTTTTAGCGTTGCTCATTTTGCAGTGATAATTGATAAATAAATAATTCTAGGAAGGAAACTCTATCTGTAGTTATTTAATGCAGATATAGTTCAGTAAATCTGTAATTGTTCCCCTTCTTTATTTACAATATTTATTTATAGCAGCTAACGTAATATATGTTTTTAACATTATAAAACTAGCTACGATAAAATTAACTTTCTAGCGTGGAGTCTATGCGAGAAACTGCATTACGGCTCGCAGTAGAAGAAGAAAATAGACGTAAGACTGATCCAAATGAAACTCACGAACGATCCATTATTATCCTTGGCAGCAAGGGAGTTGTAAGTGATGAAATTAGGAGCGTACTGCATAACGTGACGTACTTTGCATCTTCAATTGCATTTCTAGGGTAAAACAACAATGGTGTATCGATTTCTTGAAAAAGACGAGAGACCAAAACCAACTATAGCGATGGATTATTCATTTGGCCGTAAAACTGTGAAAAGTTTAGTAAGTGGCACACAGCAACTGTATTTCTACGAAAATATATGAATGATAGATCTTAATTTCGTTGCACTGAAGAATCACAAACATATGTCAGCTCGAAATTTTTAAAATAAATTTATTTGCTTACAAGAGTAAAATTACTTAGCAACAATCGTGATAGTTTTTTACAATTAAAACTGTAATATGTATATATATATATATCAAAATGTTCGCTAATTAAACATTGAGCTACATTTCTAACCATGCTGCTGCAGGTGAAAAATATAGTGCACGTGTGGGAAGTGGGCCACTTGGCTTCTTCTTTGGTATCTGTTGCGATGACGGGCTCTACATTAACACATTCTCCTCATCACACCGTGTTATTAATAATGCTAGATTTATCGCGACCGGAGGAATTATGGTCTTCCTTTGAGGAGGCCCTTTCCGTAATACAAAATGGTTTGAAAATGAGTTACGATTCTAACACGAGTGAAGAATTGCGGGATAAAAGGGCAGCAGATAGAAAGAAAGAATTGGAACGTGGGGTTGACCCGTTTTTAATGAAGTTGTGCATTATAGGTGGACGCTATGATGAATTCAAGGTATTTCATACAGATGTACTTTATATATTGTGAAAAGAACGAGAGAGAGAGAGAGATAGTGCATACTTTTTCTGCGTTTTTTTGTAGTAAAAACGAAATTGACAAATGTTACAATGACTTTACTTTCAAAATGTTAGTGTTGCTATGAACTCGATAATATTAAAAGTTTAAGTTTAAACAAAGCCAGCATTAAAGTAGGTATATGTATAAGTTGTTAACTTTAGCAAAATTTATATATTTTTGTACAGTTTTAACATTATTATAAACAATAAAATAAATTTATTGTTTACAACACTTGTAATTTATCTATTTCTTTCTGTGCATTGACTTGCAATAGGAATTTGATTCGAGTAAAAAGGAATTCATTGGAAAGATACTGAGAGCGACAGCTCATAATTTGGGTGCGAGTCTTTATTATTATTCCTCTAAAGATAAACTTCTCATACGACGATTCAAAGATATATTGTCCCATTACGGATTTGGTTCTGCATTTCCGTAAGTCTCATTGATGGAACTTGGCTCGCAATATTGCATGATTATTAATAAATTTTCAACGTTTATCAAGAGCTCATTTATGTCTTATAAATTATACTTGTGATAAATTTTGTGTCCTTTTACCAAAATGAACTGCAAGGGAGGACAAGTGTACGGATTATGAGAAACCGTTAATGATGCCGGCGGGCGTGGATTCCTTCGGGCGAATCGATTTGCAATTCCCCCAAACGAGACCATCGGCAATTTTAGACACTATCAAGCAGATCTACGTTTCACGTATACCGCAAGTGTCGAGGAGCGATGAAAGTACTTTGGAGGATCCCAGTAACGACCCTAACTTTAACGAGCCTATTATCGACAGACTGAGAATGCAGCGGGAAGAGGTACGCGTGTTTGCTCAATGTTCATTATCTTGGCTCGATGGTTAATAAATGTTAGCCCGTTTAGAAGATTGGTCAATTTTACGCGTTACACAAGTAAACTAAATTGGTTATTTTCTTTCAGGAGATCAGCGTACTGCTGAATGATATGATGGAAGGCCGTATGCCTAAAATTCCCGTGCCCGATCCAATTTAGGGAGCACAAGTAGTTTCTTTGTGTATTTACATTGCGATACTGCAACAGCAAGGGGAAATAATTTATCTAACAATTTATATGTATTTTAAGCCGTATTGTACAGAATCGATCAAGAATTATTTCGTGTATCAATTATGTTGACAATGGGTCTTTTTCTTAAGATTATAATGCATCTCGAGGCTGTATCATTTTCTCCTGCAATTAAAGGTAAGAAAAACGGTGGTCTTTGTTTCTTGAAAGCAAGATAAATTATTAAGATAAGAAAAGATTTGTAACAGTAACATCTCTTCCCTTTAAACAAAGAAGAGAGAAATGACAAATATATGAAGATATGATTGATATAATTCGTTAATAATTTTATGCATTTTTGTATATTTCGTTAGAAGAAACATTTTAAGGATATACAAAATAATAGTATCATCCTTTCGACGTTTGAATTCTCTGTACCTCGTTGATGTTCTCCTCGTTGTGCTTCTTCTCGCGCGTTTTTGGGAGCCTTTCTTACAGAATTAAAAGTGTAGAAGGGGAACCGGAGAAATTCCTGGCATTTTAATTCGGTATTTCTCCAAAAGGAAATTAGCGCGTTTTAAAAACCTGCAATCCACCTCCCTCCTTTCATTTCTATTCATATACTCTCTGAATTGAGAATGAAATTAACTATCATTCTCCATTCCGAGCGAACGTTATTCCAAGAAATCCCCCCTTCCCCCCGAAAAATGATGAACATTACGAACTCAGGGTATTCTCGAGACCCGCTTCGCCCCTGCTGCGCTCTCGCGCTCTCCCTCCATCGCGGCGGGCCGAAAAGCCCCGTCTCTTTTTCCCTCCCACGCACGGCGGCCAGCAGGGTGGTAGGGAGGTAACGCGCGCGCCCCGCGCCCCCGCGCCGACTACGTGACGCTGTTGCTGATAAGAGGCGCCGCGCTCGCGCTCGCGCGCGCGCCCGCCGTGAATGGGAGCGCATGCGTATCCCGGCTCCGGTCGCTCCCGATACGCGCAGGGCGATCCGAGCATTTACGAAAACGGGGCTCCGGCTGGGGGGGGTCTCTCGCGCACACCAAGAGCTCTCTCGTTTCCTTGCCGCCGTTTCCTCAGTGAAAATGCCGCCGCGATAGAGAGCCGCGCGTGCCGAGTGCTCTCCTCGAGCTCTGTGGACGTCGCCGCCCTCCTCCCCCGCGAGAGTGACGGAGAGAGTCGGCTTGTCTTATCGCGAGCGAGCGAGACCAGCTCCCGCGCTAATTATTGCACGTTGCCAATCAATCGCCACGCGCTTCTTTCTCTCTCTCTCTCTCTCCCGCTATTTCCCCATTCCCTCCACTCCGTTTTCCCTCTTCCGTGCGTCGCCCGCTCGTTCCTTCCCGTTCCCTTTCGGCGCCCTTATCACCGCCCTCCTTCCGTCTCATCCCGGTTCTTCGTTCCGTGCTTACTTACGCGCGGTGTCGCACGCGCCGCGAACGTTAACGCGGTTTGACAGTTTGAGTGTCACGGACCGGACATCGCTTTTACGCGCCCGCGGACCGTGGACGTCGCTTCCGGAGAACGGCCGCGGCGCACAGGTGTAGTCAGGTGAGTTGCGAGACATGTAGCAACTCCGTGCGACGAGAGCGAGAGAGGAATGGAAGGAGAGGGGGAGAGAGAGACGGGACGAGAGGTGCTGACGGAGGAAACCGGTCGGATTCCCATCGCTCTCGCGAAAATCGGTGCCAAACGTCGTTGGAGAACGCCAGCGCGCGCGCGCGCGCGGGTTCACGTCACGCGACCCATTTACCTGCGACGTGCGTCGCGATCGTCGTCGTCGTCGTCGTCGTCGACGTCGTCGTCGTGGCCTCCCCGCGACGCGCTCGCCTTCCTCCGCGCGTTATCGATTCCGCCGTGAACGCGCCCTCCGCGCGCTCTCTCCGGCAGGTATATATCTCGCCGTCTCTCCTTCCTCCGGCGCGGATCTCTCGAATCTTGAATCGGCACGGCGCGCGTACGGCCGAATCGGCGATCGATGACATCCACGCACGCGTGCACGTGCACGATTTACGCAACGCGCTCCGGCCACGCGTGAGGTCCTCACGCGGGATTATCCGCTCGGCCGCGCTTTCGCATCCGAACGGTATATCGTGCGCCGACGAGACTCCTTCTCGCCGGTGCTCTCTGCGTAGTTTTCTTTTCGAGAAATCATGCCAAGGGAATCGCTGCTAACTTGGGGAAGTTTGCTAAGACTGTGATCTCGTTGGGAAATCAAGGCGATAATCCTCCTTCCTGAGTGCTGTGTAAAAATGACGCAATCCACGCGATTTCATTAAATTTCATTTAATTTCGCCGTCAGCCGGCACTTTGATAACACGATTAATCGGAGAAGGTGTCATTTTTCGGCCGAGCTGAATCTTCGTAGCTTAATAACAACATTGCGAATTCTCTGTGCTTTTTCAACTCGAGAAACCTCGAATGAAACAATCAATTAAATCAATTTGACTTTTGACGCTGATAAGAATTGTATTAAAATCTCAGGAGAGAATTTATCAGCGAAAAATGTCACCTCAGCCAAATCCGGACCTTCCTGCAATTCGGGACAGGTCTCTTTAACTTTGGCAATTCTAATGGAACTCGATTCGCGTGATTTTCTACATTATTGCAGTCTCCACGTATTTTTCCTTTCTTCCGAATGCAAGTGTCTATTCTACTGCGTGTGTTTACATAAAAAAATTACTGTTAAACAACGCCATTGTCGTCCGAGTGTAGAGTATGCGTCGCACGTCACGTTCTTAATACTTAATTGTCACCGATTATTGATCGTGTCTCCCGATTGAGTGCTGAGAACGTGCCCCGCGTAAGAGAATTCTTTTGCAAATTCAACGACTTTCCGATCTCTTTCCACGAAGTTTAATTAACGATAAGCTTAAATGGTCGGTACACGAGAGATACCGTTTGACGACTTTTCGATGCGCATGGTTGCCTGACGCAGAATACTGTCTTACGAACTTGCGCTCTTTGTCCACTTGCATTTCTCTGACTAGTACAGTCAAATTGTTTCGAAAATAACGCCTTTTCTTACACTTTTATCACAGCCTCGGTCATCGCGTTAATAATCGTTTCTCGCGTTAACTAGTTCCATGACAGTGCAGTCTCCCTCTTTTTCTTTCGTTTTTTTTCCATTTTATCCTCTCCTCTCTCTGTCCTCTTCTTTGTGATATAAAAAGATAACTATTTTTTTGAGCATGAACGAGTGCCTAAGCGAACGTGCTAAGATCACTTGAGACCGGATATTACGTGTCTGCTCTTACAACAGATTTTGAACACTAAGCCGGGCGCGTCTGTATGATGACGATTTTGCTCTTTGTTCACTCCAACCCTCCGTGCGTTGAACATTTTTATTAATTATTTTGACTAATGTGTTTCTTCGGCCGATTCAGTGAAAATTTCCACACGGAAAAAATGTCGCAAAAACTGCATGTGGCAACTAAATTTCAGTTCTAAAATATGGACAGCTAATATTTAGTTGTGATAGCTAATATTTTGCGACTGTGCTTATTGTATTAAGTGTGACAGCAAACCGTTGGCTGTGGTGTAGAAGTTTCTAGTTGCGGCAGCAAAATATTTTTAGCAAATCGTGATTTAGCTACGGTAGTGAACTTTTTTTTTCAGTGCATATAGTCTCCACGAAGATACACCGAGTAACAAGAGATTTGAAAAGTATTAGTTTGCCCAAGTCAATTGTACGTGTCTCAATCAAGGCGAGGCAGCGAGCAAATTAAAATTCACACGATGAAACGTCAGTCCATCGTATTTGCTAGAAGAGTGCATTCTTAATATTGCAAATCATTCAGGTGCCGCATCGATAAACTGGTTCAACTAATTCTAGGATAGCGATCCGCGACCACTTTTACAAATAGTGTTTCTATATATACGTGGACCGAAACGAAGTAAACTAAATTTAGCACTAACGGACGACTCATCTTGGTAGAAGAATCGGGAGTGGTTCAATAGATGGATTTAAAAGCTGGACACGTTTGTTTCGATCATATTCCCGCATTTTGCTTTACGGCCGGACATTTAGCCACGCAATAAATTTATACCTGACGATGTGTTACATATTTCATCGTATTAAAAATAACGCAGTCTTCGCGAGTTCATTCAATTTCATTCAATTTTGCCGTCACACTTTAATAACGCGATTAATTGGAGAAGGTGCCATTTTTCGGTCGCGCTGAAGCTTGGTAGTTTGATAACAATATTTTATTAATATAAACGTCTCGCAATCAGTCAAGAGGCGTACAAATGTATTTGAGAAAACGGTTCACTGTGCGATCACTGTATCCCCAAGTATCGGTCTGTCCCGGTCATGAAAAATTGCTGTTAACTATACGTAGTCTCTTTCATGCGTCATAGCGAAACATACAACAGAGGCATATAGTTTTGTGCGGCTCATAGGCCGAGGTCATCCTTAATGCCGCACTTTCCGCATAGTTCGCGATTGACCTTTCCAACTTGATCGACTGATCTCGGCGAAACGAGATTCTGGAGGAATCGTCGTAACAAAATAGCGATCGTGTGCCTCGTATGGTGCTCTCGGTGGACTCCAACTTGTTCTCTGTCTTCTTCACTCGATGCCAGGCTCTGCTGAGGAACCGCATATTCCAAATCTTCACGGCGACGCGATCTCTTCCCGCAGTCTTTCTCCTTCGTGATTTTCCCCTTCGTATTTAGCCCCGTCGGGTCTTTATTCAGTCGCCAAACTTTTCATGATCCTGTCGACCTTGGTCTCCCTGCGGGTGGCTCGGCGTGTCGCCCGGTACACTTTTAATTCCTGTTTCAGAGCGCATCCTTCCTCCCTTACCCGAAATCAACTTCTCCAAGCTGCATCATTCGAGTCGAAATATTCCAGGTGTTATTTCTTTCGTTTCTCCCTCTGTCTTTGCCACAATTGCTTTTTAAGTGACGTACCGAAACCACTGTTAGGCTTCTTGGATAGTGGACGTATTTGGTAATTAGAGCTGTTTCAGTATACTATACCGTTTAAGCTACGATTTTCCTTTTCCACCGCGCACATTTCACGATCGATCTTAACGTCGTCCGAGGGACCAATCGAAACTCGCCGCTCCCCGACGGTGCGTCCTTGTTCTTCTTTCGGGGGCAGTGCAGGACCCTGGCCTTCGTACCGGCGAATTTGATTCTGCGACGTAGATTATTTTGCCGTGACGTCACGTTGCCCGCATGTATATCGTTGCGACGGGAATCATTTCGGGCTCTCTTGTAGACTATCGATCGTAGGTAGAACTGCGCGCCGGTGCGACACGATGAACGTGTCGGCGAAGTCAACAAATGCGAGATTGCACATGGAGAGCAGGAACACAGGGGGAAATGTGGATACGTACCTGGCGGGACCAGGCCACCAGGTCGCACGCTATTGCGGTATTTTCCTGGACATCAGCTCTTTCAAAGCGCTTTAGCGATTTCAGCTATTAATCTTCTTTACGTAATGAATAACAGAGTACTCTGAAATATTGAAATATTTGTACGTAACCGACCTGACTGAGAGATAAAACAATTTGAAGGAAGGGGAATACGATTTTATTGCATTATTTCACGTTTGCGCAGCGATTAATGCATAAATGAAAAGAACAGAAGAGCAAATTCTTGCGTAATACTACATGAAAAATAGATAACTTGGATTGTGTGCAATATTCAAAAAATTAAAATAGGAAACGAACGTTACTGACGACATAAATATTTAAAAACCTTTTTTTTAAATATCTAATTTATTCTCTTAGATATTTGTTTCGCAAACAGATGTTAAAGAAAGCGTTTGCTGTGAAAATCTACCAGCCAGCGTTACGGGCTAATCAGATGATTGGACTTAGCTTATCAAATGTTAGAACAACAAGCTCTTTCACGAAGCAATTTGGCATAGGAGTAATTATTGGGTTTTTCTGACGTTACTTCCGTGACTTGCAACATTGCAGATAATAGCACAGTGCGGAGCACTGGTAACATTGATTCCGCGATTATGTACTATTTTTGCACCTTTTCTCCCTCTTTTCTGGGGCAACCACATTTTAAATTTAGAGCAGCAATATGAAGATTAGGTAAAGATACTTTCAATAGGCTTACGTTTGGCATTGTACAAGAGTCGAAAATATTTATTTTACTCTCGCAAGTAAGATATATTTTGGATAGTGTTACCTGCAAAGATTAGAAGTCAAAGAAATGTAACTTTTTCACGTGGTTTCTCCCATTATCGCTCGCAACGTTAAAGTTATTGTTACAATGAGATCTGCATTTATTGCGCAACTATACGACTTACCACACTTTCATTAAATCTAATGCGCTTGTTACGTGCGTCTACCGGGAAATGACGTATTTGCATGCTCTTCGAGATGGAGAGAGAGTTCGTGTGCCCTCGTCTGAAACGAAGTCTCGCCGTCATTAAGCAAGATGTCCTCCCACACGCTGAGGAAAGGTGTGCATGTAATAATTCTCGAGTGTTCAGCCGGTATTGCTAGTAAGGGAAAGGCACTGGTGGTAGTGTCTTACGAAAGAAAGGTTCTTCGAACCTGACCGAACATGGTAGCAAAGAAGGGCGTTATCTGCCGCCGCATTTGCAAGTTAACAGCCGCATTATTCGCGATGTTGCTTCGCTCAAGGTCGACGTTTTGTCGCGTTAGTGTCTCGCGTGTCTTCTGATTAAGCTTTTCGGGCTTTTCCAGCGGCAATTATGGCATCCGACGGCGTCAACGATATTTTTCTAAAGTGAAAGAATTATTTAAAAAATTATAATTGCAATAATATTGAGAAACTGAATTCGAATATTTTAATAACATTAGCATTTTTAATAATTATACATTATTAAAATATATTACACATTTTTCTAATTATAGACTATTTTTCATAAATTTGTATAAATATAATATTTATAATCTTCCTAGTGTTATTTGCGCGAATTTGATGCCGATCAAAACTTTATTTGTAATAGTACAATTTGGCGTATTGCCAAAGAAAGGTTTAGGATTTTTCTCAAGCGATATTGATTATTTGGCACTTCTGCATACGAATTAATGCCGCGTCGGCGTTTTCAATGCAGTTGAAGGCACGTTCCGGCACGTGGCGATCCGCACAATTATGTTCCATAACGAAGCAAACGTTCGTTACCCCATGAACAATTGGTTCGTTGTCCTAGGCGAGAGCCGGAGAGCGTGAAGCGCGCCCTTGAAGGGCGCAACGGTGCACGCCGGCCTTTCAAAGAAGCGGGGCTGTTAGTTCGTAGCTTTCATCTGAATTAAAATGCAGGTTTAAATCGCCGTAGTTGCGGCTGCCGTTTTATTTTAACTCGGATAGATCTATTAATCTTATGATATTTTCTTTACACTTGTACTGTTAATTTTCCTGGACAATATTGAGTTTGCAAAGAAGGTACAATATTTTTAACTTATAAATATTATTTTTGAACACTTTACTTGTGATATGTTTTTCGTAAGAATTTATTTCGCATGCAATTTAAACAATATGGAATAGACTGCGCGTTTCAATCGTAGTGTGTTAAATATCAAAATGTGTCTCAAATAGGGTCTATGATAAAGTAATTAAGGCGATCTATGATAACAGAATTTATACAGAGTTGTTTTGATCACAGGGAGAGCACCTTAATTATATTTTTACGCCTTTCTACGATTGTGTTTACTAGTTTCGGATTACCGGTCTAGTCTTGATAGGCGTCGTTAACTTTATCAGCGATAGAGCACGTACAAAACAAAAGTGTCCCGATACCATGAAAGGAAATCTTTGAATGAAACAGAGCATGATGGCATAGCAATACTTTGCGATGTTCCGTATGAAATCACTGTACGCTTGGCTGGAGCCCTTCCTTGGCATCTCAAGTTTACATTTACTCAGGCACTCCCTTTTCCCTATAATCTAAGTCTGGATATTGTCGGCCGACGACCGAGCTTTGTATTCGATTGTAATCACCACTGACTTCAGCAGCTGCTGTCAGCACTGTCACGTATTTTTTGTTTGCTCGTGCCAATAACAAATATTTATTATGCGATCGCGATAATTAAGGTATTACGGCCGAGAGGAGTAGCTTGTAATGAGTCATTACTTCTACAAGTGATTGTCCAAAAACTTAAATAGTTGTCTCTTAATGGGAGACTTGTTTCAAAATGTTTGTACATAACGGCGCGATATATAGAATATTGGAAAAATGTCTTTAGAAGACACGTCTTCTTTAGAAGGATATCTATATTACGTGATTGAATCTGATTTTTTTAAAGATGAAACACCTTATCGTTTATATCTTATTCATTCACTCCGTTATCATTTCGTTATCTTGGCGCAAGTGACGTTTGTGCTGCTTTAACACGCTGTTTTGAGATGTTCAAGAAATCATCTTTGCAAAAGGGATTGCTCGAATACTTTATTTCAGTTATCTAAATTTTACTTGGTGAAAATTAATTGATTTATTTTCGTACAATTTTTAATATTTTTATTATGCAATGTTAATTTTTTATATCACAATAGCATTTTCATACAATATTAATTTTTGCTTCCTCATAGAAGAAGCCTTGTTTTCGTGAAAAAAATTTAGTCTTATTTTTCTTTACCAATGTGTTAGAAATGTTTCAAAACGTTGAAAAATCACATTTAGATAAAAATGCCTATGTGTACGAGTATGTGTGTCTGTTGAAATTGGCGTGGACACTACAACTTCTGTAAATTTTGAGATATCGGTTTGAAGTTTTTTTTGTGTAAGGGTTCGGTTTATTCAGATATATTTATAGAGATTAAGGTCGTTATTTTTAATATTATATTATCTATTATAATATTACATTATTTATGTTTTTCTATACATAACGAAAAACTTAATACTCGGATTTTTTTAGACGTGGTAAATTTCTTAAAAATTTTAAAATGAACTAATAAAACGTAATCAATTTCCGTTATTGGATTAGCTAAATTAACTTTTGAGCGGCTGTATCACTGTCTGTAAAGCTCAACCGTGGAACGCAACTGTAAAACACGAACTCTTTCGATGAAATAAATGCAGATTTAAATAATTTCGAGGTACCGAAATGCAGAAAAGAGTCACTGCGGTGACGTTTCGTCGCAAAAGAAATTGACATTGTAGCCAGAGGGTTAAGTGCGACGAGCTTGCATCCTTTTTCTATCTTTGCAATTCCTTGTTATTGACAATAACTCTTTTACTTTGATCGGCGAAAAGAAGCAATGCAGCGAGCAGTCTGTGTTTTGGTAGAGTTAATTGATTCTTTTGAGAAGAGGCCAGTCGCTTATTTTACATATTTGCAATACCGATATGAGAAAGCAGAGTGAAATAGCTCGCTGCTATCTGCCTCTCACTGAAGCGACGGATATCGTTGTATTCAGGTAATAATTTCAAAGCAACGTTAGTTGTGACGCGATGCGGTGTCTCCACGTTTACACATGACATTTATTTTGCAGTCCGCGCTTCCTACGTTACCGCGTCAAAAGACACAGCTATTCGCGGCACGCTGCAACGCAGTATCAGCGTTTCAGCGTACGTTGATTCTCGAAACTCGATAACCCTTCGTATATAATACTCGAAACATCGAGAACTACATAGATCGAAACCGGGATTTAACGAACTTAAACGGGACTGATGCGGGTTTTGCCGCGGATAAGAGCGTTTTTTCTGCAGTACTCCTAACTGTTTTCCAAATATCAAAACGATCGTTCGACATGTGACATCGCGGTGCGCAGTTAGCACGAAAATGTTGCGTGAAATTTCCCGGAGTGAAACACCACGTGTCGGGTTCGCGCAATGCGTACCGAACAATGCTCGTCGCAATTTTTGACTGGCTTCGTTATCGTTTTCACCGGGGAGAAACACGGTGCACCCTTTGTCACCTGAGTTTCGCGAAAATAATACTACTGGCTTCTCCACGTATACAGATCTGCGTTTACGTTTCGCTCACGTGTTTACGTAACGAAAGGCATTCTCGCATTGCCGCCTAATCGTAAGAGCGTGACGGTAACCGAGCTGCGCGGGGCGAGACCGTCTGCCTCTCTCCCTTTCCTCTTCCTGAATGGCCTCGAGCATTTCGCGTATAAGTTCATCAAATTGTCGATAAATCAATATCACAGGCTGGTACATACGGAGCACGTAACGCAGAAGTCGCTGACGTTTTTACTTTAATGGCGAACGGTTTCTTCTAAAACTTGATGATTCGCGTGGAAAGCCTGATGTAACCCTTTCGCGTGGCTAAATCGTCGTATCTCAGCATATATCGAGTTCTAATGTTGACGCAGTCGCGCGCAATGCATTCTGCAAATTGAAATTGAAATCGAAATCGGTTTCACTCTGTTTCTTTTATCATACTCCGCGATATAAACACATATCGCACAATATTGTTTTAAATAATTGAAGAATAATGTTTGTGCGAATCTGATTAGATTCTATACACAAAAATTTGCGGGGAGAAGCTAAGTGAAAATAAAATTTGAAAATGAAAAAAAACGAAAACTGAGAGGAGGAAACAAATTATTTAAACATCATTAAATTGAAAAATATGATGTGTAATTAATAAATTCTAGGAGATATCTTTGAATACATTACAAATAATTATTGAATACATTGAATTACAAATTGGAAAGCTTCTACGAAGTGAAACAAATTTATTTTAATATCATTAAATCGATCTAAAAAATATGTGTAATTAATAAATTCTAGGAGATGCTATATCTTTAAATAAATTACAAATAATTATTAAATGCATTGAATTACAAATTGGCAAAACTTCTGCGAAGTGAGGCGAATTTATTTAAACATCATTAAATTGATCTAAAAAATATATGTGTAATTGCTAAATTCTAGGAGATGCCATATCTTTAAATAAATTACAAATAATTATTGAATACGTTGAATTACAAATTGGAAAGCTTCTGTGAATGCAAACGTGTATCAATATTTAGATAGCGCTGAAATATTATTTTATGTACTTCTGATCAAATGGACACGAGATATGACAACGCGAACGAAGCTTGAGGCTTTAATCCGCAATATCGATTTGATAATACGGCGAAGTAGGATTTAGTACCACAGATTTGTACAGACGCATATATACATTGTAGCAGGTGATTTAACGAATACGTTATGGCTCGCACATATATGTATATATATATATATATATATATACGCAAAGTATTTTTATCTCTGAATTCGTGGCACGCACTTTATAACGTGAGAAAAAGTAAAATATGCGTCTTCTTTCTGACGGATAATACCTGACGAATGGCGCAAACGTGTGTTCCGTAAAGCATTGACCTTGTTAGCCTGCGATCTAGTATTACGCAAATTTGCTGTCTCTGAGTGTTGCACAGTAAAAGCGTGTGCAGTGCGAAACTGAATAATGAAGACACCTCGCTACCTTCGGCTCGAATGTCTAAGCAGCTTTATTGAGTCTCAAGGTCGCGCACACACGTGAATTTGCTGAAATCGTATTTTCAACGGAGAAAACGTACGCCTCGTTATTTTCGTTGAGTATTCGTGAATAGTCGCGAATTATCGCGAGCTTACTCCATTTCCTTTCTTACATAGCATCGTGATCGTCTACGAATATATGTGTTTGACTTAAGTTAATTCGACAGTTTTCATTCGGCAGTAATTCATATTACGTGGTTCCTTTCTCTTTTGATTATATCTACAGTATTCTCACTCCTGATGTTCAATGTTATCTCTTTAATATAAGTTGAGAGAATAAGTTTTGGTAGTCATTGTGATGCGAAGATTCGTTACTTCCTATTATTATTGGGTTTATTATAGTAAATTATTCAAGGGTCTTATTCTATTGAATTTTTTCCTTACATTACACATTTCTTTAAATTATTAAAAAATATAAATTTATTTAAAAATACAATTATTTACAAATATAAAAATATAAACGTGCACATTTATGTACGCAACAGACAATACTTTACTTATCAAAACGAAGGAGCAATATTGTGTCCATGTTATGTGCCAAGTAATTTTTCTTTCTGCAAGGAATCGAAACACAAAAAACTTTCGTTTCAAATCTTTATCTCGTTATCTCTCCCAACGAACTTTTCACAACGATCGAGAAAATTCAATAGACGCCCAAGAGATGGTTGAGACTACAAACGTTACTTCTGCCATCGCAGCAATGTATGGAAACTCGAGAAGCTTTCTCGAGAAAACTTGATCCTACGTTTATCGTCTCAAAGTATCAAAAAGCCATTTTTAAGTTATACTTTACATTAGCTTTACGAGAGTTTTCGAATTTCCTTATTTCAACATAATAGAGTTATTATCGTATATTTTATTTTATAATTAATAGGCAATAAAATGCTTAAGGTCCTCTGCATAGTTGCGTTATTATACACAAAATTCTGTAAAAAATTGTACGCTTAATAAAGTGATTAATAGTAATGTCCCATCAGCAATGGTCTCGTTGCGAAATAATTCATTTAAAAAAATCTCTTTGCAAAATAGCCCATTTTTAAAATTTCACACACGGATGTGAGAAGAAAAGGAATCTCTTCATTCTCGCTATACATAACGTGGGATTGTAAATAAACTTTCCAAACGGTACAAAGAGCTGGTGGGTCCATAAATATTTACGGTGGATCGGGTACGTTACATTTTCGTTCATCGCTTTGCTGTTTCCTCCTGCGTCATAGCTTTCAGCTCTCTAGGCTTATTTATTTATCTAGTCCTGCAATTAAAACAGCCGAAACGATCTGGCACGAGAGTGCAAATTAGCAAAGCAATATATTCCCGGAGAATTCGTTGCCTGTTAAACTGCGTGATGTGAACTTTATGTAAACCGTTTATCGCATTATAGGAATTACGCGAAAATACCGGAAGAAGCAACAAGAAAATAATCTCTTTAAGTTTCGAGAACTTGCGAAGGGAAACATTTTATATTATTGCAAACATGAGTGTAAATGTCTAATACTTTCAACAAAGATTATGAAAACCGAGGAACTTTTTAGATATGATTTGTTCAAGTAATATCTACTACGTATAAATTAAACAATACAAGGATTTATAATGATTTTATCTACGACGTTGTTTGGTTAGGTCAGTTGTCATTTGGTAATACACAAATATCGTAAATAAAATTAAATTTAGAAACTTGTTACGCTTTCTACGATATATCTTTCTCTGTGACACATGTGGATAGATAAAAAAGACATTAGACGTAAATAGAATCAAGATAGAATCAGAAAATAGAATAAAAATAGAATGCGTTATATCACTCGTGTCACGTGAAACTTGATTGAATTACCTCGGATATTATCCCGGTTATTTAAGGTGATTCAAGCCCTTCGAATTGTCCGTATAGAAATGAACAAACGTGTCTTTTCGCGAAAGACACTGAATTATTTTGTATTATATAAAACGGTTCGATCGTTGCCATAGAGTTTTGGTTGTTTATATCAATGAAATAATAATTGCATTGCGACCACTAGAGGACGCAGAGTGTTAACACCTTCTCGTATTTAAAAAACAGTGGCGAGTACAATTAAAAGCGGCTCCCGAGGAGATCGTTCTATAACTTACTTGGCGCGGAGGATACCGTGATCATGAAGGCGGTTCCTCCTGGGCGAGGCCTCGCCATTGCACCACGGCGAGGCTGACCCTTGCGAATACTCCTAATGTGGGTATATCGAGCGCATAATTTTTGATAGTCGGGATCTGCGTACGCGCTGTCCCGGATACACAAAACCGAAAAATAAACTGACATCTCTTTTAACCTCTCAATGTAAAACGCGCGCTGCGTACGAGTTTTCATATACCTCTTGATATTTTATTTTCATTGAGAAAATATCGAGCTTGCTTTTCTTAATTAATTAAAGGGGGATTTTGAAGTAAAAAGAGTCATCAAGTAACCTTTTCTTTTACGAAAATTGCTGTTTTATATTTTGGAAAAACCGCTATTCAGGTATTAATTTTGTAATAATTATGATAAAGGTAATTATTATGCGGAAAATAAGAGTTTTATTGTAACGAGGCGACCTGTTATCGAAAGAATTAAATAAAAAATTAAACTTTATCATATTATATATAACTTTCTGTTGTATTTTATTTTATATTAAATTAAATTAATAATTTGCTAATCTGCATAATTAGTCATTAATAATTCCTGAAATATTTCATTATACGTTCTGAAATTTAGCTTTTATTTAAAGCTGAGTTAAAATCGTTTCACACAAACACAATTATGATTGTCATGAAATAAACAAGTACGCAGGTATATCTCTGGAGGATCAAGATGAATGAAACCGAAGGGAATCCAGAAGTAGAATTGTTAAAGGCATTAGTTGCGTGTAGCTACCATACATGAATATATTTTTTTAATGACAAAAATATGTATAATTTTCAATCTTTTATAACTTAAATTATCAATCAATTTAAACAATGACATTCAATCTTATACGTTTCGACATCCCTTAATTGTTGATGACACTCATTAAAATATTTGTTATCTGATATTATCACATCATACATTTTATGAGGCAATTCATTAAAATATAATCTACAGTTTTTTTAAACTAGACATTCACATAAATAGAGAGTGACGGTGAAAATCTCTTTGCCGACAATCTGTAACACGTTTTATGTCGACTGTCTCTAACGAGATTTATGACAAAATTGCTGCCAGATAAGATCGACATAACAATGAGATGGACAGAAAGCATGAATGCGTTACAAGGAAACCATTTGAATTATATCTAAATGACCTGCGGTTAGTTTTCTTCTGAGAATGGAATAATATGTGTATTGAATATCGGTTCACTCCTGGTTTTTCCATACCTCGTATTACAAAATTTTCATGCTTGCTGAAATTGAATGTCGGCGGTGAGTACTCGCTTGCTTGTTTTATTTTATATACGCGAGTGATATATTTGCCTCTGGCTTTCTCGTATTATTCGTGTTTACTGAAAGTTATAACATTACGTGCAGGTAGTATTCGTTATCAACTACAGAACTATATATTCGTATTACGTGTATTAAATAAGATATGTGCTGCCAACGAAAATAGTGTGAATGGCTGTTCCACAAATAAGAAATGTACCGTACCAACTGTGGCACGCGAACAGCTTTATTTGTTCTTTATTACTTTTTCGATATTGTAAACTTGATTTAGTAGTGTTCACATTAACATTGATCGATGCAGTTACTATTTTGTTATTTTAATATTTTTAACAACTAGGTTGAATAATCCGACACAACTGGCTACAGGAAGCTCCCTTTATTAACACAACGTTACGGCCATGGGTTTTGGTCCTTTTTAAGTAAATTCTACAATTTCCAGTTGGCGTATAGCATGTGGTCAAATGCCATTAGGCCCACTGGAGTTCAGAGTGTCGCTACAGAGACATTATATTTCTCTAGAAACGCATGATTAATGTATGGGCGCAGAAATGAGACATTGTGTCAGATTATTCAACTAATTGTTAACTAATTACTGGCGATTCAATATTCCCAAATTTTGCTTTAATATTTTTGCTGTTTCACCTCACAGAATCAGTGACAAAGATATCATCGACGACTTGCTGCTTTAAATAAATGCTATAAAAAAAACCTTACTCTTTCTTACAAAAATGTTTATTGATTTAAGTATGTGAATTTATTGTTTTCGACAAATTATGGAACTGTGTTTCAAGACCGACAAAAAATTGGCGCGCAGTTTACTGAATTTGGAATAAGTACACAAAATTCACACAATATTATTGAGCTACGAGAAACTAGCTTTGATCGATAATTGATATTCCTTAATTGATTTATACTTTTATCGGTCCTGATTCACTTATTCACTTCAATGTATTTAATATATTTTAATTTACTTATTTTGTTTATTTGTAACAAAATGTCATGTGAAGAGTTATCGCGAATAGTATTCGATTTCACAAAATAAAATGAATAAATTGACTGTAAAAGTTAATAGAATTTGCATTTTTGCATGGGATGTAAGAAGTATTAATAAATATGAAAGTTTCTCTTACATAATAAATGTAAAAGGGTTTAATAAATATAAGAGAATTGTAATTTGAAAATGCCAACGAAACACAATTATATTAGCTTTCACTGTGCAGATCTATTTTCTTCCCGCGGACAGATCCGCTGTAATACGGCACGTATTGATTTTCGGAGCGGGTGGATGCTGCGAGATCGTCGAGGAGAGGAACGTAGGGCAACTCCTACTATCCGTGGTACTTTTTTTTCCTATCTTGCGTTTTCCCATCTTGCCACTATCCTTTGATCGTAACGCAAGACATGCTCTTCTGCCCAGTCGTTGATGAAATTTGTCATGAGGATGCATTGTTGAACTTATACCGTCGATAGAGAAGCGTTCTTTCCTTCGGAAAGTACATATTAATAATACATTAAATTATTTTATTTTCTGGTTGTTTACGTTTTTGTTTTAAAATACGCGCTATGTGTGGAGAGACAGTTTTATAAATTAAAAAACTTTAGACGGTGAACTATTCAGTGTGTACTATAAATTCTAATGTTTTATCTTATTTGTTATAATATATTGATAACTTAATGATTTGGAAACAGTTTGTTTTTTAAGAATCTAAAAAATTTTATAAAGGAAATATTTATGTCAAAAAACGTATTGTAGAATTATAGAAGAAATTTCGTGCAAACTAAATTAAAATTAAAATTAATAAATTACAAATAATAGCCATTTTTAATTAATATCGGCCAAATTGACCACAATTGTAAAATTGATAAAAGCAATTATAACAATTTATTTGATAAAATATCGGAATATGGATACTCTCAGTAATATAAAAATATGGAAAAAACATATGAGGAATAAATGAATAATTGTTACTTTGAGATATATTGTATAAGTGATACCTTTAGCTATGCATTTTAATATGTTATATAAAAGTACGAATACTTTTTGCAGAAATTGTGAAAATTTAGGATAGTTCTTACAATATTCAAATTACACAAAATATAGATTCTAATTGTCGATGTATTGAAATTATAGATGAAAACAGATGAATTGTTGAATTAATAGACATTTGAGAAACAATTGATCTATAATTAGATTAAATCATTAATTTCATTGTTTATGACGGTTTCCTGATGTCAATTTCATTTGTAATTTATTAATATTATATTTGAAGAATAAGTTTTGTTTGATAAAAATATACAAGATAACTGAAAAATATTTAATTTGTTAAAATAATATAATTCACAAAGCAAAAAACTAACAATCCCCTAATATTTGTTTATTTAATATTTGTTATGTAATATTAGTTTATTTTACTATTCTTGTATTACTAACAAGAATTAAGAACATTTACACGCAGCGAGCGAGTAGACTTTCATTTTATCAGCTCGACGCCGACTTTGCAACCGTATCTCGTGGTTTGCATGGATTTGCGGTTTCATCCTCGTTCACGACACTTCTTGGTAATACCGTGAAACTGTCGCGCAGACGTGGAATGTATGTGTATATGGTGCTTATTTTCTAATATTCGTACCTAGTGGTACATTTACAATGACAGAAAGAAATCAAATAAAAAATTTTCCAAGGATGAATTAAATCTAAAGAAATCTAGAAAAATTTGCATAAACTCTTTAAGTAACATGTGGATTATACGTAATGCCAAAAAATTTCACCAATAATATTTATCAAGGTTTAAAAGATATACTTTAGTCTTGATTACAAGTAGAAAATTTGTAATTACAAAAGTAAAAAGATTTCTATAAAAATCAAAGAATTTAACCGATTTAATATGAACGTGTGGAATATATTTTATATCTTTCACAGTATGCATATGTACATATAAGACAAATACTAAAAGCGATTAATAAAGTTATCTTAGAAAGTTTCTTGTATTTATCAGGAAATTGCATATATACTTTTGCACGTTAATAAGATTTTAATATTAAATTCTTTTTATTTGACATTTACCATTTATGAAAGAAATAGTTAAGCATCGTAACGTATCTGGTTGAATTACATAAAACATGGCTTGGTATTAATTAAAAAGGGTGCTAATATACAATTTTTTGTTAAAAAGAAAAATGCATAATCTCTGAAGGTTCTGGAGTACGAGCACGCATATTCTCATTATTACGAACACCATCTTCTTTTCGAGAATTACCGTACTTAGGAAAACGAGTCGACAAATAGCAGTTTGAAATGGATTAGACGGGGCTTATATGTATATGCTAATCAAAGAGATATTTCTAAGCAGATACCTTTCTTAATTACTATTATAAGTTCCTTTTTTCTAGGTTTTTCTAAATACGAGAAACTTTTTTTTTTAATAAAGATTGAATTGTGAATTATTTTATTAATGCAGACATCAAACGGGTTTAACTTTATGATATTTCTAAATTAAAGAAATCTCATTTAATTGAAATGTAATTAAGGAAAACTAAATATTTTTATTTATAATTATTTTTATTTTTGAAATATTACGCTATTTAAATGAAAGAAAACTTAACAGTTCTTTATTATTAAAAGCGTTAATAAAAAATAATATTTTAAATGAGAAATTTGCAATATTTATTTCTGCATAGAAGCGTAATGAGTAAATGTCAAGGTATACGCGCTGTGCTATAGGCAACCATTTATTCCTACGATGCGATGTAGATAGGTTTGATTGTACTAAGGCGTTGTGCAGTGACGAAGATATGACTCAAAAAGGAGGTTGACGAACTTTATTCACGCTTTGCTTTGTTGCCAGTCCTTACTACACTTTGTTAACAGTTACAAGTATTTTGAGATGTTTATTCATATAATTAAAGATTTACTGTAAAAATAGTGCAAACCGTGACAGATATGACTTTATATAAAATTAAATGTTGCCATTATAAACAATTTTCTAATTTATCCAATGTTACAGAATCAGTTTCATGGAATGACAGTAAAATTTGGTTAAATAAATTTCAGAAAATTAATTCGACACAACTGGCTATAATTTAATGAAAAGAAACTTATTGCGAAAAATATTACCTCAGCCAGGATTTGACCTAGACGTCTCTTATACCGTGACGGGCATCTCACCAATTCGACCACCGAGACATGTGGCAATATTTAATACAATAAACAATCTAATTATATTTTCGCAACTTTGATAAATAAATTTCTTAAAAAAATATTTTTATTTGTTATATTAATAAAAATTTTGTTACCATAAATAGTGTTGACTATTAAAAATTTTTATAAAACGCGCGCGTTATTAAAAGAAGATATGGCATGAAAGAGCTAGTTAACGAAATAATTAAAATTCAAGGCAAGAAAATAAATGACAAGATTTCTTCGTTAATTTTTAAAATTTGCAAAACTATATTCAATATAAAGATAGAAAAAAATATAAGATTATTATTTTTAATTCTCTTTCGTCACAATGCTTACAGGTTTGTGATTTTCCCTTGGGTGCATTTTCTTGTTCACTTTCTCATTCTTTTTTATTCTACGAGATACTCCCACATTCTCCCTTCATTTCATTCGTTATTTTGTTTGTCATTTATACATTTACATTTACTTACATTTACTAGATTGTACAGGCGCTTAAATTCTCGAGGAATCTCAGATTTTAATTGCGCCAATAAATTCTATATAAATACAGAAGTTTTAAAATTATGATTAATAAATGAAGCAATTACAATACAAAAATTAATTGCTGCGAACGAAAGAAACCTACTCTTATTATTAATAGGATATCAGTATAATTGTATTGGTATGTTATTTCGAAGCATCAGTCGTTCTTGTCGACGTTGTTGGCGATTGTTGGATTAATTTCACCTTTTATCTAAACAATTCCATGGAGTTTATACATATATATACGGTACAGAAGATAAGTATTTTTCACAAAGAATTCTAAGAACTGATGGAATAACGTTTACGAAAGTAAACGTTTTTAATTTTCTAAATGAACACAAAGCAGGTAGATAAAGTTGGATGGTTATCCGGCAAGATCTCTTTGTCTCTAATTGTAAGATTGCTAGATTTTATCTTGCCACTTTTATATCTCTGTAAGCTTTTTAATAACGCTTTCATAAATCTATATGCTTATATTTTGTTATTTTTACTTATAGAACACATTGATGCAATTTCGCAATTAAAATCTGGCACACCTTGTGTATAATAATTAATGTATAATAATTAATGAAATCTGTTAGAATAGCAAATAATTTGTTCTATCGACAATTTTCTTTTTACAATGACTGCAAGCAATTACTAGTCATTAACTATATAATAGCACTTTCGATTTTAAAAATAATTTCTTACTTATTTGACAATACTTTTTATTTTTTGCACTTTCTATTTTTTATGACGCATTCGCAGTTCGTATTGCTCTTCCTGCTTGTACTTTCCTGCTGTGAGTAATATTATTATAATTAATACGATTATTCAATTACTGATGAATAATCGTGTGGCAATCACCGGGGAGCAATGGTGTCTGATTCACTTGCTCCTGCACGCGATCGTAACGTTTGTAATACTTTTCATGTACGCAAAATGAGTGAATATTGTTCTGCGAAGAAAGAATTATCGTTATTTAACACAGAATACAAATTTCATCAAAATGAGATATGAAATAGTGCCTTCAGATTGACTTCAACGCAGTTATTGTTAGAAAACAGTGTTTCTTTTACAGTCTAATTATTATGTAGCCTCCTGTAACGAAAACAATATGAACGTTGTGGTTCAATGGTGACATTGATCGGTTCTTCGTCGCGTCGTCGTGCCGCACCTATCCGACCGTTTTGTGTCGCACACAATGTTCACAAGTCCGTGATATTTTCCTTTTGAATATTTTATTCTCTCGTTCATTTTCTCATTCACTCATTCGTTTTTCGGTTTTTTATTCAACTAAACACTCTCTCGCATTCTCCCTCCATTTTACTCTTTCTTTTGCCTGTCAGTCACACATTTATATTTACTGATTGTATCTACCCTAGTAGCACTGGCGCAATATTGGGAAATAATGTGTGTAAATCTAATATTTCCAACATTGGTCTAATATTGTAAGATGGATGCTTTCTCTTATTTAGACCAATATGTCTATTCAATAATATTGGTCTAATATTGTATCAATATTCATATTACATTGTTAAAGATTTGCTAACGCAATTGCAATATAAATCTAATATTATATAATTATTATCATACATTATTTGCATTTTTATGACTTTATATTGGGAAATATTGGCCATATTTCTAATATGACCAATATTAGGTCAATGTTTAGCCAATGCACTATGCTACTAGGATAAGAAGTTTAAATTTATTTTTTGGAATTAATTATAAATATTTTCTTATTATTTTTGACAAATTGTATTTTGAAAATTCTGTTTTTTTATATTTCTTAAATAAATTTTTTGTGCAAAGTTTTGCTTCTATTAACAAACAAGTATATAATATTTTAAACGATCTATAAAAATGCGTAATAAACGTATTAAAATTAATCAATTTGAGCTCTTTAAATTTGTACTGGTAATTTATATAATATAGTTTTTCAATACAACAGCCAAAATGTTATTATTTACTGATTATATTTTATTTTGAAAAATATGTGCAACGTGAAAAAATCTTGGTATCGTACAACACTCGCAGTGGTAATATATGTGTAATATATTTACGTGTCACATATTACAATATAATAAACACAATATTATATACATATACAATATCGTGCATATATGTATATTGTAAAATATAGTTAAAAGTTGAAGTATATTAATCAATAAATGATTTAGAATGCGAATGGCCGAAGAACAGTTTTGAGGCATTGTTGCGCGTTTTTGATGAATTTAGGAGCAACTTCTTTGGCTACTTTCTGGAACGACTCTTCATAGCATTCTCTTATATCCGGGAAAATTCCGGCGAGTTCAGTTGCCGCCACCAAAGTTTCCTCTGCTAGAGGACGCAGTTGAGGAACCTCTTGCTCCCATACCTGAAAAAAGTGTTCGATTTCTTTTAAAAAGTTTTTTAAAAATTATAATTTAAGAAACGTCTTCAATAGATTAGGGTACAAAAGTATATTTTTTAATATTACTAGTGTTGTTTTATATTATTATAAGAAATATTTACAGATTGTCAAAAAAGAATGAAAAAATTTAAGAATTAAGACAGTTAATAATCAGATGACATATACTTACGTTAAGTATGCATGGAATCGCGGTCATCGTAGTTCCCAAACAATTGTAACCATCTTGATAAACCTTTGATGCACTTTCTTCGAAATTTTCTGCTGCCTTAATAAAGTTATTAAATTGGTCACTGGTCACATGCAGTTTACTCTCAAGGCAGGTATCAAAAGACGTCAATATTTCATTGATAGCATTTTGTCCTTCGTTGTACGCGGTGGTGCATTCTGTAGAAGTCTCAAGTTGTTTTTGGGATTGTTGAATTCCATTTTTCACCTGTCAATAGAAATTATTAAAATTTAGCAACATGCAATTTTTTAATTATTGCATTAAAATTTTCTATATGAAATTGAACTTTTTAAGGTACAATGAGAACTAATCATATTGCATTCCAAGGTAAATAAACCGAAAATATATTATTTAGAATTTTGTTTGAAACACCAGTTACTGAATATACATATTTAATACTTCTTGTGAAGCAGGTAAATTTTTCCTGTTAACTTTATAAAATATAAATCATGCGATTTAGATGGTGAGACTGTAAGAGTGTACGCGTAATTATTATTTGCATTTGTACTTTAATTTTATGAACACCATTTATCTGAATTATCTATGTTTATCAGCATTGCTAAACGATTAAATCTCTTTACTTATCTACTTATTCTTAATGACTGGTATAGATCAGCCATTTAAAATTAATATATATGATTAAACACAAGTAGTTCAGTTCAAAAATATAATATAGTATATCGTTGAATAACAAATATGGACCCTCCACTTTCATGAATGTATTTTACAAAATACTGAAGTAAAAATATGTAATATTTTTGCTTCGCAATGTAAATTGAGGTTAAAATTGTTTATTTATAAACCTGGGATGATATACAAACATAAGTTACTAGTATGATTTGATATTTATTAATGTAGAAAAATTGTTAGACGACGCTAGATTGGCAAATTTTAATTAAAGAAATTTATTGCGAAAAGTATTACCTGAGCCAGGGTTTGAACCTGGACTTCTCTACATCCTAGGCGAGCCTAGGTCTCACCAATTCGACCACTGAGGCTCAAACCCTGGCTGTGGTAATATTTTTCGCAATAAATGTCTTTAGTTAAAATTTGCCAATCTAGCGTCGTCTATAAATTTTTCTACATTGGTTAATCATGTACTGGCATCAAATAATTCTTACGTTATTTGATATTTATATTTTACGTTTTACTGTAGTCAAATTTAAATAAAGTCTTACGCCCTCAGCTATTTCCTGTCCGCGATTTTGTATTTTATTTCCAAGATCTTGTACTTCTCCAATTGTATCTGTAACTTTCTTTTGCATGTCACCGAATAGGGAACCCACGGGTTTATCAAAAATTCCAGCTTCTGCTGTCTGGAAAACCTAGAAAAGTAAAGAAATAATTTAATTAATACATTACATATGCGCCATATATATCCATAATTTTTTCAAATTATAGAGAAATGTATAACACATAAAACTTGTCAAAATTTTTACAACTTTTGATGGACGTTAAATTTGTATAATCCAAACAACTGTTCTAGATTTTGGAATCGAAAAACTTACGCAGACAGCTGCGATGATGCAACTTATAATGGTAATTTTAGACATTGTTGTTTTAACGTTGGCTTAATACGTCTTGAGACTTCTGGAACACTCTTCTCTTTAAACTAAAATTCGCGTTTATATAAGATATTCGCTTCCAACTTCTAGAGGATATCATGGCGATATGCAAATTAACTTGTCATACTGCGAATACTTACCTCAATATGCAATTATTCTAATTAACTAAAGAGTAAAAAATCGTTGTAACGAACAAAGTACATTACTCAAAAGGGAACGTTATAATTAATTATTATGACTTTTGCTATTTATTTTCGGGACTGTAACGTCTGTACTGACAATGAGTGACACAGCAATCGTTACAGTATATTTGACTGTAGCTCCATATTTATTATCTAGTTTGTTTTGATAATGTTAGATACTTTGGATATATGAATATGCAACTAAGACTATTAGATCAGCCTATTTTGTCGTGTAATAATGAAATACATAAATTTTGAGAGAGATTTATGGAATACGACTTCTCACAAAAAATGTCACGTGCTTAATGATATTTGGTCAAATAAGTTTTATTCGTAATACTTTTATTATTCACAAAATAGATATTGTAAAAATAAAAAAATTACTGTTACTTTAAAGTTATTACAAGTATACATATTTTTTGTAATTATGGAAGAGTTGAACTGGAAATGCAAAGAGAAACCCACATATTAGAATAAACCTTTTCATTATAAGATTAAAACATTAAGAAAAAAATTCCAAATATTAAAGTTAATTAAAAATTTTGTTTAAAAAATCAAGGAAGTTGAAATTTCTTTGAATAATTATTTTTTACTACTAAAACCATTAATTTCTGTCAGTAGCAGTATATTTGCATAAATGTAAACAATCTGTTTTTACCAAGTGTAATAAACCATATTGAAACGTTATTGTACAATTTTATACAATAATTTTTAATTAAAGATATTAATAGAAGTATAATGTGAATGACACAGTAATCTTTTGTGTCATTGTTCGAAATCGGATATTATCGGGTCATATTTTACGATGTACATAAATTTGCAACTCTTTTTGTATGTATGAGTTTTCTCGATGACGTTATAAAATTCTGTGACGGAATATACGTCCCCCGTGTTAATCTTTGTAGTGATGAAGATAATTAATTGTAAATTATTTTGTAATGTCGATATAATTAACAATTTCAACTTGAAGTAATTGTCTTACGTTATTGCCGATTTTTATGCTTAAATGTATATAGTCAATTATTTGTATTTGTTAATCTAACATCTTCAAATAGTAAAACTTGTCATTAAATTAATGCAGTTCTCAAATGTCACAGGACATTCTTCATATCTGCGGCATTCCACGATATTGAATAAATACTGCGGGAATTATAAAAACATATTGAATAAACTTTATTTTTGTTGGTAATTAAGTATGCAGGAATGGCAGGCAGCTATAGAGCTATTACATATGGTGACGATAAAGTAGTAAAAATATTCTTGAAATATTGCTAATGCAATATTGATATTCACCATTAATACAGCTATCATACATGTATGCAGTTGCTTATGTCATTTTGTAAGTAAAACTGAACCCTTTAAATAATAGGTCATCATAATATTTTTCTTAATAATTAAATTTCATAACTTTTCAACAGTGTACCAAAATTAAATTATTTTAAAATAAATGAAAATTTTGCGTTAAATTATGTTTTCGTAAAAGTTTAATAAAGATTATTCATTTATCTTGAAGACATCGTTTGTAGCTGGTCAAAGTTTCGGAGATTTGCCGTTTGAATCGTGGTAAGTTTGATTGAGTTTCGCATTTTTCCAATTTTTGCATATACTTTGCGAATTGGAAAGATTTTGCCTCAAAGTCGGTAACTTTATGCAGCAACTCCTTGTTGATGGTCTACAATAAATCATCAATTTCTATTAATATATTTAATATTTACTTCAGTTATTTAGTTACAACATTAACTTATTTAGTAATAAAGTTTTTTTCTTTTAAAGAAAAGGGTTTTTATAGAAGCAGTACGACATATTTTTGTTTCACATAAATAAACTAATTGAATAAAATAATATTCCTACTTCACAGATTAATTCTATGATGTTTTTCTCATTTTTCTTCCTTACTATTTTACTTTTAGTTATAAGAAGAATTAGAATATATATTGAAAGTATTTTTTTTAATACTCACAAATATAAATTAATATACATATATGTATATTAAAGGAAATTTTTAAGAAGATAATTACCTCAGTATATTGAATTTCTTTCGTCAGGAGACTTCCCTCAAAGGCTAAGGAATTCATGTCTGCATCCGCAGAATCAGTTACTTTTTCTACACATGACTGAAAGTGTGCAATAGTCTTTAAAGCATAATCATTTATATTGTTCTTCGATTTCTCGCAGGAGGTATCATTTATATTGCCAAGCTCGTTTTTCAAAGTTTCCATATCAGATCGAGCCTGTAATTGAGAAGTTTTCAGTCAGGGAATTTGTATCTGATATCGCAAATATGATTTAAGAGATTAGAAAGTGTTTCTTAAAAACAAATAATTTATTAGTGTGACTTAAAGCTTACCGTTTCTACCATCTCATTCACACGAGTAATAAATTTCTCGACATCAGTGGCTGCTAATAGTTTTAGCGTTTGTATCTGATTAAATGCTCGATTTTTTGCTTCTAAAATCATGAGCAGTAACTGATCTTTCGAATCTTCCGTTGGCGCCGTTGCTGCATTTGTCTGGGGAGAAATCATTCTACAATTGTAATTTATAAAATTATGTACATAATTTACAAGAACAATAACAAATTGCAAAATTTATTAAAGATAAAACGATACAATTGTTTAATTTGAAGACGTACATATTGAAGTTCCTTTCTAGCAAAATTAATGAAGTTTGTCAGTATATCTTACATATATTTGTGACACTTCTTGAAAATAATATTTTTTTAGCGAAAATTGTTTAAAAATTGACTTGTATTTAGAAATATAATATACTTACAAAGCTTAAGATAGCAAGTATGATAGTGAATTTCAACATTCTCCGATTCCGTGTTTCTTCAGTTACGACTTTTACCAAAAGATTTTTCCAAAGCGATATTCGGGTTTATATAAAACTGTAATCTTCTGTGTATCTTCGAGATATGCAAATGAGTATGTATTTAGATTGCACTTGTACCAATATGCGTGACTGATTTAATCAGTCCAATATCTGATAAAAAATAATGATAAGGAAAAAAACAAAACTCGTTGTTGTGGAAATTACTTTCACCATAATTTTACGATACGATATATCTCAGGTGAAAAACTCAAATTTTGAACGGAATTTTATGATAAATAAAGTTACGAATTCTGACACATTAAATTAATTGGCGAGAGTAGGAATGCATTGGAATTGATAACAAAGCGTATTATTGAGATCAGTGTATCCCGTCGGTGAAAATGCGAGCACGTTGATTACCGTTAGAACCAGCCTCACGAGACATGCGTGTGTATGATGCACGTATGCACGCATACGCACGTGCTCGCGCTCGTATACGTACAAATTCACCCCTATAAAATATTCCCATAGGAGAGGCGCACGGGGTGTCGTGGGAACGGTCTCGCCCGATATAAAGTGCCGCGCACATTTTTATGGGGCACGTATACGTTCAAGTAGCTCGGGGATTCCTTTGTAACGAATCGGCGACGAGTCTTCTCGCCTGGGAGTCGCGCACCGAGTCAATCCAATGAGAATATATTTTTTTTCCCTCCTCCGAATCAGAGAATGCTATAGCAGACACAATTCCAGTTTTCTACGGAGTACGTTGCACGCATGTTGGCCAGATAATTATCAAATTTCATAATAATACCTGTACAATAAATCCAAACCGTCTGCCTCTCTTTCTCCTTCATATAAAACGATAAATTGCTATTATTGCTATGATGCTCGTATATTAAGTAGCGGTATCAAAACCATTATTTGTCATATAAAGCTTTGTCATCAAGGGATAATTAATTTTGAACTTGGAACACATTTGGATGGCACAAAGCGTTCTTTAATTAATACTTTTCCGGCAATTAGCTCAATTAAATACGTAACCATAATTCTTACATTAATGTATTACCTACGTATTTACTATTTTTGTGCACGCTAGCATTACATATTAGAAACTTTTACTAATATATTATACATTAATTTATAAATTATTTATTTTAATTAATTATAGTTTTATTAATTCATTCTCCATACTAATTCAAGAATATATTTATATGTACATAAATTCATATATATTTTATATTTATGAAGAAGTTTTTTATTTGTTGCAAATATTTTTTGAGAAGTTTTAAATTAGGTTTTTAATGAAATATTTTAAATGAAATATCACCTTTGTGACATAGATAATTTGCGTATATTAATAATATTATACTATGAAGTAATTCTTCTTTTATTATAAATGTGTAATATATATAATTTTTATATTTTTCAGGAAGAAGCCATTAGTCTGGCGTACATTATAAAATTTTAGGTAAGTTACCTATTTTTCTATCCGCCTTGCATACTTTAAAACTTACAGCATATCTTGCTATTGTTTTTTATTTTTAATCCTACGTGTTTCCGTAAAAATACAAATGTTGAATAGGGTAGTGGTACAATAGACAGTAAAATCTACACATCTGTTCATCCGTTCTGATTCATTTCCTGTACATATCGATGACATGTGTGCACGATACTTCATATGCTCTTCATGCAAAACATACGAAATTGTGGAAACATAGATCAAAGGGATGTAAGTTAGATGCAAAAGTAATACTATTTATTTATCGAACTATATTCAAGTACAATTATCTAAATAATTTTACAGAAATATCTTCATATTATTATTGAGATAATTTATACTAAAATTTACTCTACCACAAATTAAATTATTTAAATTATTTAATTTGTTTAATCAACTTTAAGAATAAATTTATTTAAAATTTGTTCAAAGTTTTCTTATTAAATGTATTGAAACATCTTATAAATAATGGTGGTAAAAAGGCTTGATTTATTCTTTAGCTCAATATTGAAAGACTTTCTTTGCCAGGGAATTGAAAATTTAAAAATAAAAAAAGTTGGGAAGAAGTTAAAATTAATAATGGAAAATATACTTTGAATAAAAATTAAAATATCGAATTTTTGTCGTATTTAAAAAATATATTTAAAAATCCGCATTACGGAATGATTAAATTTCAATATACTGAATTCCCCTATTTTCAGAACACATTAAAAGAGAAAATATTAAAATTTATATCTGTTTACGTACTTTTAGGTAAGAATTTTTTTTGGAAACTAAGATACACTATACTTTTATTAAATAAATGCAGAACACAGTGAAATAAACACTTATACTTAAAAATTATATTAAAAAATATGCGAACAAACATATAACTCATTGTGCATAATTTTCTTTTAGCGTTATAGAAACATTCTTGCCTTCTCTTTCTTCTTCAATTCAAAATTTCAAGCCTTTGAATAAGCAAGTGTCTTTATTTATCAGTTAAGCAGACAAAATATATTTTGCTAACAATTCTAGTGTTAATTAGGGAATAAGTTGATCATCGGACTATTATTGTAGGCTGATTAAATCATCGGCACGAAGTTCAATAACTTCTATTGAAATTGCACCGCGAATGCATCACGTAAAGCATACCCCAGCCTTTCGGATTTGTTCACATGTCGAACCATCCGTTATCCTGCCGATTATCCAATGTCCACGGAACGGTCGTTCTATTGATCGTACTCGGGGATCAGTTTGCCTATCTAATCAACGTTTAACGACGCGCGGGAGGTCGGTGACGAAACGTTATGCTTCGTTAATTGCCATAACCCGATTTCACGTCGCGATTAAGCGCGTGTATGCTCGTTTATTCCCGTGTACAAATAACAATGCTCTTCGTGGCTCCATTGTTGCGCGGCACTTATTGTGCGAACCGCGTACACCAGCGAGAAGGGCCGGTTATGGGGCCTTGACTCAGAATTCCCATGACAGATCCTTCATCATCTTCTGCATTTTCTATTTTACAGTGACAGTAAAATAAGAAAAAAAAATCGATAGGAATGAAATTGACATCTTATCGAGTGATTTCAATTTCTTCCGCCTTCCTGCGGTAATCGAAACCGAGATCGTTTTATCGACTAACTCTCACGAATATCTTTGTCCATTCGGAATAACTTCCCATCGGATAATGCTTAGAAAATTGAGTTTGCGCCATGATTAATTTGCTGAATCACAGTTGATTCGTGGTAAGAAGCGTGCAACGGCAGAAGAAAGCGCTCATTAGCGCGCAATCTCTTAACCGGCGAAACTCATGCTCAAAACAAAGGCAACCGAGTAAGATGAATAAGGTCTCGTTGTATAACTTACACGGTGTTATTAACACGAATAAGACATTTTTCTAGTTGCAAGAGCAACTTCTTTATTAAGGCCCTACATGATTACGCCACATGACATATGATGCGTATCAAGCGTTGACATTAGACTTTTGCGTAATGAATACCTCCCAAGGAAACCTATTAGTTATCTCATTCTTTAAATTGTAACAACAATAACTCTAATTATACGGAAAGGAGCCAAAAATTAATAATAAATTTAATAAAACTATTTTATAAGAAACAAATATGTGTTAATGAGGAATAGAAAGAAATGTTAAGGGCCACGCTGGTCTGCTTCGAATAACTGCAATTTATTTATGACATTGAAATCTTGATTCGATATGGTTTAATCGCATACGCACGTAATATTGGAGAATGTTAAATATACGATCAAAGGATTTAATTCTTTGAATTGACCTGCTAACATTTAATCGTAAATTGAAAGCAAACGCGTAATTTCTGCATCGTTGCTAGCAAACACGTTCAACGCATCAAACATTCCATCGCCTCCACCTATTAACGGTATGTCAACGGATACTCGTAATGGATAAATTTTAATTGAGAACACGACTCCTGGGACTCGGGCACCGTATTATCGCGGTTTCCCTCGTCAATCTCACCGCGATATTAATCGGATTCCATGCAAATTTGTATGATTCCCTCTTTGTGAAGTTAGAATGTCATTTTTGAAATTTCGATACTGATAAAATTCTAGCTCTTCTCCAAACTGTTAAAAGAATTTCCAATTTGTTTTACGAAGAATTCTGATGGCTAAATGTGGCAAAGATCTAACAATTTTTCATCACAATTCTTGACAATAAAAATCGTTCGGAGGTGCGATACTATATGTATATGACCTAATTCACACAATTATTATTACACTATAACATTCATTGAATCCTTGCATTCATAATAAGAAATTCTTCATTTTAATCCCGACATATATTCACATAATTATATAACGTGATTAGTTAATCATATATCTATTAATAAAGAGGAAGATAGGAGTCTTAAGATTTTTCATTAAAATCTTCGTCTAATATTGTTGTTTTGTAATTCCGCCTTTTGTGTAATAGGAACGTCTAAGCTTTAAATAATCTCCTCGCAATATTACACGCGGAAAGGTGTTTACGAAAGCTACGTTAGAGCTTGCAGCACCTTCATTAATTACCGAAGTACGATAATTACGCTCGAAATTCTCCACGGTGAGATGATATACGCTAAACTACATGCTTCCGTTAGTACCTGTTAGCTCGATATGCATGGGAATATACCGGCATGTGGTTTTGTCACAGCCATATGGCGCGACCGTGAACGCACGTGCGAGAAAGACTCGAAAGACGTGTATATTCCATATAGAACGCTATTATCTCATGCTCTTTCCGCACAACGGAAGAAATGTTCAAGTGTACTGGCAAGTCGTCATAATAAACGTTAACAATTATAACGAAATTGTTCGATATTTTAATGATGAAATTTCAATGCCAGAAATTTTAATTACCGTGAAGGGATTAAAGAGGTGACGGTCTTCATTTAAGACGTTCAGATTTTTATTATACAGTATATTTAAATTAAAAAATAATATTTTAGTTTTCGTGAATTTTTTATGTTATCTGTGTAGTGATAATATATTTAGTAAGATATATTTTAAATCAAAAGAAATTAATTAATGTTTGCGGGGATGTTCATTTTCATTTTTCAACAACGGCAAAATCATTAATTTACTATTTCCGCTTTGTCAAATGTAGTTTATGAAAATTTGTATGTTTCTAATGAGGTATTCATCGTAATAAATCGGTCTGGTTGCGAACCGACGGTTGACGCGACATAATGTACTCTTGCATATATAAAATAATGCAATTATTCGTCTGTTGATACAGTAGTAAACAGATTTTGCAACAGTATGTTGTGTTCTCGAAACCGGTTATTATCAACGCAACGTCACACGCCGTAACTTGTGCCGAACGAGTATTTTGAACTCGTTTGTATGTGGTCACTTGTAATTTGTAAGTGAATACACTATGTCTGACAATATCTTCGTTATGCTTCTTAAAATTCACATGTACATATAATCGTTACAATCGTTAAAATATTATTATTATTATGAAAATATAGTAACAGGATACTTGTTGGGAAAACGTATCGACACTATCGACATGGTAAATTTTACAATTTTACCAGCTTGAAAATATTAAAAGTTTATGCTGTTTGAAGTTCTCTTTGACGGAAGAACGTACTTTCACCGAATTTATCGCTTCATATTGGTAAAAGAGTACTGAAAGCTAATACAATTACAGACATTTTTTAAATTGAAAAATGGGAGTATTATATTATTTCGAGTGCTTTCAAAGCTTTCAGAGTTGTTTATGATTGTGTAATCAGTTTTTTGAACTTGTACATATTTTTTGTTCTATATATATTCTATATACAATATTTATTTCATTTTCAGACTTGTACGCTTTATGTTCTGACCATTACAGATATTGTTTATAATCATAGTTACTAAAGACTGAATTTTTTAATGTAACTCTTGGATAACTATTTCAAACCTGTCAAATCATATTAAGAAGTAGAAGTTTGTCCTTTCCCAGGTAGCACGCATGCATAGTTCTATGCATATTCTTCTGGAGTGCAAATATTCTTAATTTCAGAATATTTCAATCGAATATTCTACAAATATATATAGATTATTACAATTAGAAATTGTATATTCATAACAAAGAAGAACGTTTTTAGAATATTCATCGAGTTTATGTATTGCACATGGTTTATTGTGTAATACATTTATCTTAAGCAAAATGAAGTGAAACCTGTGATCATACCATATATAACCGACACGCTAGATTCGATAGATTGTTCTATTCACATTCGAAAAAGATTTATAGTAGTGCCAGTCGAATGTTCTACGAAGATAAATATATAAGAATGACCTATGGAATACTCCAAATATTCTGGAAGAATATTCTTACGATGTTCATAGGAGTGTCTTGTGTAATCTGGGTTAATATCTGATAATCTCAGTGTTCTTTCAGTTTTTCCTCAGTTTAAGTATAATTTTAGAATATTGCCAGTTGGATGTTAAAGGTCCGGTGATTCGCACGACGGGTAAAGGGTGCTAGCATAAAAGGGTGCTACCAGAATAGCAATGGCCTATGTCACCGTAGCTGTAGTTGCAGGTTTCATGGAAGATGTTGGGAGTGTCGCCCTTCCGATCGCGCGAGACACAAGTGCACCTACCGTTCGTTACTCTTTACACCTGTGCTCACACATAACGCCCCGGTATTCCGGGTGTGCGTGCGCCACGACGTATTGTGAAACTCTTGTACATACGTGCGTAACTGAGCTGTGCTATGTGCCTGAAAAAAAATTCGACCGAAATAGTCGCAGCTGGGCAACGCACGATTGCGGCTCACGACCTTTTTCGAGGCGACCGCGGAGATTTCTATTGCGCGCAGAAATAAGGGACAAGGCCACGACCACAACGTGTGTTAAAATAATGATATTCGCTCTGGAATATACGTGTACAGTGTCAAGTACGGCGAGGCAAATAAGAAGGACAAGACATTTAATTTTACCCGTCCAGGTTATTTTTGTTGCCGATGGTAGAAATAAAAAAATCCACATCGACATTTCTTGAAGACTGTAAGGAGAACGCGGTCTTTTTCTCGGTACGAGAAGATTTCTTGTTACAAGGAGAAAACTTCGAGTTAATCAAATAGCTTTTCGTATTTTTGTACCACCGAAAAGAAATTCGTAATTAAATTACGTAGAAGATAAAATGGCAGGAAATACTGTACTGGCTCTTACGTTTTACTGTCTTGTTTTTTAGTGTTTATCATATTTGTCACGTTTCTTGTGTTTCTTATATGTTGCAATAAAATTATAAACACCAATGTTTTTAATTATTAAATTGCTAGCCGTCCCCTTAAAACTTCTTCGAGTATTCCTTCTAGATCAAAGTTCAAATTTGATGTGATTAAACGTAGAAAATCTTGAGAATAAATTTCCTGCATTTAATATCGTGTTTAGCTTTCGAATCCGAGTACAGGAGTACGGGAGGACGTAGGAGAGCAAAGGCAGATGTTGGATTTCTTTCGTCATTTTCGTCGCGCGCCCTTAAACGCGGAAAGTAAATCCAAGTATCGCAGCTGCTTGAAGGGCGCACGTCATTGAAAATTTTGATGCTCCGTTAGATGCTAGATCTGCCTTGTTAAACTAAAGCTTAAGCCGTGTGCAGCTTAAAGTTCCAATTATGTAATAAGAATTGCGTAATGCATTCCTGTTTTAAGTACTCTAGTTTTGAATTGTATGCAGCAGCGTTAAAATAATTTTAGTTAAATCAACAGCTTTTTATTTGTCTCGATACCACTAATTAATTAATTAAATTATTCGTTTAAGTTAGATCATTATTTAATAAATTACTTTTGTCTTTTGTTATTTGAAACATTGACGTATGGAAACTTGCTCTTGATGAGTTTCAATTCCAATAAATTGCTATTACGTTTTTCTATTTCGAAAATTGTCCTATTTTTCCAATTAAGAGTTACACAACAAGAAAAAAGAACTTAAAGATAGTCAATCACTTGGACAGGTTTCCAGCAGCAGGGAATGTCATAATTTTCAAATATTTTCCACCGATTTGCTGTATCCTAAAGAAAAACAGATTCTATTCGACGGGAGAGCTCTCTGGGCGAAGAGAGGCGTCGGACTCCGCGGTAAACTTCTCTCGGTCTCAGCAGATGTACGAGCATTTGCCTCGGCAGCTGCTCCTCTCACCGCCGTAAACTTCGGATATCCACCCCGGCTTTTCGTTTTGAGTTGACCTGAAATCTCCATTATCTCGGCAACCAGCGTCGATCTGCAAGAGATCGCAACGGTGATCTCCGGATTGCCAACGCCGATGTAAATTTCTCCGATCCAGCGCAGGGGAATCGAGCCCGAGTCGTTCTCTCGGGAGGCGCAATCACGTGAAAAACCGGTTTTGCTTCGTCGATTTAACTTGGAGCGGAAGCCGATGATCGGGGTACTGCGAAGTCTAACTATATCCCTGAGACTCGCATGGTAGGGAGGAGGAAGCAACTTGGGTCCGACTCGGGGCCAAGGCATTCACGTTACAGAAGAGAGGAGGGATTGATTTTTATTCGGCTGGTTTCAAGCGAGAGAGAGAGGGCTCTCTTCTGCCATATACGTTCCTGAAATTTTATATAAAGCGCGAAAAAAAACATTTGCTTAACAAAAGACGTATAATTTCTAATTTAATTAATTTTAACTGTAAAAATCACTTTTAATCTTTATTAATTTTTATCCTCTGGTTAAAAAAAAACATATCTAGCTATAATATAATATACATAGTAAAAACTTATAAATTTTGTAAAATTGATATATATAAATTTTACAAAATTTATAAGTTTTTACTATTTAAAAATTAAACGATTTTATTATTTGGAGAAATATATATTCATGGATAAGGGATTTTAAAGAAACGTAAAACTACGAAACTAACAAATTTGGAACAGGAACTCAAACTTACATAAATCGATTATAGAAGTCTACAAGCAAAAAGTAAAATTGTATTACGCAAGAGCATTTCGTCTAGCAACTGTAGAGGAAAGATGCAATAAAATGTATATTCTTAAAGGAAGGGCCTGACAGGTCTATATCTGTCCCTGACAAACGGCAGAGTGGGATAGTGCGACCTGGGTCTGTTGGACCCTCAGCACTCGCGTCTAGAGTCTCTTAGGGGGGGTTGTCGTATGTCCGCCGGTCAGGCTGGTTTGTGCCTCGAAACAAACTCCTCTCCATCGATATCGCACGGTGAAAGTCGACGCAACGTTGCGTCGCGTCGTTCTCTGCGGCAAAAGTGAAACGGCGCGGCGGTGTGCCCTCACGAAATTTAAATTTCATTGATAAGTGCCCGTCACGCCTCGCGTCCTCCATTAAATTGTTGTACGGCCGAATCATCTACCTGTGTTGTCTGTGAATCCAGATGGCGCGTCTGGATCGTGAAAACGTTGAGTTTACGTTCGAAAGCCGTGGCATCGTCATCGCCCGTTGGATTACCTGACGAATTCTCTCTTCGATCCCAATTGTCGAAACGGTTTTTCAATGCGCAAATATTTTCGCTGATTCTCCGTTTCCTCGTCGACATAGACTGAGAAACTTCGTCGTGCGATCGTACTTTTCGAGCCGCTCGATTGCGCAAATTCGTTCTCGAGTGGAAATCAGTGACTGATGAGTTTCCCGAAGATGGTTCGCGAGAGTGTCGAACGCCCTGACTCCTCAACCGCGCTCTCCACGCGAGAGATCAAACGTACTTTTGAGTTCCGGTGGGGTCGCCGGAAGTAGCTGAGCGTGACGGCGACGGTTCTAACGGAAAAACGTGGGAACTTGCGCCGCGTAGCCGCGCTTCGCCGCTGCCCCATCAGTTGACGCACGCTAAACGACCTCGGGGATAATCGCGTTATACACTTTGTGACAAATGCTTCTCTAACCCGGGAAAGATCTCTATCCCGAGTCGATATCGCGCGCAAGTCTCTCGCATTAGCGATAGATAAAGACGAGTGCAGCAAGAAAAAAAAACGTTAAAAAGGACAATAACGGGTGGAAGAGATCAACTTGTTTTATGCAAGCCTTTCGGGTGTCTGACGCATCAATTGTCTCGTCGGAAGCGTTTGCGTTCAACGGCCAATTACGTGGGTGGGAAAGTGTTGCGTCTACTAAATTCGACGGAAGTTCACAGGAGAGTTTGTCAAATGTACCGAAGTCTCTCTCGGTCGTGATTAATTGGTGCATTAAAGCGGCGCGTTAAAGTTAGTTCAATTGATTATACTGTGAGTGGAGTGTTCCGGGAAAAGGGGTCCACTCGCGAAACGTAAAAATACCACGTTCGAAAGTTGAATGGAGCTGGTTCTAGTCTCACACATGTCCATGTCCGTCCGACGTTTACACAGTTGACCAGTTTGCGAGATTTGCGTTGAAAATATTCTCGACGAAGAAGTTGTCGCGCGTTTCGTGGAGAAACGACGATTACGCTGCAAAGAGAGAAGGGATCGTGGAAGGAACAGCAAAACCGGCGATACGGAGAGAGCGAGGAAACTACGATCGGAATTTGCGATGCTCTTTGTAACGACAGACGTATTGAGGACGCGGACAGTCATCATTTAAAAATAACAGAAAGAGATCGCAAGGCATCGTCACGTAAGACGGGACGCTGGCTGCATTGTGCGGTGGAATACGTGGTTCTCCAAGTGTTATCCGCGAGGTGTTCGCGACGTCTGCGAGCGGCGGGCCGCAGGGAGAGGGAGAGAGTGAGAGAGTGAGTGAGTGAGTGAGTGAGGTGGTCGGAGAGAGGAAAGACTTAGCGGCGAGACCAGAAACGGAGAGAGAGACCGATCGGAATCCCACTCTTCTAGGTGGAATCTCTGACGTCAGCCTGGAGAGCAAGCCGTATGACCAGTTCGGGATCAGCTCGCTGGTAAAAAGAGACGAAGAAAAAGAGGAAACGGGGGGGAGAGAGAAGGAGAAAGAGGAGAAGGCAACAGCCTCCTCTCTCGCGTCCATCTGGTTCTTACCGGCCGGCAGCATCTCGCGTCGCCATGTCCTCCGCGCATCGCGACATCCATCACCAGTAGTAGCGTTTATCCCTACCTTTTATCCTCTCCTCTCCTCTCCTCTCTCTCTCTCTCTCTCTCTGTCTTTTCGCGGCATCCATTCAGTGGACGTTGTGCTGGACTAAAATTATCCTGGTCGACCACGATCTACGCGCGAGCGGAGTAGTAGCTCCAGCGCGGAGCGTTTCGGAGCTGGCTGCGACCCATCAGGCGCTTACCTGACGCGCGAACAGTGTGTGATAGATCGAGTGTGTGAATGTCGCGCAAGATCGGGCCAGTTTCGATTTCACAATAGGATGGTGCTTGACCGATGAGTGACTCCGCCGGTACCATTGATGTCGCTCTTGATGGGAAGTGATCTGAACGTCACTCGAAGGGATTCGACGAATAATACGGGAGTTTGGGGTCTGCATCGTAATAAGGAGAAGGTGAAAGGCCACAGCCGTGGACGAATTGAGACCCAACGAAACAAGCTCGCGCACAGTGCTTCTAGCGAGTCCCTCGCACTTTGATGAGGCGTTTGCGTATATTCGAAAAGGAAACGTCTTCATCGATCTCTCTCTTTCGCTCTGTACAAGCGGTAAGTGCGCGATCGCGAGGATCACACCTGCGTCGCCGAGCGTGGATGTCATTGGGCGTCGGTGACGTCGCGTATGGTGCACCAAAGGATACGCGGGTAACCGCCGACGATCCGTTGCGTTTGGATATTTGACGCGAGCGGTACTGCTCGTCCCGAAAACATCGCCGTCTGAGAGAAATGGGAAACCACCCGTCCGCCCACCAGCCGCTCGAGAGGGCTACCAGCCATGCTGGGAACGGTCTTCGCCTCTCGGTACGTCGCGGTGTTGTTTTTACGTCAAACATTACGTTTACTATTACTTGCGCGTGCTACGCTGTCACTGGTATCTGGTGATACCAGACGATACTGTCACGCGCGCGTACAATACACGCGTGACAGCTGTAACCATACGGTATTGTTCAGGGTGTTTAATCCTTCAGCGGTATGCCAACGGTTGTATCCATTGACAGTTCCCCTTTTAATGCCTAGCATTTTATCTCTGGAAATTTAAAATGGAATTAAATTGAAACTAAATGTGAAAATGTGGAAACAGACCAAGAGATCTCGACCTACTTGATCTTCAACCTTTTCACCACCGAGTTATTGTTCTATTTCTGGTTTTTTAGTTTCTATTGAAGTAATACATTTTCAGCAAATGCAAGCCAAATCATTGAGGTTTTGTTAAGTGGGACTTAAATGTCCCAGTGGTCCTGAAAAGGCAAACTTCAAGCAGAGGGCGTTATAATATGTGTATTAAGACATTTTTTAATTTACACGCGTTTTGCCTTGCTGAAATTTGTTGAAATAATTTAATTGCAAGGACCCTAAACTTGTAAAAAAATTTTTAATCAGATTTCTTTGCTAAAGCACTAACATTTTTGCTTAGTTATAAGCGTATCAACACTGTCATCGTTGATAACACAAAATCCATGAATGTTGAGGATAAATTGCATGTCATGGCGTGACCATCAACGTTTTTCCTCTTAAACGTTTTGCGAACGGGCGCACGAAGGGACGGTTTATTCCACGCTTCATAAAATCCGAGATTCGCAGCCGTCGGAAATGACGGCATGCCCTTCTTATGACTTCCATTTTTCACCCTCGGTTACACCCCTTGTGCATCCTTATTTCTCATTTCGTCCTCTCGCAATTTTCCGCGTACAGTGACTCACACATTTGTTCGCATATTTCTAGATATTACAAATACTTCTCCTTTCTGAATTTTCGATTCGATTATGTTTTATTGCGTGTGCTTATTCTGTCACGGGTAATATTGGTTTAGAGTCCCTTTCTCTCTCTCTAAAAGAAAGAGAATACATTCTTAATATCTAAAAATATACGAGTAAATATGTAACTGTGCATCTTCGACGTTTTGTCAATGTCGTGATGAAGAGTTACGTTGTAATCTAACAGAACTTTAATACCACTTCATCGTGAAAAACTTTGTTTACCAGAGGTGAAAATATCTTTACAAAAAAATGAACAGATAAATTTAAAATACCTCTATGCTTTGCATAACAGTAAAGTTACATTATTTTCCCATAAATTAATCTTCTAAATGGGGAGAATTGTTTTTAGAAAATAATTGTTTTTAGAAGAAGTGCCGCAGATATAACTTTATTCCGTAGGTGTCGGACTATTATAAACCCGCAAAAATTTAAAGCAAATGAATGAAGGTGGGATAAAATCGATGCACGTTCTCTTATTCCTGAAATCGCTGACTGTGCACCTCAGGTATTTCCGTAGCGAGGAACTTCATTAACGTGGACGCGTGACGTCAGTCACATTGGCCACAACGTGACTAATATATTATTTGCGTTGCGCTGGACTTTTGGTGTCATCGTGAACATTACGGACTTGCTTGTGAGAATTCAATTTCCGTGACAATCGAATATTCCCACAAGCGCTTGGAAATCCTTGCGCGACGTAAATCCTTGGTACTCACCGCGCCGAGACAATCAATGCGCGAATTATGTAAGCTCGTAGTGCATTCGCGAATCCCCATTTCGTAGATGGTATGACGCACCTCATGCGTGACGGTTTCGACAGCGAAAATGACGATACAACGAGGTGCGGTTGGCGCTCGCGTTTCAATGACCTTTGCTCGCAAGCACGTGTCCGAACCGGCGTTCCATCCATTGAATCCCGTAAACGCGACATACAATTTATAGTTGCGAAAAGCTGCTGATGCTGCTGTATCATTCGGAATATTGTGAACATTGAAAATCACTTTTGAAAAGCGTTGAAATAAATTATTCGCAAATATTACAAATATAATAACTTTCATGCTTTTTCATGAAATGAAGTAACATTGTAGAAATACTTGATAGGATTTAATGATTATCTTTTGATATTGCTGTTGTTAATGTGAAAAATAACAATTTTTAGTCGGTTTTTTTTTTAGTTTATGTTCATCGTATGCAGCCTTTACTCGGATTTTCATCTTTTATTATTATTATATTTTTCCTTGTCATTATTTTATTCTACAAAAGTATTCAATTAATGCATATGTGAACTGTCTCTCTTTTAAAGTATATATAAGTGTTTTATTTAATCTGAAATATATTAACATACTAATTATCTTGGGAATATTATCAACTGTAATTTTAAGAGATTTAATAAGCACAAAGTATTCATACTTTATTATACGTCTAATGAAACTTGTAAAATGCTTATTAATTAATTTAATAGTAATTGTAAGGCGAAAGAAATTTGCATAAATCATATCTAGCTTTTAAGGTGTAAAACTAATGTTTTATTTGCAAAGCATAAATACGTTTTATGAAGAGAGAATTTTTATACTCTACGCTTTGACACAACAGCTTTGAGATATGATACAACGAGTGAGGCGAAAAAATTTATTCTCATATAGTGTGCACAAAAGAAAGCCGGAGCAAAATTTCTTCCGAGTGAGAAGCACTGCGGATTTATTTTATAAAAGCAAGCGGCCACGGAATAAACAAACAAGCGCTAGATTTTCGAGATGAATTTGACGAGACGCTCGCTTCCTTTGATGAAAAAGGCTTTTGCCTTGTGTCCTTTCGTTGATATTTAATCCCTAGGAGGCAAGTGGAATAGTTTAAAGCTTGCAAGAGTGGTAATAGAAATAGCTGGATGTTGTGCTCCCTTAAATTTATCGTGCGGTATAATTACATGATGTTCATTACGCGTTTTAATTAGTGGAATTACGTCGAGAAAATTTCGTTTCTGCCAGCTAGACTTGCGATATTTGGTTTAATGGTTTTCGCGATGTCGAACGACTCATTTTCTCTGTTTTTCCTTCTTCTATACTTATTCAACATTATAATGTACAAGTGTAACTTAATGTCCGCAGAACAAATCGACATCTTGAAACCGAGATGAGTAATGTCATCGTGGCTTGGCAGCGGCAGAAAAAAAATACTGTAACGAATTCAGCCACAAAGTCTGTGCAAACAATTACGTAACATACGGATATTTACTCTTTTATTATACGCATAATGAAACGTAAAATGGACTCTTATAACTTTTTAAACGTTTATTAATTAATCCCGTGACAATTAAGTTAAAACCGGCGAAGGAATTTTAAAATAATAAAGAGAGAGACAGCGAGTATTAAGATAACAACGGTTTTGGATTGAAGATGCTGTTAAAAATGCTGTAATATGTTTTTTTTGTCAAAGTCTGCAAAATTAGTGTCACCCACGAGCTATATTTCAAACACGTAATTATCTGACAGTCTAATTACAAGAATACACAATAATGCGTTTAGCCAGATTGGAGATCTAAAGGGATATAAAGGCAGTGCTTCAAGCTAATTTATTTCGAGGAAGAAGACACGGTAGCACGCAAATTACGGAGATGCCTGGCCGGTCGAGCGACCGGCCAGCGTATCGCGATTACATTCGAATCGCGTTTTACGCACGGTCAACACATATAAATCTAATCGCACGCATGAATCCACACTCGCATGCGTGCACACGCCCGCGGTCACGCACACTCGCGGCCAGGGGATCGAACTCAAGGATAACTGGTGCCGCACGCAGCGATCGCTTCGCGACGATAGAGATCCAGAAATTGCTAAGCCGTTCGAAACTACCGATTACCCGTGCACGAGTGAGATTTTATTCTACGATTAGACACTGCAGCTTACGGAAGAATTCAATCTTTACCTCCAAAGAGTTTAGAGAAAGGAATTCAGTACATAATTTTTTCTGCTCACAATATTTAGTATACTTTGCTATTTTGCTTTTCAAATTGATTATTTTTAATCTCCTGTGCAGTTTTCAAATTTAAAGAAAAGAAGAGGAGGAGAAGAGAAAGAGTGAGAACTTCATAGTTGATTTACCTCAACATCTCGAGATTATATTTAATAGACATTAGACAGTTTTGAATAACTTTTGTATTTTTTACTTTTTATTTTTTCAATGTTAAACAAAATGCGCGTTTATTTGCCCCTCCCCCCCTCTTTTACTCAATTCTTTAACATGTTAATCGATCCGCAGAATGTAACATTTAATTATACTTTGATTAAAAGGCAATCGATTGCGCAGGCTAAGAACCACACGTTGCATTCCTATACTTGGTGTTTCCATGTTGCACGACGGCAACACGCCACGTAGCTTTGCGTGAAAGCCTACTCATTCGCACTTTTCTGCGTACGCGTGTATCCGCCACTGTTGTTGTACGCGCAGACACCTGCCGCGGTGAAAGGGCTCAATGCAGATTTACACGAGATGCGTGAACCAGGCGTATCCACAATGTCTCTGGTATTTCACGCTGATTTTTTTTTCCTCTGCTCTCCTCATCGAACGCCCGACTATTCTTTCGCATCGCTGCATTATCCGAGTGTCTTTACACAACGTGGACCTCGCACTTTCCATGCGCCATTTTTTCTACGAGCCTCCACTTTCTTGACGTTATTTAACGTGGGATGTAGCTCCCCTGCGCGAGTGCTTTGTAATCCTGACTCCAGCCTATTCATCACGCTGAACAATGCGGCACCCATAATCGGGATACCTTTATAAACTTCAAATGTTTCTCGACTACGTTCCATCTGTTCAGGATTTTTCAGGCAATCTCACCGGAATGTATATAATATATAACGATATATCTATTTAACTCATTGTATAATTTTTATTTCGTAAACAAACTAATTGTAGAATATTTTTAGCACTAATTTACAAATTATGATATTGTACGTCTACGGCAAAATTATAAATTTGACAAAATAAATTAAAATTTATCACTTCCAGCTCTCGTATTACAGTAAGATATTATAGTAAGAGAAAACACTGTTATCAATATTTAGCAACATTAATAACAAAACATATTAAACACAATTTTTATACGTTTTACTTAATTTAAAATTTATACTTTCATTATTAAGTGTATACGAATTTTATAAGAGAAACATTTTTATGTAAATTAAAATTTATGAAGCGTGTAGCTAATCTTAATTGCATTATTATTAGCATACTAATGAAAGCAATATTTTTATGATTCAAGTTTCTGACCTGGAAAATCTGCTGTAGGGTACAAAATAAAAATTGTAAATTATAAGCTCATCTATTTATCTATTAAATGGCGTTACAGTCCAAGTCGAACTCGGGCAGCTTCAAAAAATATAAATTATTATCGTATCAGAATAAGAAAATCATATCGTTAACGGAGCTTTCAAGCTTCGTTTCATTTTCTGAAACCATTCATCACATCACCATAATTCTAAAGCCGATCGATTAGCCAATCGCGCCATGCGATTTTTCAGCGTCGGGACTTCTTTCGTATACAGGGTGTGTCCTAATACCCGTATGTCCCGTAGATAGACCGGGGTAAACTGAATAGAAAA
>NW_011967227.1:1386205-1406513 GCF_000949405.1 Vollenhovia emeryi | reverse complement strand
ATCTACGGGACATACGAGTATTAGGACACACCCTGTATATCTGTGCACAAGATATATGGGACCTACAATTTAACGCCGATTCCGAACGGCTCTATAGAGGGGCGTTTATGATAAGATACTCTCAGTGTGTTGGTATCAGAGAGATGACGATCATGACGATAAAACCGACAATGTTTTGGTCGGATTTGAACTCGAATCTTCGGCTCGTGAGAGCAGCAGTGCATGTTTCTCTGCGCCACGATCGCCCAATAAATTATAAACTCGTCTGAGTTATACTTGAAAACAAAATTTGCTACATATACTGAAGCAATAAGGAAAACCGCGTTTAATAAATTAAATATTTGATAAAGTTATTTTAATCCTCACAACTTAATTGACTTGGAAAGTTTGCACTATAATTTTACAATTCAGTTGAAATTATAAATTTGTACTATCGATGATATATTACTGACTGATGAAATCGTAGGTATTTCATTTATCTTCGATTTTGTGATTATCAAGCTTCAGTTGATGTAGAATGACGGGACTAAGCTGTACAGTTCAAATATGTATCGACTTTTACTAACTTTGTTTAGGTCACGATATCTTCGGTGGGTCCAAAGATTTCTGGTTTTGAGCTTTTCTTAGCCCTGGTCGTCGACTGAGATAAATATTACGATAAAAAACACAACTGTATCTTGTAAAGTTAAACATGGGAATCTCAGTCGGTTAAATTGTTCGATGAGTATATGCCTACTCGGTTTAATTATACTTTTCCTCTCAATAGAATAAAATTACATTGTAAAATTCTAACGGATAAGCAGATTTCACACACATTCTCATACTGACATTGAAATAAACTTTTATGGAAAAAGTGCACGATCGTAGCGCACGTGCCATAGTGCGCACGTATTCTTTCACATCGCAGCACTCTCGACAGAAACAGGCCACGGTTCTGGTTTCGTTTATCGGGTCTCTACGTGCGAAGTATTACTCTGATGATACATTGCAGACCTTGCATGATAGTCGCAAAGTTAACCGAGCAATTTTGTAATGCATTGGAATATATTCTTCTCGCGCAATACGTTCGTATTGTCACCGTAAAATGATGTGAAATAAATAAAGGAATTTTATTTATGACAGCATCCTAAAATTTTTCAAAAAGCTTGATAAGTAAAGCTTTAAAACAGGTAGACTTTCTACCGTAGTGCAGAACAGGAAATTACTATGCACGATTTGTACTTATCTACATATGTTCTGCCATGCGCACGCTACTTGCACATGATATGCAGAGATGCATTCTTTACCACCATCTTTCCTTTCACGCCTCAAGGTTCTGGTCGATTATCATACATGAGACACTTTCCGAGAAAATCTTCGTCAACTATCCTGCATGCATGCAAAATACATAGTAGGGTCCAAAAGTTTTCGGTCTAAAAGGTGATAAAATGAAACGATCATTTTTATTTTTCAATGTAATCAATATTTATTTTAATACATTTTTTTTAGAACGATAAATTAATTCTTTTACACCACTGAAAAATATTTTTAATTTAGTCCATAAAATCGTTCAACACCGCGGAAATTACTTTTTTTATGAATAAATTTTTTCCACGCTACTTAGACTTTAATATTAAAAATTATTTTTCATTTTGGAAATTGAAATCTGATTTACGCGAAAGAAAATGATCGGTGATGGAGAGATGATCTTTAGAACCGGAGTATTTTAAAAAATCAGAATATTTTTGTAATAGTACAAAAATGTTAATTCACGTTTTAAAATATGTATTAAAATAAAATTATACTGAAAAGAAGGCTGTTTCATCTTTTTTATATCTTCTGAAAAATTTTAGACTTTACGTATATTTAACGTATTTCTGCCGCAGAAAATTGTCTTCTAAAATTGTCTTTGACTTAATACATGAATGTATTGTCCAATACAGAAGTACCTACTCTACTCTTCTATATTCTATATTCTACAAGATCGAAAAAAAAATTGTAATTTAATCCGCAAGAGGGAATTTATCGATGCAAAAAACTAAGTGTAAAAAATATAAAATAAGAAATTTCTTTTTATGAGTACATATCAAAATAAAGGTTCCGTTTCAATATATATATCCACGTTTTTGTTCTACCATCTTTAAAAATAGTACGTCATAGACAGCCTTCTATTAAAAGTGGTCCGTGTCAGTATGTTATACGATATAATCAATAACGTCGTATAGTTGTAAATTATACATACCTACGCTTTCCTGTTTTAACCCTTTCCTGTTTTAATCCTTTATCCTTGTAGCTGTGCCATATATAACATAAATATAAATAATTCTTCTTTTAATTTTCTAGTTATTCAGCTTGTGTTTCATCGTTGCATGTAAAATGTTAATTCAGATGAATGTCAGTAGCAAAAGATTGATACAGGTAGAAATATAAGGTTTTACTAAAAAAAGGTAGATAACTACGAAAGTTATAGACTTTATAAATCTTTCGAATTCTCATACCGTTAGTCATCATTTTACTTCCTGATACAATATCCAAACGAAAGAAAGCGGCTCAACTCTCACGAGGAAAATATATCGGAGAAACCTCAAGATGATGATTCACTCTGTTTCTTATATTTGATTTGTGTGCCATGCCTTTCCACGAAGAACATCATTATTTATGCGTATCTGATAACATCGCAAGTCGATCTCCATCTTATTGGAATTATAATTTTATATCATTTATATGTAATAAACAAATTTGTATATAAAATGAGTGGAAGTACAAAATTGTTAAATTAGTGTACATTACAAATAGAAGATTAACTGCACACACAGTTTTGTGTACGACAGACGATGTATACGCTTTACGTTTTAATATATGAAAAATGTGCTTGTAGTAATCAACTTTATACAACAGAAGAAAATAATTATACTTATTCCTTTTGTAAACTGACTCGTAAACTCGGAAAGGAACATTTTATAAAAAAAATAATAGTTATATTAACATCCCTTTTATTCTACTTGAATAAAATTGCATTGAATTGTTTTCTATTAATATTCTATATGTTTTCTATTAAATATTAATTTCAAAATTAGTTATTCTAATGTAGCTAATATGCGAAACCGAATATATGCACTGACCGCGATATTGATTTTCCCTACGTCGCACATTGAATAACACATGATTTCGGAATCAGTCGTCTCGATGTAACGGCGATTACTTAAACCGATTTCGTGTACCAATCAGAAATCAGTTGTTCCGATTGTAACGATTACGCGTATCGCATTCGGTTTTAACGAATTCGCGTATCGATTTTGGAATTGAACATTGTTTCACACAGTCCTAGTTTGTGCATGATGATACCCGACCACTATGGTCGTGCGGAATATTTATAATCTCCCCCCAACCGTGTGGGGTATATCCACGTGCAATAAAAAGGAGCACGATCAATAGATTTATAATGTTATCCGTGTAAGTACATCACGTAGTAGGCGAATACGTTTACGTGATGCCTTTACTTTTAACATCGCGGCCTTAGTGAGCACATTTTTTGAATGGCGCACACATTTGCATCATAATTATGCTTTTGTGTGGTGACTAAATAATTTAGCCCATACCTAATAACTTTAGCATTATCTAGCGAATAATTTATCATAGTTATATCATTTACAATATCATAATGCTATAAATGTATATTATATTGTTTGTGAGTGGCTTAATATTGTTCTACGTCATAAATAAATTATGATATAGTAACAGGGTTCTATAATGTTTGAATTGGAACACGAAACTGATAGAAATGTCATTGTGTAAATTAGTTTTAAATTTGAACCAAATACTATTCACTCTCGGCAATCTTACTTAAAAATATACACGCTATCGAAAGATATATTAGAGATTGAGTTAATTTTTAAAAGAGTGTTATAGAAACAAGCTGCATTGATCCATATCTTTTTCACTTGCATATTATATTTATTCAAATATGAGTTTAAATAACACTTTGGTATTCTGTTAATAATATTTCCTAATTTACTGTCCATGTTTAATGGATAGGGCCTAAATTCCACAATTTGCTACGTCGCAATCATCGAATCGAGGCAGCAAATTATTACGCGGTAGAAACGCCATCATGCCAATTAAAAAGCAGTTATGTGTGCATTCAAATGCGTCGCCGCGGTTAAATTAAATCTGTGCAAAGCGTTACAACGCCGCAGACTAATTTGGTCGATCAAAGCCGTTTAGTACGGCGCTAGACGGTGGTATTGTTCGCTCGACATGCTCATGTCTCTCGTCGTCACTTGATAAAGACGCGATAGACGACTCTCGTATGACAGACGACGTAGGAGCGATGATGAATAAAACGGCGTGGTGTTGCGGAGCATGCAACCGTTTTACTGTGGCGCATCGGTAAGCCTATTACCGTGCTAAATAAACAGTGTCGCTAAACCGATTGCGTTGAGAGCGTTTACTTTCGCACGTTTTAGCCATTAGTCGTTTATCGTGCGATACCCGACGGCTGCACGGTATCGCTCCGTCGCGCATGGGGGAGTTGGATTATTTTCATTGGACGATATTATTCTAATCGAGTACGAGATCCCAGATGCGATCGCTTCCACGGAGAAGTGTCGTCTCGAAAATAAAACCTGGGATGCAGCTACTCGTGCGTGATAATGCCGGTCTGTTCCCTCGATGGTCCTTCACGGGAGACACGTGACACGCGATCTAAAATCTACCGATGCCTTTGATAGACTGCGCTTTATCGTACCTTCATTAGTCTCTCTTGATGCGGTAGTGCTCTTGATTTAATAACCATGATGATAATAGCTTCATTATACCTTCATCACAAATCACGGCTTTGTTGATATTATTATGTAGATTTTCAACAATTATTCCATGCACGCAATTTCCATTAAAATATTGCAACATTTTATCTTAATTTCGGGAGACATACAAAATATTCTAAAAATTTATTTAATTTATATAATACATTGTATGGCGATTTATATATTTATCCAATTAAAAATGTTTTTATTGTGCAATACATTTTTAATAAAAATAAATTATCTTTATAATATAATAACGGAAGATATTCTTGCATGAAATCAATTTACCTGACTAGGTTTGTAAAGTTGTATTCGATAATTTTTGTTGAATACAATATCGCGCAATTTTGATTTATAAATTTTTAACTAGAAGAGAATTTATATAAAACACTCGCAGAGATTTCTCTTCCTTCTGATCGAATTTGTTCCAATTACCTTGCCTCACATTCAGTCTTTTTCATTTCTGTTTCGATTGTCTGGCGGAGGCTTACGCGATTGCGATACACGGCCGCCGAGGTGAAAGTGACTTTTACGAGCAAATCATACCCTTTATAGAAGATGTCTTGCGTATGTCTGGCCTCGATCCTAAAATAATAGTTATTACCACGTCTTATTGCGTGTCGAATACCATTAGAACTTGTCTCGTACTAAATCGGTAATCACCTGCGTTGTTTTTCACAATAAAAAATAACTCAAAGCTTCACTTAGGATTCACAATCCAACAATTCACACGTTGCCTGACGTACGAATAAAACATATTCCGCACCCAGAGTAGAAATTTAAATGGAACGAATTCAAAATGAATGCTCCTTCTCCTTTAATAACTGTTCCCATGTCATATCCAGAAGAAGTTATTTATGGGGATGCGGTCGTAGGGGACGTATTTAGATCATCTTGCCGATATTCATTATCTGGAGCGCCGTATAAAGTTAGGTCAACGTGCCCTCATATTTTGAGGGTGAGATAAGAGCAGCGACTTTGCTATCATCGCAGTTGCACGTGAGGTTTTAGAAACTTTGGAAAATTTTATCACGTGTATATAACGTGAAATAATAAACCCAATAACACACGCGAGAGCGTTCGCATAATATTCTATAACATTCAATGGCCACGTTAAGTTTATTGGGTTAAGCGCTTCTTGATTTTCTGCGTGTGTACCCAGATAGGATCGTAACACGATAGATTCGCGGAAATTAATGTGTACCTATATGCGCGCTTGCATATACATGTGTTTGTTAGTAGAGTTCGTGTTTAGTATCGCGATTTCGAATTATCAGCTCGATTCGCAAACTAACTCGATAAAGTCCTAATTACGTCCTACTGTAACGAGTAATACGCAACTGCACTGGATGAATATCTGGGCATCAATCGCGAACTCAGAATACATGTGCATGTCGTCTGATGTATGATGTCATTCATGGAATCCTATCTATATGACCAGTTGCATGAAACACGTGCGAGTGATATCATAAATGCGCGCGCTGGAAAATGTCGCGTCGACACATTTCTTCTCAGTTTATTCTTTGATAACTTTGGGAATTTTCTTCATGGTTTTATAAAATAATGCTCCCAGTATTATACACTTAATAATCAAAGTGCGAAATAAAAAATTTTGTAATGGAAAAAAATTGAATTGAATATATAAATCCTGTTCCTGTTATCTAAAGATTTCCCGTTAGTCTAAAGATTTTAATGTTTCTAATACAAAGCTACTTCAAGAATTTATAAAATAATATTTAATGTTAATATCAAATATTACGCATGAAGATCTCCAATACAGTCGTTGCTAGAGAAGATTACTTAAAAGCGTGTAAAAATACTTGTTGTCGATGGTAAATGAATAGTATTAATATATATTCTGTATGCTGCAGTAAGTATCATTGTGTAATGCGTCAAGAGCTTCCACGAGCAGATAATTAAGCTAATCGTTAATCAACGTCAGTCTACGAACTCTCTCGAACAGAAGCGCAAATGCATATGTTACACAAGTTAATTCGATCCAGCCGCAATTTGCTGGAGTATGTACTCCGTGCGCTGTCGCGGAATGAAAAAAACGCAAAAGAGAGATACGTCAAATTGTGATATCTATCACTCAATGGTTCTTTAAAGTTCTATCAGAAAATTTAGAAGTTTAATATATTATTATACATTGCATGGTATTAATGTAATCCGTGTACAGGTTTTTAATCGTTTACTTTAGCTTGTATTTTTGAGTAATATACAAATTCGAGAAGTGACGACATATCTGGTCAAATGACATAACGCCGACTAATTAACCTTGCAAAGTCAGATAGCGAGACGAAGAGCATGACAGAAGGAGATGTCGATGACGAAGGGGGGGGGGGGAACGTAGGGCATGGGTGAGAGAAAGGTCTTCTTAACGTGTCTCCGTTCTCAATCCGTCGACTCGCTCTTAGGGGTGCCGCCAATTCGAAGGGTAGATCCGCGTTCGGTATTAGGGGAGACCCGATATAAAGGAGGGTTCTGATATAAAGGATTCTTTGGGAACGGGTCTCAAGATTCGATCACAGGGCTTTGTCGAGTTGGCGATTCGGCGCAACGGTTGCGCCAGACAGTGGTCGCTTCGGACACATTTTCTCAAGCTTCGCTGTTAACGATCCATCGGGGAGGATCCTGGAGACGCGTCCTTTGAGAATTCGCTCGTGGCTTTGCCTCGGTTGATTACGATGTTAAACTTTATCAGAAAATAATTACGACTGACAGAGAGACGTCTTTCCTTATGGACGCCGTATCTGTTGCCCTGATCCTATTTCGAGATTTCCCTACTGACTTGACCTTTGTTAATCACCTGAAATTTGGACAATGCACGCGCAGACACGCAATCTCATCGGCATTATTATTTTCTGTATTCGAATAAAGTTTTTAAATTTCTCTTGATATTACTTTACTTTCTTCAAAAGCAATTTTTAATAACGATATTTATTACATGAATTTTAACTCATTTTCAGGGTTGGGAAGTAACTCGTTACTTGTAACGAAGTTACAGTTACAGTTACTTTTTTCTGGCAACTCTAACTTAACTTCGTTCCTTTCTCTCCATCTGTAACTGTAACTTAACTCGGTTACATTTTTTCGATAACTAGTAACTAATTTAATAGTTACATTATAATAGTTACTGTATATATTTTTTAAACCTCCACAGATCGCATTGGATCTTGCATTTGCACATACACGCTTTTATCGACACTCTATAATTCGAACGCAGATTTGATATTTTTATTTTCATTGCAAGAAAGTAACTGCAAAGTAACGATTCGTTACTTTTTGAGTAACTGTAATTGTAGCGCGTTACTTTTTAGAATTGTGAACTTGTAACTGTAACTAGTTACATTTTTAGGGCAAAACCTGTAACTGTGACTAGATACTTTTATAAAGTAACTTTCCCAATCGCTTCTCATTTTTATTTAAACAAATATGTATTTAGAAAATTCAGAAAATGTAATTTCTTTGATGTAATAATTGAGAGAAGTTGAATTGTCATATTAATATTTATAAAATTAAATTATATATATTTTTTTTATTTTTAATATTTGCATTTTTTCTATCCGTTATTGTTAAATTCTCTTTCTCTCTTTGTTCTTTTTTATTTTTAAAATTAATGAACGATTCAAATTTTATATTGGGACAATAATATCTCTTTCACGTCTCTATAATATCAATATCAGGTGACTGGTGCAATTGAAACTTGCAATTTTTGTATTTTACCTTATAAAAGTTAACGCTAGGTAACCCTATTTATTTGTCATGAGTAGTTGACCCTTCGTTACACACAAGGGACAGTCCTTCGTTTGAGTTTATCGCTTGAACTGTTGTCTAAATTGTAGGAAATAAATCGTGTTTTTATGTTCTGCTATTATAGAAGCGCGAGAGGTCGCCAGGAAAAAGAATGGATCGGCTTCGACGAAGCTTCCGGGACAGCTTTCGCCGACGGAAAGACCCTCATGTGCCCGAATCTAGCAAGCCTCACCAGTGGCAAGCGGATGAAAGTGCTGTGCGCTCAGCTACATGCGCTTTTAATGTTAAGGTAAACATAAAAGTTAATAATGAAACTAAGTTTATCTGTTAATGATCATCTAAAATTAAATGTATCACAATTATTGATATCGATGAAATGAAACATTTAAGACTTACATTGAGAACTAATTGGTGTCAATCAATGTTTTAAGATGGATATTTTTATTCTATTTAATATTTAATATTATTTTTTATTTTTGAGGGGTATAAATCATTGATTTATTCTCCGACAACTAAAGTCAAAAAGTTATTGTTTGCGTAAAATCATTTCCATTGCTTGAAATAATTGATTTTATTAATTTGGTGTCGAGAATGTGTAATTTTATCGTATCCTTTTTTATAGTTTATGCTGATTATATTATTCTGTATATTAATGTTAAATACTCACAGTTAATTCTCACAAACAAAGATCAAACAAAGGTCTGTTTTAATTTTTAATAGATGAATAATTTAACTGTTCTTTCGACAGTACCTGGGATGTGTGGAGGTGTTCGAATCGAGGGGTATGCAGGTTTGCGAGGAGGCCCTTAAAGTTCTTCGGGTAAGTATTTTGTATATACGAAATATTTTTTGAAGTTAATGCGACTTCTTTGTGGATCGATTGAAAGTATTAATTTTTATACCTAACCGTCTATTTCTCGCGCACGGTTTCACGTTCTATTTATCCAGTTTATTATTTTGATGTATATAAGAATAAGTAATCGGAAAAGTAACTGGGCTACCTTTTCATGAGCTGCTTTTTACATCAAATATTCAAGAAGCTCCGTAGAAAGTTTTGTAAGTCTTACGAAAGTCAGGCGCGCCACATTCCCCGAGTCTTTCGCCTCGACTATATTTAGCACAGCTTACATATAGAGTCGACATTGACACCAAAGCGACCTGAAAATAAATCGGTGCAAAGGTCAAAGGGTAATTCGGACAGCCAAGTTAATTCATGACTGAATTTTCAGAACTCAAGACGAAGGCCGGTGCGGGCGGTACTTCATGTATCTGGCGACGGATTGCGCGTTGTCGAGGACGAAACGAAAGGGTTAATTGTAGACCAGACAATTGAAAAAGTGTCATTTTGTGCGCCGGACAGAAATCACGAGAAGGGATTCAGTTATATTTGCAGGGATGGTACGACAAGACGGTGGATGTGCCACGGATTTTTAGCATTAAAAGAATCGGTAAGTTAGGTGCCTTTTCATCCCGTTTGAATGGGAAATCATCCCTTTATACAATAGGGATGTTTTACTCTGTCGATAAAAGGACTCATTGATGCATTGTAATTGCAAATGTACGTAACATCTGATGGTACGGCGGTGATAACATGAGACTCTAACTTATAAAAGCTAAATATGTGATGGATATTTTAATTTTAACGCGTCCATAATTGCTGACAGATCTAATGAGAATTACTATGATATTCTATGTGATGAGCAATCTCTGTAAAAATTGGAAAACGTTTTATGTCACCATAGAATTTAAAGTTGTATATATCTTAATCTTGTTTACAATATAACGTGCATATTTTTAGCCTTGCTTTGCTTAAAGAAAAAATAAACAACATATTAATATTTAAGGGACTCATGTGAATAACGAGGACATATTTAAATGAATTAATTTTTTATCGTTAAGGGAGAAAGATTGAGTCACGCAGTGGGCTGCGCCTTCGCCGCATGCCTGGAGAGGAAGCAACGACGAGACAAAGAATGCGGAGTTACAATGACTTTTGATTCGAAGACTTCCATCTTCACGAGAAGCGGTAGCTTTAGGCAACCGAATCTCGCAGAGCGGTTGCAAGAAGCGCGCGATCGTGCAGCAGGTGGGTTGCGTGCATTATTGCATCACACACACAAATATCCATTTTTATTATTTTAATCCACGATTTAATAAATTGGTGGATTTGGGGAAAGCTAAGTATACATACTCCTAGACGTTTGTGTTATAAAATTCGCAAAATTATCTTGTACGCGTTACGTAGCATCAATATTATATTTACTACTCATTACTTGTACAACATGTGTTATATTGCATTTATATTATTGAGTGGGAAATTATAATATCTATGTTGTAACTGTTGGTTGGTGTTTGCAAGGATTAGCATATAAGAATTTAATATTTCCAACGTTTCACCTTAAATATCATGTGATCTCTATGCAATACGTCACAAAAGTCATCTGCGATATCTATTTACTTGGGTTTTACTGTATAAAATATATTGATGTTTCAGAAATTCCTCCGGTTAGGCAAGTGTTCAATCCCTTTGCGATTGAGAGGCCACACGCTACGTTATCTATGCTAGAGCGACAAGGTTCCTTTAGGGGTTTCTCACAGCTAAGTCAAGCATCCCCGTTTAAAAGGCAGCTCAGTCTACGAGTCAACGATCTTCCTAGTACCCTTGAACGCACACGTAGTCACAGTCTCGAGCCAACGGACTTGGCGCGAATGCCTTCAGCTCATTCGCACATTATACCTTCGAAGCCTCCAGGTGAGCGTTCACGGCCCCAAAATGTTCCTTTTTATTTTATTTATAATTTCAGTAAATGACGCATTAACGAGTGCGGGAATAAAAGTTACGACGTGTGATACGCACAAGTGCATACGCTTTGATTATATGCTACTAATTGAAATCGACCTGATTGCTAAATAACAATATACTTCTTTGTCTTACAACAGAATTCGAAGGATATGACGAAGGTCATTACTCCTTATTCTGTTAATCTTTACTGTTGCTTGCTCTTCAATGTATCCTTAAACATGCTCGTCTTCCATACACACCGGTTCTCCGTATGATTAAGTTAACAGACATAAACTGGTACCATGACACTGCGAGCGCGTAGCTAGAACCCTCGTAATTTTAATTCGCCCCCACGTATCTCTGTTTGTGCTTAGAGAAAAGGTATTCAACTTACACCGTGTATTCATCGTTCTATATACTCTCTCATTTATACTATAATACCACCACTATTACATTTAGGCGTCCTGTAGCATGCCTCTTGTAGAATGCGTTCTAGCACCTATGTCGCAAAATTTCAGCTGCACTAAATATATTGTTTTAAACGTGATGTCTTCTGTTTCTTCACAGTGAGTCCAATACCAGAAATATTCCCCGGCGATCATGACAGCGTCTCCGCAATGTGTCAGCAGCTGTCTCAAGGGCTTTCTCTGCTCTCGAGCAGCGACGACTTTGGACCAATGCCGTCGTCCCAGCCTGCCACCAGCTCTGTCGCCAAGCAGCTTTTCACTAGTACCAGTAACTCTCCTCCAGGTATTCATACTCTTTGATAAAACCGTGGAAGTTACTCGCTTTATGCTCTGGGTCAATAATGTCAGGATGGTTTCAAAAAGTCATACGCGTCAGTACATGTAAATTTTATCATCAAATCAACTCGTGTCCTTTCAGTAACGAGTAGCAACTCGTTGGACGAGATGAAACTGCAGAACGGTCCCAATAACAACGATAACAACGACAAGAACGAAGAGCTCAGTAGTCTGAATCACGTTGGGCCCAGTTGGCAAGAGTCCGCATCTCCCGTACTCGCGTCGAATCGTAGGCTCACGCCTCTTCTTAAGGCAAGCAACTTGAGTCCCGTTCTTCCAAGGACGAACGCGCCCACTCCGGTCGTTATGAGCACACCGGCACCTGTTTCCTCTAGTGTAGGTGCTTTCGGCACGCCACCGTCGGCAGCAAGTCCTGCTTTCAGCACAGCTTCTACGTCCTCATTAGGAAATACGTCTACGCCGGCCGTCAACAGATCGCCGGTCCCAATAAATTCCACGGTAACTTCAAAAACAAGTTCTCCTAGTACCAGCATAGCATCCGTTTCCCCGGCGGTACCAATTTCGACTGACGTCGCTCAAGTCTCGTCGACAACTGGAATCCCGACGGCTTTAGTAAGTTAAACATTTATAGCGCAATAATCACTTTATTTTAGCAAAATGTTTAGTCCTATGAAACTTATATCAGCAAGATCAAATAGGAATCAAATGCGCCGCTATAATATGTATGTATACGTATAACCACTTCTATACTTTCCCCAATTATTTATCAATCAATATTTATCAGCAATAGTTTTCGAACGGAAGATCTTGTTAAAGTATAATATATTGCTAGATAATCGTTAAGAACACATTTACGCTTTGGAAACGTTTTTATCTTCTTTTCTGAGACACGTATTGAATTCTCATTTCACTCTCATCGTTTTCACAACTTCTCATTCCAATGTTTCCGCTATAAAATGTAAATGTAAAAATCAGTCTTTTAGGCTACTCATTATATCGCGTAGCATCGTAAATTTCGACGTTAATTCGAGATGTCCTTTCACGAGTTTCTCCATCCAACAGGTGCAACCACTTTCCACGGCAGCTGGTTTGCCGAAACCAGAACAATGGTTGGGTAGCATAACCGGCTCTGTGCCGGTGTCACAGGCAAACGTTAGTCCTCGGCGAGCGCCTCCCATTCATACAAGAGCGCATTCTCTCGGCTCGGCTGCGATGAGCTTGACTTCCAGAGGACCTTCTGATCCCTTCGACGTCGAATGGGCGGAAATCGCTTCCAGAAATATGCAGCAGTCGAGCACGACGAATCCCTTCATTATGCCGAACGCGACCCAGGCGTTCCAAGTGCAGTTGTAGCGTCAGGAGTTCATCAACAACGTCGCCAAGTATTTCCACTCGAGCACATAGCGGCTACATGGCGTCCGCCCGCGCTCCGACCTTGCGCACGATCGAAAGTATTACACGTGAGCCGCGTGTCCTCGATCCGATCGCAAACACCGTCAAGTTTTTCCGGATGAGTAGTAATAATATACGAGGAGCCATCGGAAAGTTTCGGAACTGATGCTGCGAGGAATTAGTGGTTGTAGGAGTGCACTGACAGGACGTAGAGACTGTAGGTCTTATGAGTCAGTGGCACGATAGTGCAATTATCGAGCCTTTCGTTGCTTACGTTCGACAATCCAAGTGCTTGCTTGTAATTGCGATGACGCAATTTTGTGCGAAGCTGAAAGTACCTTCGAAAACTACCAAATGCTTCTACAAGTTTTTGGGGACAAGACACTAGGAAAAATATAAATTTACGAGTGGCGTCAACATTTTAAACGTGGACGACATGGAACTCGCTCGAGAACAAGAAACGTTTAATGCACGTTTGATACGAGGGATATCGAATATGAAAACAACTCCTGAAAATACTCAAGAAGTCAAGATCAAATTAACATTTCCCTGCGATCTTCACAAATGAATCGATCGACGTGGCAATTGACTCCCAATGGCTTGATGATATTTGGTATTGCTTCTACAGATGTTTTTACACGTACGCGTCTTGCTCCAATTTGTGTCCATCACAGTCGCAAATGGTCACCTAGATTGTCGAATGAAACCGCAAGTAGTATACTCAATAATAGCAGCATTATGCTACTTGGCATACTGACTTATACTTGCAATCTCTACTTTATCACGTCTCTATTCCATCCCATATCATGCTAGTTCCTACCTCGCGGCATCAGCTCGGGGAAACTTCTTGATCGCACCTCGTAAGTTTATTACGAGATCCCTCGAGAAGCTGGGCCGAAGAAGCGCGATAATCCTTTTTGTCGAATCGGCGCTTAGCAGCAACGATGGTAGCGACGAACTGAACCAGCACAAAAATATATCAGCGTAAAATATACTTAATAGATAGATAAGTATATACGCGCACAGCCTTAACGACCTCAGTAAAAGTAAAATTAACGCATATACGCATAAGCAGATGTCCGGGTGACGTGACGGGGAACACAAAGTTTCACGCACCGATAATAATAGGCTCGTCAGCCGATTAAGTGAAAGCAATAGATGTCGTGAAATACGCGTGTAAGCGGAGTTCCCGACGGTACGGATAATATCTTACACTTGAATGTCTATCACGCGATATCGTAATTGGATATCCTAATTATCTTGAGTAGAATTAGGCTCGGACCGAGCGATTATCGTCGTTCTGCATGAAAAACGAAATTGTACGCACTCAAGATTACGCTGCACCCTTACTGTTATTTTTTTCAAAGAAGAAAAGAAGAAATATATATATATAAATAAAGAAATATATATATACACGTAGGGTAGTTGCCACTTCGTGGTCGTATCGTGACCTGAATCACGAAGTGAGGTGACCGTACCTTCCGCAGGAAGGGGACTTGTATTTCCGGCAGGCTCGTCCGGATCAGACAAAGCACATAGACACGTACGTTCTACCGGGCGTAGATCTGATTACGCTCGAAGGAGGGCAGTTAACATCCACGGGGAGACTGTGATATTGACGTGAAGTGGCCAGTACTTAAGCGAACAGGGTCGAACGGATTACGAAGTATCGTGAGGAACTTGCTCAAAGGTCGTGGTAGCACAGGATGAGTGATCGTGAGTTCGGGTACCACAGACTCTATCGTCCCGTAGCCGGCAAGAAACACCCCATAAATTACTTAAGATTAGCTGTTAAAGACTAGCGGAGATATGTCTTACACACTATCGTTGTCTATTATACATACGATCGTGTCGCATTTATTATGAGGACCGAGGAGCGGGGATGACGGAGCGCGTAGAAATTCTCGAGGATAACGCTCGCGGGGATAATCTTTCTCGAGAGAGTCTAGACGGTGCTTCCGCCTCTGTAATAATAGCCGCGAAAAGTCGCTTATCGAGCCGATCCTCCGAGTGCGAGTTCATATCTACAATCTGATTGCGCTCGGCTATGTACATACGTCGTAGCGAGCGAAGGAGTTTCCTCAGTCCCAGTATAGTAATTGATAGTATCCCGTGAGATATCAGTATTGCGCCTCGCAGCTTTCTGTCTTTCAAGTTAATCGCTGCACTTTCGGTTTTTCGAAACGGATCGAGGGTAAACGTCGAGGAAGGCCAAGGGAGATTTTACAAGAGGGATAACTGAGGTGTGTATGTATGCATTGTATATAGATTAGTTATTTAAAACGCGACAGTATAAGAGAGTGTGGAGAAATTGCCGAGAGTGCGTGTCATTCATTAAGCCGGCGACTCAGCAATGAGGCTCGAGGAGGAATTCTTCCTGAAGTTCAATCGAAGCGAATAATTGCACAATTATAATTATAATAGTATTTTATAATTTTTTACGAAACGACATGGGAGACGACGACGCTACGATTCTGTATTATACATATAAGAGAGATCTGTAGCTTATCTGTAAATTATAAATTAAACATTATAAGTTGTAAATTGTAAATTTTAAGTTATGTAAATTATATGTTTGGTGATGGTCATGATTCTTGTATTATTTTTAAGAGCAATGATAGATTGTCACGCGCAGTAATTTTACTAATTGAGTACGTAAATACATGTAAATATCTCCGCAATACTACAAATTTATTAAGCAGCATCGTTTCGGTTGACTCGCCATTTTGTTGACGTCGCATCGAACGTAATTTATTTCATCACGCTAAATATCGAAGCCTGTATCAATAATTTTTCTACACCGATGGGGCGTTAAAGTGTTATTGCTTCGATTGTAATAGATGAAATCGAATTATCGATTAGAAGAAATTATCATTGGCAATTATAAGACGAATGAAACGAACGATTTCTCCGATAGAAAAGTCGCCATCGTCATTGCGAGTTGTTCGGCAAAAATGGACTTGGTTTTTCGAGCCACCTTCCGTCCGTCCCGAAAATCAAAAAGGTAACAAAAGGAGGAACAAAGTTAAGCGAAGGAAGTTAAACGAATAATTGTAAAGCAGCACAGGGAGCGATCGCTTAGGTACTTATTGTGGTACTTATGAAAATGTCGTTTAATCAATGTACTTAAATATTAACACACGTAGCTCGTTGTTAGCGAAATCGTTGCTAATCGACGCACGTTGTCGATGTTCTTTATTCATCTTTGTAACTTTTATCGTTTTTATTCTCTTCAGACTGACATTTCTTCCGTTTCTCCATTGATCTCCCGTGCATTTCCCGCGGAAGTGCGCGGGAAAGAAACGTGTACATAATGCAGCATAACGATTCGTTGTAACATTATCATGTTTACGTACTTATTGTTTGTCCTTTTACGTTTCTTAGTCGATGTACGCTAATTTACACGGTTCATTTGACTAGGATCGAGGAGGAGCGATAGAGCGGCGTCTTGGCCGATCTCCACGCTGGACGTCTGTAATTTATTCGGACGCTGAATTCTTTTTTAACTTTTTAATCGACGCGAACAATGGATGTCGTTCCGCTAGACGTCTGTTTCTTCCGCGCACGCGGGATATTAGCGGGGATCGGCCAAGACGCGTTCCGGTGTCTCGTTTGACTGAATCAGGCGAGTGCATTTAGAGAAGCGAATAACAGTGGCATACATACACATTTACATATACACATACACGTACTTAGAAAGAGAGACGCCGGGACAGGGATATAGGCGAATAGATGCACCGCGTGCCAAATTCAAAAGTGCAACCGCGTTGCCTGCCAGTTGGATGGTACATCGCGCACGCTTACGTGGTTGTGTTGTACATAGTATCGCCGGTCGATTCCTGGATCAACATGCGACTTAATGCGTGTATATTTCGTAAAGGTATCCTTGTTCATTTTACATTGTATCTGCCACTGTAAAAATACGGTTTATTATATAATATCTGTTGTGATTACGAACATGCCTTTTGTTTCGTTTTCTTTTTTCACAAAATGCGCACTCTTCCAACGAGAGATGGCAATCTCTTTCCATTTCCTCAATATACAATATTCATCTTCATATTGTTCACACAAAATGGAGAAAAGGTGTAACCGGCATTTTTTTCGTAATTATGCGAGTATTACTATTTCTTTAAAGTGTGTTTTACAGAGCTCAAGATATTTTCATTTCTTTGATGCCATTTTTTTTAAAGCAAGAAATTTCAAAGATCAAATGTTTATTGTAAAATACACTTTGTTAAGTAATTGATAATATCGATTGTTATTACTAATAGCAACATTTTACGTATAATGCAGTAAAATACAGAGAACCAAACCAGTCTATATTTTAAGTATAGTTTTTAATAGATAATGCTATAAATCACTGTATATTTCCTATGTTCAAAGAATCCGTTTTCATGCTAATATAATAAAATAAATTATTTGAATATTAATTTGTCACATAGTATGCAATCTCGCCAAATTCACGATGATGCAAGAGCACACAAGTTGCAACGTAAATTAACGTTGGCATTTGACATTTGTGCTCCATCAAAATTAATAGTTGTTCTTTAAAAGAAGTAACTGGAGAATGTAGAAAAGTAATATTAACATGCTGAGCCTTCAGGACGCTTTCGCAAAATTTCCACCTAGTGTTCCTTCGCGGTGTTCTCCAAAATTACCCCGTATTGATTGTGCACGCCCGAAATATTTATCTGACATATCATCGCGTCCCTACGGATCTGCCGTTCAATTCCAGCTTACGTATACTTGCGACAGGTATGTTACTCAAAATGATTCTTATACATTTTATATTAAGCGAGCAGATCGATAGCAGCATTAAATTTTCAGCAACTTTTGCTTTATATATTAGATAATGTTTAAAAGTAGACTAAGATTATGAAAGTAACATGCAATTTGAAGAAAGATTTAAAAAATTTATAAAGACTTTGGTATTTATGTATTCTTCTATTCTATAGAATCTCTTATTCGCCCTGTTACTTTCCTGCCATTCCACGTTGTCGTCCTCCTGAAAGATCATCAGGAAAAGTAACTTGTTGTTGTTTCAAATGGTTCGACTGCACTGGGAAACCAGTGTTAAGATAACATCAAAATAATTATATGTAGTTTCAGTTAATAATTACAACAGAGGTAAGAAATTTATTATTATTTGGATAAACCAAAAGAAAATATAAATATACCGTACAATATTTTAACTGTTAACGTAATGACAAAAACTTAACAGTATAAAATAACTCTAATCCGATAAATCCTAAAAAGTGATTATAATGTACTTAAAAAATAAATTATTATGATACTCAGAGTACATTACGAAAAGAAATACGTCCATTTTCTTAAACAAAAGATTAATCGATTAGACAGAAATATTAGATGTTTAGAAATTAGGATAAAATGTGATGTCCAAATTTTTCAAGTAAAAGAGAAGAATGTCTCGCTGTGCTAATCACAAAGAGAAGAAACGACCAAGTTCGTTACCTCCACCGTGTTATCACCCCAGGCCGATACCATTTTATTGTCCAGACAATGGCTGTTTGCCTCCCGAACCCAGACTTCTTAGACGTTGTGATTGTTTACCTTCATATCCACCATTGGTACACAAATGATTAAATAGTCTTTTAAGGATAAATATTGCAAAATTCTTCTATAGCTCATAGTTTGCATAGTTTATGCAGTTATCTTGAAAGATATAAATATTTATGCGGACAAGTATTAAATAAAAAGAAAGTTAATATAAAGCAAAAAGATCACGACGCAAATAATATTTATTCCATAATTTTAACGATATAATGACGATATACGATTTAATTAAATAAATGCTAAATAAATCGTATCGTCATTATATCGTTAAAATTATGGAATAAATATTATTTGCGTCGTGATCTTTTTGCTTTATATTAATGTAAAGAGATTATGACAGTATCCTTTGCAATGTCAGAATCTATTTTTATAGACATGTAGGCCGAGACCAGAGCCCCCGCCACTACCACCTACTATATGCATTGCCGGACCCTGCTCGCAACCATCAGCTTCAGAATCATATTGCCGCCCGTCAGCACCAAAAATATTGCCACCATCCTCCTGCGTTCAATTTTGCATTCGATACACGAACGAGGGATCAAGTTGCTATCCTTGCTACTGGTCCAATTTACCAAAATGTTCCAGCATCTAACAACACTTGATAATATAGAATCTAATATGGAATCTAATACGGAATCAACGACTTAAGTTCAATTACTTTTGAGAATAAAGCGAACTTGCATCTATAGATTTTTACATTGTAGCTGTTTTCGATTATTACAACTTTGAGGATCATGTAGTAATAAATTATTACAGTTTTTTAGAATGAAGAAATTTGTTATTTATCATGTCATAGTTTATTTGTGAAAGACATAAAGTAATCGAATCATTTATAAAAAAATATAATATTTTTAAAGATTATTTGACTTCAATATATATTTCAGTAGAAAGGAAAGATTGCATTACTGTAGTCTTACTAAATTTTTTGTTACTTTGAAATAAAACTGAAAAACTATATAAGATAAAAAACAAAACTCATATGATTAATCGAAATCCACGCAATTTAATTAACTCTTGCAATTTCATCGTAATTGCAGTTAATTCCTGTTTAATATTTGTCACCGTGACATTTCGTCGAGCACGTTTGACATAAACCGTAGGTGTCGTTTGGTAAATCGCTTGACAAGAAAATCTATCAAAATTAGTTGGCATCCAGTGCTAATGAGTTTTACAACTAACGCTCCAAGTTTCAAGTTTGACACTGTTTCAATTTACGTAAACGTTATTTCCTTATATACAGGATTGATTAATATAAC
>NW_011967227.1:1362898-1385600 GCF_000949405.1 Vollenhovia emeryi | reverse complement strand
AGAAATATAAGTAAGCAATAACTTTAGTCGTGCATAAAGATATAGAAAGAAAATATTCTTGTTATCTGCTCTTATCATATATCGATGTAAAATCACTATATATACAATATAAAGTACACGTTTAAAACTTAATTGTACAGGTTATATAATCATTTATATTTCAAAGGATTAAATCAATATAATTACATTATGTGCATTTTGAGAACTTGCACGATACTCTGATATATCTTGAAATAAGTTTGTATTATTTAAATTAGACATTAAACAATTCAAAAATATACAATGGAATAAATGATATAGGAAAGTCCCCTATTATGAGATAAGCTCCTAATATTCGGTAGCAGGGTTTTTGCTAAATTAATAGACATCTTCTATTGGTTTCATCGTGAATTTATTGCTCTTGAAGTGAAATCTGTTTAGTGGAAAATTCATTGTTAGATCATGTAATCGTTGAGAATAAAGATTTGTGATTAAATTTTCATGTTGAAAACCTGCTATCTCATATTAGTAGCCCATCTCATGATAGAGAACCTTACTCTATATCAGAAGGTATTTAAATAATAGAAAGTTGCAAATTAGTACTAAAAAACTAATACGTGCCCAATTAATTTCATCAACACAGATCACGAGAGATCAGTCGGAAGAATTTACCGCGACAAAGAGCCTGGAAACGTATAACAAGAAGTGCGCGATTAAGATACAACACGGGCGAATCGGGTACGCGAATTCCCTGTGCAATTCTAAACGAAAATCCTCTTTCGCCATGTCGGTATCGCGGTGACGTCGTGTCGGGACGTGCGGGACTATATGGAGGGTGTACGAGGAAACGTCGCTTACGGGCAATTTGTTTGGCCGGCGTGCAGGCGACCGTTAAGCCGATTAACGCAATCACGCGCGAGGCAGATCGGGATCGATGGCGAGCATCGTCCGTTTCGTATAATACCCGCATTATCTGTCACTAAGCGCGAGTCGGCCGGCGATTTTACACCGGATCCCGCCGGCTCCGCCGTTTTATATTCGTTTCTGTCCCGACGACGCGACTGCTACATATTTTACACCTATCGCCGGGGTACGCGCTTTTTTTTTCTCGTCCCACCGCGCCCCCGAAGTTCCGTCGAAAAAAAAGGGAGTTCCGTCAATGCAGCCGAATCCGCGGTGGCGTGGACCATGACAGCGCATTACAGACTGAATGGAGTGCTTTTATGCGGTTCGGATTTCGCAGGCACGCGCGCGTTTACCGCTGCGGCCGGCTATAAAATGGAAAATGAATAGCCGAGGGAAAACCTTGGCCGTTGTTATTTCGCCCCGACGAGAGATCCTTTGTTCTCGGGCTTTCCCCATTATTGGCAATCGTCGGTTTTGTCACGCGTAAAACATTATGATTTTTATTAGGATTTTTGTCGCCGGACGTGTCGCGCGAGTCTTTGAAATAAGAAAAGCTGGAGTAATTTCGTTCGCTAAAATGACTCGGCCGTGTTAACTCTTTTACGTTTTCCTTTCTCCCTGTGACGCTGGTGGAAAAGCACTTAGAAGACAGAAAAGAATAAAAGCATCAGATTTTAAATATCGATACATTTTTTTAATAGAGATTTTATCTATTAGTTTTGTCATTTAACCTGCTCAAGTTTTGACACCTCTTAATTTGGTAAAAAAAAAACACTTTATGCATTAATGTTTTAATACTTTACATTATTTTACCCGTTCAAAAAGAATAATCACTGGAAGCACTGGAGATTACTATCCACATGAAAATGGAAAATCTGGGCGTGGCGCGATTTCTTTACGGCTTGGGGATTTTTTCGCGAATATCTGAACTCTCGCCGCACCAAATCCAATTTTTTTCTGGCGTGTGTGGAATGAATAGAGACGAAAAAGGCACGTATATACATATATGTCGTTGCAGCGACGGGGTAAACGATGTTGCGTTGTCAACGAAAGGTAGGTAACCATCAGGCGGAAAACCCGGCGGAATCGCATTAACAATAAGTGCATTAAAGTGAGAGTCCTTCGAGCTGGGCTGGAGAGGTTGAGGGAGGACAGGAGGGAGGTAAAAAGGATGGAGACGCCTACACTGAGAAAGTGCGGGACCCAATTATTCAGCCAAATGGGAAGGATACGTTATTTTCCAGACGAGCCGTCTCCCTTCCGCGCGCCCTTCCTATGTCGCGCCATATCCTTTTCCGCCGTGCCCCGAAAAAAAACGAGCCTTTGAAGCGCGCTGGTTTCCGTGGGTTCGCTAATTGCGAACCAACGCTCAAAGCGTTTAGGCGGGACAGCGCAAGAACCAAAGTCATCAGGTATAATTAAGATCGTCGGTTTACTCTTGTCCCATTGCAAATAACACTTTTTCACATAGGGGGTGAGATTTAGAAGAACGGCGAGCCATACGTACGCGGGCGAACTTCATCTCTCCGATTTTCTGCATACATTAAATGTGCGTGGACATTAATCGTGTACACGTTATGCTGATTTCACATGACTCTTTTCTTTTACGAAGTTTGTTCAAATGCATCGCACGCAATAAACAGTTTCACCTTGTTCTCTCTACTCGATACCGATTTTACAGAGATTCTTTTCATACATTTTCAATTGGCCGTGATCTCTCAAATGTCTTATGTTTATTTTAATTAATATTAAAGAATTAAGCAATATCGATTATGGTTGCACTGTGTCGTCAATTATAATAGTGTACAGTCTTACATTACTACGGGAGCTTTTCAACTTGCACACGATTTTTAACTTGAATGCAAACGATTATTATGGAATCGAGAAAATCTTATTAAAAAAAAAACCCCCCGATTACACGTGTCCTCTTTGCATACATATTGCTCATGCGAACAAAAGAAGGCTTGCAGTGAAAATGCGATCGGAAACGAAGCTACGGGGACAGTAGTTGCGCATTTCTTCGCTCTCCTTGAAGCTCCAGAGTCCTCTTACCATTGAATGGGCAGTCGATACGAGCACGAAGAACTCGGTCTCGAACAGAAAAAGAGATAAAGAACCGATACAAATTTAGCCGTGGCTTCTTCTACAATCTTACGCATATATGCTACGTCAATTTTATTTTGTAAATTTTACCAAAATAAAAAATTTATTTCAATACGATTTTGTAAAAATAAAGATTTTATTTTTGCGTTTGTCAGTAAGTGTAAAACATAAGAGTAGAAGAAAATAAGTTAAAAAATTTATATTTCCTCTTACGTAATTATTTCTTACATACTTTCTAAAAGTCAATCAGTGGATAATCACTGAAAACGGTGAATAATTTAGTGCTATACTTATAACTGTTTTCAATGATAATGCGCTGATTGATCTTTAGAAAGTATACATACCTATAAGAGAAATCAATGGAGGCGCGCGCGTTAGCGCTAGTATTTATTAAAAAAATGTATACTTTTGATAATATATTATTCTTCTTCAACTGGATACCGTTACGTTCAGTTATATATACACATACAAGTACACACAATCGTGTTACAAATAGCGTACGCATGAAAAATTGCGCAAACGACATCCAAGGGTTGAAAAACAAGTTTTAAACCATAATGATTGAATTGAAGAAGATTACAAGTTCCTAGGAGTAAGTTTGTACGTGAAGTAACACCTCTAACGGTATGAATTTCTAAGGAAGCCAGTAGTGCACGAGAGCTGAGCATTCAAGCAGATGGCTTCCTTGCGAAACGAGCGAATCTCAAAGGATTAAGTAATTAAAGCTGTAATTAAATTCGTTATCCTCCTAATCTCCCCGGTAAAATTTGTAATTAAATTTGGCGCCTAATTCTATGTATGGTTTTAAATCTTGAATTAGATTCCCCTTTGTAAATATCGCCACAATACATTAATAAATGTTATATTCCTTTCACTTGTTGATTACAAGTCTCATTATTTTAAACAATACTGTAAATTTTGCGTAGCTACTTTTAAGAAATGTTCAATGTACTTATACACCTTTAAAGCGTGAAAGAGCTCTAATTACAGAAATAGAATTAAGTAATTGTGAAATGGAACTGTAAAAATGGAAATTAAATCGAAACTTGTAATTCTTGCGACGCTGCTAATTTTTTTATGTGTTCTTTTTATAATTGCCACCACTTTTAGTCTTATGCCCTTTTATGTTTTGCATTTATAGCGGATAAAGCTTTTTTTAAACTGACCCATTTGTAACAATGCAACTAGAGGATACAGTCGATACACTCTAAAAATATAATTATACTCTCTGAGCGATGTCCCGAGGCGGCGAGACAATTCGCCCATCTTCGTCGCAAAAGCCGGTCCCTGACGGCCCCGAGACGATGTAACAGCTTTACGCTATGCGAAGAAACGACGGTACGCGAAGAAATAAGGGGGATGCGGAGGAACGCACCTACCTGTCGATCTTCCGGACGGACGTCCGACAACGAGTTATACTTTGCGCGACGACGCGCCCGATCCACGTGGGAGTCGCAGAGTGTTCCGGAAATCGACAGAGAAGCCACGAGAACTCAGTCGCGTTCTCCAGCGAAGACTGCCACCCACTTTCGTCGCTTTAGCCGCGTTTATCGACGGTAAATCGGTCGCTGATTTACGTAGTAGGATTTCTGTTGAAAAGCCGGAAGAAAGGTGTCACTTCAGCCGCAGAGACTGTCGACGTTACATGCCACGCGGAAAAATTTGCCGAAGACGAAAATTAGATCGACAGATTTCGCCGAGGATGTCTCGCTCAGTGTCACGTTGTCGCGAAGCGAGTTCGCACACGAGTGAATAAAATATGTAACTGTCGAACTGAATCGTAATGTTCATCAAGTATATAGAATACAGAACTGTCGAATGCAATTGTAATGCCCTTGACAATTTCGAAAATTTGCGAATGGACTTAATTTTCTTTGTGAAAAATAAAATTTAAATCGAATAAGTGACAAAATTAAGATGAAACTGGATGGTCCAGAATTCGTAACACAGTATTGAAATAAGAGGACAGAAATTCTTTAACGTAACAGTATCTTTGATACGATATTTAGCAATAGGTACATTTATTTATTAAGTGAACAAGTTTTCACGTGTCAAACATTTTTAATAAACTTAAAAGAACTGTCCAATTGTTTCTCTCTCTCTCTCTCTCTCTCTCTCTCTCTCTCTCTCTCTCTCTTAGTTAAATTATTTCATTATGCTAATTTCCTTATAAGTAATTTTCTTATAAGTAATTTCCTTATAAGTAATAAATTTGACCGTTACACGTAATTATTTATTAAAATTATAGTAGTATGCACGGCAAACTGTAGTGTTTCCAACTATCCAAATGTTTACATTTGTCTTAGTACCTTCTCTTTAATAGAACAGAACATTGCGTTAGTTACTCAAGTAGATACGCAGTTGGCAAGCAAGTCTCTCATGTGGTTGAGCAAACCGTATTGTCTCGTACCATTTCCAAGGCCACGCATGCCGGAGAGGCAGGGTGGCAAAATGGAATTTAATCGACAATGCGTGAAGATATATTACCTGCAATCTCAATTACGCGGAAAATGCAAATTTAATATATATCGGATGTCGACGTCTTTGTGAATGGGATCCTCGCCGGAATCCCCCCCCAAGATAGTTGGGATTCCCAGGAGGCTACGTCCGAATCGAGCCATTTACGAAAGCATCGCGATAATAATGCTGCATTTTTAGCCAGTACGAATATATTTTTCCCCTCTCGCGAATAAATGAAACGTTTGTTTTTCAAATCTTTTTCTATAAAAATATTTTTTTACAAAATTACATTAAGATTCAACATATGTTAAATATATTATGCATTTATAATCGTCGTTATTAATAACACGTTCGTTTTTATTTTTATGCAGATTTCGAACAGATGCGCGCATTTATGATACACATATTTTGAATTTTGACTTTTTTAAATTGATAAAAATTCGCAATTTAACGCTGATTCCGATGAATGCGCGATATTTTCTCTCCCATTCCGATTACCTGAATGTAAATTGAATACTGCACAATTATTTCGAGATAATATTATACAAGCTCGCATTGTACCTAACATTATGTAAAATCATTCCCTTTTGTAGTCGCACAGTGGAGAGTCAAAAAGCGCCCGATTCTTTTCAAATGAAAATTCGTACAATATTTTATCTCGTGTAGCGTATCGCGATTTGAGCGATGCTTCATTAAATCCGGGATTCCTCTCGAGGGTTGATGGACAGAAGGGGTTTCTAGGGGGAAGGAAGAGGAAGGGAGGACTTTTCAAAGGACAGGTCTCGTTAAGGCGACGCAGCATTATAATGCCTCGTGCTTGTCACTAATGCTGACAGGCACGTGGCTGCTCATCGGCATATTATATCGCGTTTTCGTGACGATATGACGAACGCCATTAGGATGCCGAAGCTCTTCTAATAAACTACAAATCGGGCTTTGGACATGTTTGTGACAAAATTAACTGTACATCTACAATTACCATTAATTCATAAAATTATTGTTAACAATTCCTCTTCTTTTATAGAGCCTTCTTGATTTTTTACAGACTTTGTTTTCAATTTTTAGAGTTCTATTTCACTTTCTATTTACAATCTCTTTAATAAAAGTATTGATTTCTCAATTAACTACTAATTTGCGAAACTAATACGCAGGTTAAATATGTAGTATTAAACAGCAGGGTGCATACAGAATTTACATTCATCAAAGTGAGATTGTTACGTGCAACATAGACGGCATTCAGAATATTTCTCACACCATGCTTGCATTATCCATGTGATATGCAGCATCTCAGGCTTGCATAACACAACTGGCATTGTAAAGTTTATCTTAGCTCTCTACAACTATATACTCCCTAACAAGTAATTAATTAAAATTGGATATCCGCAACCTGCACAAGCAGACTGCAAATATTTATCAGTAATTAGCTTCAAAGTATTCGTCTGAGGAATTTTGCCCGTCTCCCTGCCATATTGCGTTCCCTTTCGAAGGAGGTATTTGCAACGTAATTAGCCTTGCGAAGTCTCTCAATACGTTCACCCCTACAGCATCGTGTTCACGTTGTAGACAGAATAGATCGAACTTATAAAGACGTATATAATTTACTAGTGTTATGTTACACAGTAAGAAGAGCGTTCAATAATTAATATCTACAGAGATGTGATTTTATTCATATCCGACAACGAAACAATTAAACGAACGTTAACTGAAAGATATTTAATAATTATATATGTATATTTTAACGGATTGTTTCAAATGTACGAATAATAAATTGTTGAAAGAATGTATATAAGATATCTAATCAATAAGAAATAACATATATCGTTTTATTAATAAAACGGTATTGTAATAGCAACGCACATAAATGTTAAGTAACATTTTGCACACATTAGACCGCAGTTAAAGGTATAGTGAAAGAATTATATTTATGATATTAAAATGCAGCATAGGGAAGATATATTATATCCAAGCTTCAAGGTTTGATTCGCGTATGAGTAAATCAGTCTTAATACTCACTAACAAGATAAATGACCGGTAATATGCACCAAGTTCCCTTTTTGAGGCGACGCGAGAAATGTAATTAGCGGCGGGGAAATCCTTTATCCTTACGATTTACCAGCACGTACGAATATGAGCAGATCAGGGATGGCTGTGTTACGAAAGGGACGTTCGGTTCCACGCGAAACCGGCCGGGTAAATTGACTCCGCCGAGTTTCGTGGATCCAATTCCGGCAGAGCGGAATCTTGCTGCCGGCCGATTAGGTTTCACTTCCACCGCGATTCCCTTTACACGTAATTTACCCTCGAGCGACCGGCGTCCGCAAAATATACACCTGCTCTGCTCCAACCGAACAGATTTTTAAGCGCGCCGCGGGCATCGCGTTGTCGTGCATTTTTATACGAATAGCTTGGCGATTTTGATACTGCGCGATACTGTGATAACGCTTAACTGATGCGGAAAAGAGCTCACGTTTGTTGCAGTCAAAGATCACGGGGTACGCAAAAATTAGAAAGATAATAAAATGTTCGCGGTACATACATCATTTAAGGTCGAAATGTGATGTGACTAATACCAGGCAAGCATTTATGTTAATGAATGTTTCAAATTATGTTCACTTCTTCAAACGTTTTGCATTTACCAAGCAAACATTATAATTTGGCAAAATTATGTTTTCTTTTAATTCTGGTAACAATGCTGCCATTGTGATACACTGATGACAAACAAAATCACATTATGTTCAGCATTGCAAACAGCGGTAAATAAATGTAAAGTCCTGTAAAATAATGATAAGTAACTGCATTGAAAATATTTTACGTAAGCAAATTATATATTTTCGTTAAATATGAAGGAAATACAAATAGAATGATTACAGATTGTAATAATTCTATAGCAAGTCTTTAAGTTTTTACTCTTAAGAAACAACTCGTCCACATATATAGTATTTATGCTTATTTCTTTTTCGTCTGCCTTGATATGTTTCTCGTAGTCATGCGCTTTGCATAGCCATTAGCTTTTAAAAAGAGAAGTAGACTTTACGCGTGGAAACTTTTTTTTTAAAAAGAGCAACTAGATGTCATCACGTTACCGGCAATTCGTTCGTACAGCTTTATTCGCAAAGAAATCGATGCACTCGCAATATTGGGCCTTAGCTGAAATTTTATTGTGTTAAAGTGCAATAAAACGTGCGTGCATAAAGCATCTCCGAGCCCATAAAGAACTTCCATGTAACAGCATAGTAAGAGCACAAAGCCGCGCGCATGAAAAAAGCTGCCGACGATGCCGGTCGTCGCGACGTCGACGCCGGACTCGATGTTTGCCTCTTGTCTCCACATGCGACATAAATAGTAACCCATTTCCTACGCCTTGTCACACAGTACATCCTAAAGAGATATATGAGTACTCTTTGATTTCTCAGTTACCTTTAAATGTGCCGACAAAAGAGGAAATGCGAAGGAAATGCACAACTGGATATCAATGACCAATATTCTCATTGCACACTAGGTTCCTCCGTGGTCGACACACACATACGTCACTAATTAACCTTTAAAGCTTTTAAACTTTTCATTCCAAATGATTCTTTCTGTCTATTTATTTATTTACTTCCACAGTTATGGATGACGTCCCCGTTTGAATCCTATTTCCGGATTTCGTGATTTTATTCTTGTTGTCAGGCTATTACGTTCCTTTCCTGCGTTCTTCTCTCTATTCGCGCATCTTTTCTCGTTTCTCGTTTCGCTTTCTCTGTCTAACGATAATTCTGAACACCCGCCGCGTCTCGTCGTACGTGCATACCCGTAGCGTCTCCTCTTGTAGTTTACGCGGTGCTCGTTTATCTTCGGGTAGTTTACCAGTCTTGAGAAAGTTTCGCTGAGAGAGGCTCAGGCCGGGGGAGTTACGCCGTGGACCGCGTAGATAGTTTTGCCTCCATGCAACGGGTTGTGCTGGGTATACGGCGCACGCGACGCCTCGAATTCTTAAGTCGCATCCCCCCCGCAATATATTAGGATAGTGCGTAAGTTCTGTAATTGCCGCGCTATAATAACCGAGCGACATTATTGGCATTTGAACGAGCTAGGGTTGTGAATCTGCACGTTATGATTCATATCCAACTAAACAGTTAAAAACAAGTTGCTTACGAAATTGTATTTTATAAAAGCGAAAATATATTTAACAGTTTAAAGTCGAAAAATTAACGCGAAGATATTATCTGTATATTGTTATTGCGACAGATATTACCACATGTCTCAGTGATCGAATTGGTGAGTTTCAATACAGAAAATTTATTGCGAAGAATATTACCTCAGCCAGGATTTGAACCTGGACCTCCCTACTCTCTAGGCGGGCGTCTCACGAATTCGAGGCATGATACATTTTACTTGTCGACTATCTATGTATCCATTGTGGAACGGACACTTTGCTTGTTCTAGAGACGAATCGAGTGTAATCTCGAACATGTTCACACATTTGCATCCAATTGCACCCGAAGGGAAACACCGACTTCGCACAGATTTCGTCGCGAAGTTCAACTCGAGACGATCGACCGACCGCTTCTCGCCTGCGGTGAGACGTTCTCCAGCTTCATCGGGTAATCCCGTCGCATGGATTTCTTCGTCCGTGGAAGTAACGGCGCGCGATCTGCTCGTGCATACCCGACATCAAGAATGGGGAGGAGGGTTTCTAGCCTAAATATATCCACTATTACTTTCGACGAAAGGGCGACCTCACCTTATCGATACACCGCATCGGATCGCGCACACATAGTACGTAAGTTCCGCAGAGAGAAGTCGACCGCCTTGAGCCAACGGCACAAACAATCCTCTCATTCTCTGGTATCGCTCGACGCAGTCCCTCGGGAGCTGGTTAGAGACAAAGGAGGAAATAAATCGCAGATCACAATGCCTTTCCTCGTTCCTCCCGCACTAGCGTCCTGCCGATGATCACGAAGACTCGCTCCTCGCTCGCCATTGCATATCCGCTTTGTCGCCGAACGTGCGGTGTGATGTTATCGATTGATATCTTTGATGATTTCGATTATTAGCGCAAATTGAAAATCATACTAAAGTTTGTTTATGATATAGCCGTTCCAAATTTTAATCCTTTTTACAGAATATCTCAAATCTATTGAAGAAACTTTCAAAGATGCATATACTACACATCTCTAAAAGTTTCTTCAGTAGATTTGCATCTGTAATATAATGGTAAGGATTTATTGCTAATTTTATAAATTTTTAATCTCTTACATTAGTGATAAAGTAAAGACAATATAGTAGAATGGGATATCAATTATCTCTCCCGCCTAATGAAATAACTCATTTTTAATTGAAATATTTGTGTATAAAATATCTAATCTATATATACCGCGTAGCAATATACAGTAAAAGTACTCGCGAGTCATTAATACACGTGTATGGAGTAAAATTATGGAATTGCACGAAATTGCACGGTCTAGAAATTAGTTTCCAACGTTTCCATTTGTATCACTCGTTCACTGTCATGAGGTGAGAAATACAACTGTAATATAGGTATCGAGGCTCGGACTCTGCGACAGTAACATATTGCGGCGGCGCTTTATCGTCGTGGATTAGATTTTCATAGGCAGTAACGTGAAATATCTGAAGCTTCTTTACTGGTGTATGGCCAATAGTAAAAGCTCTATTTCTGTATAATAATCAATAACAATATTTTCTCTTTATATATACTGCCACCCGTCGTTGCTGGGCGAAATGTTAATTCAACACCTTCTAGTGCGACTGTCAAGTGATAATATTTAGTCGTGATATGTGGTTTACAAGATTTTTATCACCCGAAATTTCTGCTAAAGTTCGACCGCAGCTTAAATCAAAATACAAATGTAATGGCAAGTATAGTAAAAAGATATCAGCTACCACAATTTTTGACGCATCGTGCGGCAAATTAATTTTTGACTTGTCGATAGTCAGATCCATAATCCCCCAACCCAATGAGAGCATTTGCGAGAATGATTCGGACATTACGTTGTCGTTTTTGTGCATCGTTCGCATTTTCCGCTGGACGTTTTATGAAACGGAAGCCTACCAAATTGGAACGTCGAAGGGAGATTTACAATTTGACGACCGTGCCGCGTTGAGAACGAAAATCATTGGCGTCGTCGGCGACCGGTGGCCGTTAATGCACAAACGGGCCGGTGGATGCGCATTGAATCACCAGGCGAACGCATTACGCATTCGCCAAACAACTCGGTCATCGTAAATCGCACCTCTAGCGGTCGCCGCTCATAATTTATCCTGGTTCTGCTCACGCCGCTTGCTAAATACAAGCGGTTATGGTGTTACAGAATTACGAATTCAGACGGTCGAGAGTCTTGGTTATCGGACCTCACCGGATGACCACCTTAGCCGAGGGTCACTTTATAATTCTGATCTTGCACCGGCTACGATTTCTTCTCTCGTACATCAATTATATTGCTTTTTGAATAGTCATTCTATTACGCGTTTTGCGCCGATACCAAAAACGAATATGCCTGTACTTATGCTTTACAAATAAACATTTTTATTTTAAGATGTACGAATAAAATGGATGTAGATCGTTAATTTAAGATTACCAATATAATTAAATAAATTTTGTATCGTAAATAAGTTTTATCAGACCTCTCAACAAAATTTATGTCATGTGATTACAATTAATTATAACATTCGTTGTTAAAATAATTCGCAATGTTTAGGTAGTACGAAATAAATAAAGAAATTGCGTGCTAAAAAGAGATAAGAAAATGAAAGGCGTTCTTTACTAATGATTTGTTATTGCTGATAAATATATTAATAATGTTAACCGTGTTCTATAAAGCGATGTCAATATAACAGTAGTAATTATGTTATAATAAGGAGTAAAGTTACAAACGAGAAAAAATTGAATGTTAGTTGGGATTTCTTTCGCTCGCAAAGGACGAGCGAGTTTAGCCGAAGGGTGAAGCTGAAGGGTGTTCGAAATTGATAAATCAAAATGTGCCAATTCGATCTCTCTTATGGAGCGATGTCCCCGGGCGGTATAACGACTACTAAATCTATAACAGATATTGAGAGATTTATTATCACTTTTGCGCTGCATAGTCGTTATCCGAAGGAATATTTATAGGTTTTCTCGGTAATTATAACACACATCGGGATCTTTTCAATCGAGACAATCTATTTGAAACTGATAGAAGAGAATCGCGAAGTTTCTCTACTCGATTGTCATATTTTAAGTTATACATTTAGCATGTATTATAATTAGATCGTACCCATGTATTTGTAGAAAACGGAAATTTTATCCGACACTGAGTAGATCGAGAGGGAATATCTCTTCTTAAATTTCCAATAACTTCGTCGGCTGTCGCTCCCGGTTATTCCAAAACGAGATCGTTCGAATACCGAGCATCTTCTCTACGGGCTCTAACCCGTCAAACCGTCTCGTTGTTAGGGACTGTGGCCTTATCTGCTGCGAGATATAACCAGCAAGCATTCGACGGGACAATCTCATTACGGGGCAGGCCATTATCTGCGCGCCCGTCGGGTAATTTAATATAAACGCACTAATTGGAAAACTCCGTCTTGGACGCGCCTCGGACTACGGTGCGCGTGCTGATACGTCGAACAATATTCGTTGTTAAAGGGTATAGGAAATATATTTCTTCAATATTAATTGCAACATCTGTTTTCGCATACAATAGACCGAATTCAAAGTTACGTAAAATTATATTGTATTTTACCGTTGCTACTCGCTATTTGCGTTGCATCGTTGATATGTATTATTAATAAATTCTATTGATAAAAATTTATGAAATTTAGTTTTATTCAACGTGGTGCAATTTTTAAGGCTCTTCAAATGACAAACAATAATGTTAACGAGCCTATTTCAAGCGCAAAATGCAATCGATTTTGATTGTAAAATTGTGTAAATATAGAAGGCTATACTGAATGTTTCTGTTATACACAACTTCTTTAATATTCTGTATTAGATGCTTGTAAAGTGATAATGAATATAAGAATTGTGTATAACCGAAGCGTAAATTAGAGTCTGCGATAGGGAAAATTTTAAGGTTCACGTTTATTAAACCTGTTGTTTACCAATTGTTCTCCCGGACAAGGGCCGAAACATTATTAGAAAAGCGCAAGGATGAAATTTTTCCTCAATACAGATCATATTTGTCATTAAGTTTCCGATATATCGCGGGACGATAGAGTATTATTATAGATTTGTTACGGCGTTTACACAAAATTGTAAATAATTAAACAAAGTAAGATTTAATCCGGTAAACGCAAAATGCAAATTTAGAGAATGATACTGACCAAACAAGGCAAAACCATACGAGGAATGACCATCCGTGATGTTGTAACGTTGCCACGCATTTTCATCAAACCTCGAATGAGAACGGCTGTGGACGCGGAGCTTCAACAAAATGAAACGTAAATATTGGCTGAGCTACTCCGGGTAGGCCAACTTAAAACTCTCTCGCCAGGTCCACCCTCGTATTAATAAAGATGAGCGCATTCCGTACACCCGGCACATCGTACATACACCTAGTACATACCAACTTTCTGAAGCTCCAACTTGTGCGAGCGTTGAAGTGCCAACGACGCAGTGCTGATTTCGAAATGGCTGTCTTTGTGCTTTACGCGTTTGACCTGGTTTCACCTTTGTCATTGGACAAAGAAGATGTTACTGTTCAAAACGTTATTTAAAGATATTGAGCAGTCGAAAGAATTTAATGTTTACGTGCAAGATTTTATTGAAACCCAATTGTTTCTAATTGGATAAGATTGATTATGAGCAAGAGAAGCTGTAATTTTAGTATTTACACACTATATTCTATAATATCAAAAATAATATACACTATATATATTCATACTTTTATATGACTTAACAAAATGTTTAAACTAACTTTACTAAATAAATTAAATTTGATGACAGAGATAGATAAAAAGTAATTCATTCTGAAAACACTCTACACCTAAAATCGTGTTTAGCGACTGCCACGCAAAATTTTAATTACCTATGTAGGATTTTTATGCCTAGAATGTGCGATAAATATATATTAAAATTATGCAAAACGGAATATTATAGAGGAAAGTCGCCGATTATGAGATAAGCTTCTAATATGAGAGAGCAGGTTTTTAACATCCAAATTCAATCACGAATATCTTTTCACAACTATTACACGATCTAACAATGAATTTTTTATTAAACAGATTTTACTCCAAGAGCGACAAACAAATTCTTGGTGGAACCAACAGATAATGCCTATTAATGTAGTAAAGAGAAACCCTGCTATCATCTATTATTAGCAGCCTATCTCATAACAGGGGACTTTCATTTATATATAGTGTACAAAATAATTGATATTATATGTAAATTAATTATATATAATAAAAAAATTTTATATATGTGTATAAGTTAATAAATGTTATATATAATTTATATAAATTAAACTATAAGAATTTAGACTGTGTATTTCTGCCAAATGTTTCCTCGCCAGTGTTCGTCGCTACTATGGTCTTATAATTTTAGTGGAAACGCTTCGTAGCCGTGGAAGTCAATTAATTAATGCATGCACAAACCGTCGCGCACGATTTCTGAGCATGGTGACTAAACTCAGCTACTGATTTCTTGAGTACACAGTAAACAGAGATGAGGGAGTAGTTCGGGTTAACCGCTGAGTAATTGCACTTTAACCAAGTTAAATCGTACTCCCGTTATTATCGCGAACTCGAGATGTTACGCGGCGGGTCTAACCCGATCAAAGCAGTTCGTCGAAGCTGCTCAGAATTTCTATAGAATTGGTTTCTATAGATTCGTACTTTACAACGATACGTAACTAAATTATGTTCCAAGTTTGAACTTATCTTTAATATATCAAGAAATAATTTAATAAAAAAGTGTGTAATTTGCATTATTAACATTTCTAGAAGTAAGTAAATTATTATTTCTAAGAGGGAGAAAATCTTGATTAAAATTCTTAAGGAGACACAAGCTTGAATGAACTGAAGCGTGTGTTTATTTGTAGAACAAAACGATTGTAATTTTTTTTTAGATGCCATCGAGCAGGAAAACTTTCTTCAGTAATCGCAGAAAATTGTAGATTCAATTAAAAAAATCTTGTTACGTCAATAGAAATCCTATTCGATCGACTCATGTACGATTTATCAGCTATACCGCGGCTGTTCGGTACAAACAGAACTGCTTTATCGAACGCTTATCGCAAAGCCCATTATAATACCGCTTATTGCGTGCTGGGAGAAATACAATAAGCTTCAACTGATTTGCATAATGGCCTTGTACTGTATCTAGAAAATTCCTATTTGAATCCAATGATACATACGACTTTAGAATTCAAAGACTCAGTATTCAAAGAAACATGGGTTTGTGAAAAAAAATCCATTAAATTAACTTTAAATGCGATAACAATGCTGTAACAAAATATCGCGCAAAAACATTTTTACATATAAATTTTTTGAAGTTTTTGTTAAAATATTATTTTAATTAATTTCAATTAATCAGACAAAAATGTGATACAATTATATTACATATACAGTACTATATAATTACATCTACTGCGCTAATAATAATAATCTTAAACGTTTTTATTTATTCCATGTATTTTATCTGAATGGTTTTAATATTTATTTATTGTTTATGTAGAATATTGTGATGATATTCAGTTCCACGATTCAAGTAGCGCATACGCTTTATACGCGCAGCCAAACGTAGAATTCGATTACACTGGAAATTCTCTCTGGAAATCGTTGCAACTGCCCGAAAGTATACGTCAACGTCAGCGTGAGGTATTTTCCTCAACTGTGGGAATCGGTCATAAAAAGGCGGCATCGCTATTCGATTCGATGTTGCGAATGGCTATAACGTCTCCATTTCCGCGCGTTTACATTTAAATCGGCGCATTAGCGACTGCAATTTCATTCCAATTTACAACTTCACAATCCCCGGTACGGATTCGGCGGATGAGTTCTTCACATCCACGATATTCGAGCTCGCGAGTGTTGTACGCGTATGTAGAATGGAACGAAGAGTTCCGTGACAAAAGTACGAATTTCCGCCGGTAATTGAGCAACTTCTCATATCTACGTCCGCGATGTTGCTAGTCATATTCAACTGAGCTGTGAATATTCAGAGATGTAATTAATGTAGTTTTTTAATTCACATTTTCTATTGCGTGCTTTCATAGTTTTTCAAATATTAAATGTGTATTCGATACGTTAAAGTTATATGTAGCACGAATACGAAGTAACAAAAGATATAAGAGCCAAGACAGGATGTTAGTGTTTAAATGATTTTAATATTAAAAAAATTTTTCGCAATAAATTTAAAAAGGAAAACTAAAATCATTTAGACATTAACATCCTGTCTTGGCTCTTACATCCTTTATTACTTCATATTCGTGATTTCACGTGATTTCACGTCAGAGTATGAATTTTATACCTATGTGTATCGACATCGATAACGCTACTTATATTGCTACTTATAGCTGGATCAATTTTTCAGTTTATTAGTGTAGCAAACTAACTTCCATCATTTCGAAGATATGAAAGAAGAGGAGAAGCTGTATGCTTTTCTACGTAATGATTGCGTCGTATAGACGACAGATAGATTCGCGAGGAGAACGTAGAACGAGAAGAGAGAAAAAAGAGAAAATGAGAAACGAGAAAGTGAAAACACGAATAAAATGCAAATGGCTATTACTTGATCCTTGAGCAGACGAATACGAAGCAGGCCGAAGGGTACTTTTTGAACGACGGTTTACTATCTATTACCGGACGACGGGGTGATGGTGATGCTTGCGCAATTACTCGTCGACTGTTTGACGACGTACTCAAGGGCAGAAAGGCGGACAGAGGAGATTGTTTAAAATATTCGTCGAAATGTTCTTGACAAGAGCGAGAAGTGCACTTCTTTTCGCTCGTTTCAATCAGGACAAATTATAATTTAGACTTTATCAGATTACGGCTTTTGCTGCAGCAATGAATAATGAATAATTATAGAAAGGTATTAAAATAATGACATTTTACTTTAAATTTCTTTGAGAAATTGTTCGTAGAAGAATCCCTTCCTACATCTCGAAGAGAGACATATCTTTTTATCATAAATTACTTATTGTTAAAAATATTGAAACTTAACATATATATTTAAAAAAAATTATTGCTCACACAGTTGAAAAACAGTCCTACTGTATCCCATTTATTTCGTTTTAGACGATGGTCATCTCGTAATTAAATAATGCAACTTTCTAAAGATAGTTTTGAAATGGAAGACAAAATTTGTTCACTTTAACACGTGAATTTTAGTTCAAAATGTCTTTTCTATTATTATTTACGATCTCTTTCCATCTTACTCTTACATTTGCGAATCCCTGACGATAAAAGTCTTTCGGTTTTGAGTTAAACTCTCTTTTATGCCGCATTATTTATGTGAGATGATTTAATATGTCCTTATTTAAAAACTATTTTAAGATACATCAGTTCAATTCTAATAAGTGTTTCACTTTTCTTTAATAACTGTAGAATGTGAAACGAAAAAAACTGCAGAAAGCTTTTTGTAAAAACGTCATATAGAGATAACGCAAAACGAAAGAGTTGGATTAATATAAAGATTTAAGAGATGTGGTAGATCTCGTTGCGGCGCTGGCAACAATAATAAGCGTAGCGCACGTGTGCACAAAAGCTCTACAAATATTTGCCGGAGTTTGGTAAGACTCTCGAGACATCTTCCCGTCTCGAAGGAAATGCTCGAGTGTCGCTATGGTGCAATCGCCAGAGACGACACCTTCGTGTTTCCCATCTGTGAGAAATTCTTATCTCCTTTTTTTTCTTTGTCATTCACGCTATTTTCTAGAATTTATCGAAGATATTCGCAACTTGTTATAACGCCTTAAAGTAGTTGACGTGTATATATTAAAACTGTATCCTTTTCGTATTATTCTTTTATCTATTTCAAACTATATGCAATATTCATTAAAAGTTTCAAATCTCATTTTATGGGATATTGCTAGACTTGAAATGATCTACAATTCATTATTCAAGTATTTACAAAATTTTGACTAAAATAAAGCGCACTTACTTTGTAAAGGCTATTACTTGCATTTCGAAATTAATTATATTTTCGTTTTATATAAACAAATATATAAATCTAAGCTGCAATGTTAAAATATTATAATTAGCGTTTATTCATATTATATTTCTCCAATAAGCAAAGATGTGCAGAGTTAAGACCGGCGACTGAAAATACTAAAGCTGAAGAACGTAAGCTTGCAGCACGTAACACAATATGTAGTAAAGAGATTTCTAAACAGATTTGTACATAATGCACCTGAAAAATACCGATAGAATATAAGAATGTGAGAACGTGAAAATATATAAAAAATATATGAAAAGGCTATTAGCAAAATTGTATTTTCATAATTATTGTCGTGAAGGAAATTTTTCGTACGGATTTAAATTTCGAAGTTATATAATTATTATATTTATAAAAAAAATTCATTATTAACTTGAAAGAACGCGGTAAGCTTTTTACAATTAGACGTCATTTAAAAACTGTATACGCATAAATGATTATTGCTTCGTCAAATATGAAAATAATTGCATGATATATTTATAAATAAAAGGATTTCCCGAAATGTAATTTGAAAATTATTGACGAATTAATATATGTTAAACTGTCAGTTTATCTTGGTGCACGTAAATATAAAGTACAGAGTAACGGCCTGACTTCACATAAAAAATATAAAAGTTATATATGCGGCGCTTATTTAAATGTTTTTTTGTAAATTTGTCTGTCAGTAATATCGAACAAGTAAAATGTGATATATGAGGATTTAAGTCATCAGTGCAATTAATTTGGAATTACGTTTATGGAGAATATTTTGCATATTCTTAATTCCGCTCGTTATACATACATATATCCGCTATCAATGTTAGCCAATGCGCTCTTTCAGAGTGAAATGCTACTGCAGAGTCGTTGCAAACCCGTGCGCACCGATTACTTTGCAATCGCTAATGACACGCCGACCAATGATGGTGTTTTACATTAAAATACATGCGCAACTGCGCCCGTAAGCGGCTTACAACGCGCGCGCATCACGCGCTGTGTCTATATTTAATCGGTATCTACTACCACATGATCGGAGTGCCTAATGAAGTCGAAACTGTAAGAGGATCATCGGGCGACCGCGGGGAGTAATCTAAGCCTTTGTAATGTCACAGCAAATTCGGCAAGACATTCGGAATAAATCAAAAGCTCTGGCCTCCAGCTGTTTCACCGCTGAAGGTAAATAACTTTTAACGATTTCCTGTCATGTCGTTTTCGAGATTTTTTATTCGTTTGCGGCTTATCCCGAATTTCTCCTTGTGGTCTTAATATTTCATTTTCTTGCATTTTTACGTAGCAATCCGAAATAGTGACCTTGAAAATTTGCCTTTCTAAATGTTTACCACAAGCATTTACAAGTTTGTTCTATGTAAATGTATGCAGAGTATTCGCAACATTTATGCTGGATATTATAAATTAAATATTTCTAAGTCAAGTTTTAATTAAATTTTAATTAAATTTTTGAATGCTTCCCTGTAACATTTGTACGGTTAAATTGATATGGATTATTAATGACTTGCGTAACTCATGGTACAATTGGATGACCTGTAACATCAATACATAATAACAACTGTAATAATGACAATAGTGATAAGAATTATAATGGTAACAATAATAATATAATAGAATTATTAATATGATGTATGTGCGAGACCATAACGTATTTGCATACAACACGGAAGACATAATATTGAATCATGTAGTTTGGCGTATTAATTTATTCATTTTGGATTGGTATTTAATAAATATATATAATAATAGGAATGAGAGCGATATTGTTATGGTTTTAAGTAGAATTATATAAGGATTAAGTGTATAATATTTTATATGGTAAGCAGGGTTGGGAAGTAACTCGTTACTTGTAACGAAGTTACAGTTACAGTTACTTCTTTTTGGCAACTCTAAATTAACTTCGTTACTTTTACTCCATCTGTGACTTAATTCAGTTACATTTTTTCGATAACTAGTAACTAATTTAATAGTTACATTAATAGTTACTTTATATATTTTTTAAACTTTCATTTAATCGCATAGGCCTTGCCTTTACGTACACGCGCCTCCCTAGAAGCACAATTCATTGGCTGTACTTTGGCTAACATTGGTTAAACATTGGTTATGTTGCCAGTGAATTGGCCAATATTTCCCCAATATAACACCAATATTGGTCAGAAAATAAATGATATTGTACCTAGATGATTATTTAATATTGGATTGATTGTATTAGCAAGATTGTCCAATAAAATTGTAATATTGAATATAGAATAAATGCTAATGTAACGCCGATGTTACGTATTAATAATTGCACGGTACTGTGTTTATATTGAAAGTACTTTGCAAAAATATGAGGCCCTCCACCACCCCCGCGAATTTCGATCGGCGGTCCTCTTTTCTTTACAATAATCATTTTCTTGTGACATTTTTATCCTTATTATATTTTCATCACAATTAATTTTATAATTTATTATAATATGAAACATGTAGCTATGTCTACTCTCTAAAAGTCAATCAGTGGATTATTACAGAAAACAGTGAATACCCACTGATGCACAGTTACAAGTTTACTGAATAATTCAATAGTTACAACCGTTTTCAGTGATAATTCACTGATTGACTTTTAGAGAGTAATATGTAACATTCTTTATAAATGTGTAAACAAAATATCGTATTGTAAATGCGCAAATGAAAATCTATCGCATAAAAGATTATTTTAGACCAACTTAAAATTTCATACAATAGAAAAATTAATCTAAAGAGGCCCTCCGCTGCCCCCGCTGATTCCACTCAGCGGTCCTCTTTCCTTTACAATACGATTTTTAACATTTTTATTATTTATCTTTCTTCATACAATTTACTCACGTCTACGACAAACGTAATAAATTATGTCTCCCTGTCTCTGCCTACCCGAATTCCTGCCTACCCGAATTCCTACCTACCCGAATTCGTATCTACCCGTATTCCGATTCATCTTTATAGTCCTATCTGTCCATTTTCTTATCTACCCGTTCAAACAAACATACAAATTTTTAACTAAAATTTATTTATTTTAAATAAAACCGCGACGCGATTATTAAGGATATAATTTGGAGTTTTAATTCGCGCGCGATTGAGATTGATTTAATTTAGTTTTTCCAATCTCGCATACAGGCACGAGAAAATACAGAAAAGAATATCCCACCCGACTTTTGGCACATAAAAGATATATACAAGTACATAGATCTAAATAAATTTTATACACTTCATCATCGTGGTCAAGAAGGACCACTTATCTCGTTGAATCTTGCGTTGGGCCAGATTGGACCTACCTTTCGTTGCTCCTGGCCATACAGTCTGATCATATTGACCAGAGATTAGGAAGGAAGAAAACTCCTTCCATAGTCGGTTATCGTCACCGACAAATATTTCGTACGGTTCGAATATACGAGTGACGGTCGTATCGCAAAATGCACGACCACGAGAAGTTAATTAAAAGAAAAATATTAATTCAAAAAACTCTACGGTATGTACGAATCAAATTTATTTTTACTTTCGTTATTTATTTAAATATATTGACCATCTCTTCGTAAAATGATCTTTGAATTCAAAATTCAAATAGATATAGAAAAAAATTTACTTCGCGTTAGTGATTTTAATTATATTCCTCGATAAATTAAAATTTATAATATGGATAAAATTAAGTAATTAATAGTTAATTAAAATTTTTTCCTGAAAAACCGATCGCGAAAACCGACCGCGAAGATGCGTGTAATTGTGCATGTCGTTCATGCGATACGCATCCATTCATGCGATACCAATGCGTTGGGCCAGATTGGAGCTACCTTTCGTTGCTCCTGGCCATACAGTCTGATCATATTGACCAGAGATCAGGAAGGAAGAAAACTCCTTCCATAGTCGGTTATCGTCATCGACAAATATTTCGTACGGTTCGAATATACGAGTGACGGTCGTATCGCAAAATGCACGACCACGAGAAGTTAATTAAAAGAAAAATATTAATTCAAAAAACTTTACGGTATGTACGAATCAAATTTATTTTTACTTTCGTTATTTATTTAAATATATTGACCATCTCTTTGTAAAATGATCTTTGAATTCAAAATTCAAATAGATATAGAAAAAAATTTACTTTGCGTTAGTGTATGTATGTAA
>NW_011967227.1:1339286-1361540 GCF_000949405.1 Vollenhovia emeryi | reverse complement strand
TCACTCTCCTGTCAGCTCTTCCTTCCTCCTTTCTTACCTTCTCTCTCCGTCTCTCTCTACTTTGCGTTAGTGATTTTAATTATATTCCTCGATAAATTAAAATTTATAATATGGATAAAATTAAGTAATTAATAATTAATTAAAAATTTTTCCTGAAAAACCGATCGCGAAAACCGACCGCGTAAACCAACCGCGAAGATGCGTGTAATTGTGCATGTCGTTCATGCGATACGCATCTTGACAATACATATTATATATCAAATCAAATATAGAAAATATGAAAAATAAATGGATAGGTTACAAAAGCTTTGCTCGACAAATACAGCAAGACTATATTTGCCAAGCCATATTTTGTGTAATTTTTGCAACAACTCAAGAAGGAAAATGAATTCAACATATCGTAATGTGAGAAATAGAGTTTCATCAGATTAAAAGAATGTAAAAGAAAATTAAAGGCCCCGCTGCAGGAAAGAATGAATCCCAGATCTTCCGGATTACCTCCGATAGCGGTCATTTCGGCAGGGAGTTAACGACGATCGTTTCTCAAATCATGCAATCTCGTATATTTTCAGTTTTATTGTAATAAAAATTATTCTTCCATTATTAGTGTTAATGGGAGAATATTTATGGAGAAGGATATGTACATAAACTCTTCTCTTCTTTTTTTAAATTAATTTCGCGAATCGACGCGCCCTCGTGCCAAAACCGTTGCTTTCGGAGATCCGTGACAAAGAAAACCAGGGATTAACTCTAGTTCTCCAGCAAGGTTTTCAATCTTAAATGGACAATGGAAAAGTTTCATAAACTAATTCAAAGTCATATTTCGCGTAAATTCTAAAAATCTCTATCACTCATTTCCGATATGTTGAATATTTTTAATAAAACATTAAATGCTGTAATTATTTTATCATGACCTATCCATTTTCAGGAAACGAATCTACGAGATATATTTTACTACGATCTACAATCTACAATCTACAATCTACAATCTACAATTTAAGAGGTGTAGATTCGTTTCCTTAATAAACAAAATTCGCACTCACCGACCCGACGCGCAGCAGCGGAGTTGTTGTCTAACTGTAACACAAATATAAAATTTATATTAAAAAACAGTATTTAACAAAACCAATTTTGCAAAATATAATTTCAACGCGTATCTAACTTTTAATTCAGTTAGATGTAAATGATTATATCGTGAAAGATTTTCCGCAAAAGATCTTTATCTTAATTTTTTAATTATTTTAAAATTATGGTGAAATACACAATGACTCAACAATAAACCGGAAAACATTAATTTTACAAAACAGGAAAAATAATATTTACCGTAAAGTTGCTCCGCCGGCGCCTGAAGCCTCTCCCAGGCCTCCTCCTCCACTCAGGTTGTCCTTCGGGACTCCTTCTGGGACTCTTCGAGCAGTCTGTAACATACAATTACAAAATTCATGTTAAAACAATGATCTCTTTCCAATTATTATTTTTAATTGTGGTAAAATAAAGTGATAGACAGGAGGAAGATAAATTTTATACGAAATGAAAAGTATTTACCTCAAAGATGCTCCGACGACGCCCGATGCCTATCCGAGACCTCCTCCTCCTCTCAGACTGTCCTCTGGCACACTCGCGAAAGATCGAGCTTTGAAATGTCTTTATTATTGCGAATACTTTAAATGGCACTCCCGAACGCGATGGGTACCTTTGGTTGTCCCGTCTTTAGGGTCTGTACTCTTTAAAAATTAATCAGTACATCATTACTGTAAATCAGTGAATATTCGTTGTTTTCAGTGATAATCCATTGATTGACTTTTAGAGAGTAACCCTTCAGGGTACTTAAGCCCCTCCACCACGACAAGGTAGTACCCGAGGAGGGGATTATCGACAAAAAACTGCAATTACATATGTGTATATTTAGAAAAATAAATATTGAGTGAACATAAATTAGGTTTGCTATTTAATGTACGACGTAAGAGAGATTCATCCAATCGAAAGATTAATTCACAATCTCGATCTTGGGACAAAATCTATTTTCTCGGAATTTATCAATAATGCCTCATAAACTAATGATCCGAGATAAGCGATTCATATCTCGTTAGAAGCGCTGAAATCTTAGCTTTCCAACGAGACCAGGATCATCTTGTTACGATTTTTTTGTGCGGAGATAATGACGATTATATCGACTCGCGATCTCGATCTCGGGACAAAATCAATTTTATTTTTGTAATTAATTAATGAAATCTCGTAAACTAATAATCCGAGATAAGCCATTCTTAACTCGGTAGAAGCGCTGAAATCTTAGCTTTCCAACGAGACCAGGATCATCTTCCTACGATTTTTCTGTGCGAAGTTATTGACGATTATATCGACTCGCGATCTTAATCCTCATTCAGTAGCAGCAGACGGCGCGTATATGCGGCGTCTCGCGCAGCGTCTCGCGCGACGATGTTTACTACCGAACCCCTGTGCCTCCGTATGTTTTGATGCCAGTTTTTTGGGGACGTAGTACTGCGTAGTACTACTAGCGTAAAACTTGCGCGGCCTTCATTCATGAATGGCGCGCGCGCGCCGGATTTTTAAAACGCTATAACTCGGCGAAAAATCAACGTAGCGACACGAACCAAAAACCAATCTTCTTCGTTTTGCATCCCGCAGATGTCTACACTGAATATGTATGCCTTTATCATTAAACTTACACAAAGGGAATAAAAATTAAAATTCTGAAATGTAAATTATACGTATAACTGCTAAATATAAAAATTGGCTAACAAACTATATTAGATTGTATAGCAAGATTTCCCAATAGCATTGTAATATTGAATATAGAATAAAGGCTAATGTAACGCCAATGTTACGTATCAATAATTGCATGGTATTGCATTTACATTATTTCCTAATAATACGCCAATACTTTATGCTACCCGGGCTTTATCGACACTTTATATTATAATTCAACTACGGATTTAATATTTTTATTTTTATTGCAAGGAACCAACTGCAAAGTAACGATTCGTTACTTTTTAAATAACTGTAACGCGTTTTTTAACTTTTCAGAATTAGTAACTTGTAAACTATAACTAGTTACATTTTTAGCGAAAAAACTGTAACTGTAACTAGATACTTTTATAAAGTAACTTTCCCAACTCTGATGGTAAGTGACATTCAAGTATTACTTCATTAATTATTTATAGTTATGCGATGATGAATTTGTATATTTTATCCTCTAGTATAATGGAGTATTCTTATTACGTATGTTTAATATAACGTTTAGAATTCCTAAAACATAGATTCTAACTTATTAATCTTTGTTATAATAAAAGATTTAAAGGAAAGTCCTCTATTATGGGATAAATTTCTAATATGAGATAGCAGGTTTTCAATCATAATCTTCTTTCGCAACGATTACACGATCTAACAATGAATTTTCCACTAATCAGATTTCGCTCCGAGGGCAATAAATTCATGGTGGAATTAGTAATAATGCCTACTAATTTAACAGAAACCCCGCTATCCCATATTAGAATCCTATCTCATAATAGGGGATTTTCCTTTATATTATTTATGGCATAAGAGCAAAATACTCTAGATACTCAAATATTTGTTAAGTCAAATAGACGAGATATATTTTCAGCGAATAAAGCAATATGTTTATTCTTTATGTGCATAGGCATTTAAATGTTATCTCGTGATGGAAAAAGTCGGATGTTAAAAATAGGAAAGCTCTTGTTAAAATTTCAGAGTGTCTCCACGAAAGAAGTTTCCGTTGTAATGACTTCCCAACGACGCTTCGACAAAATCTTTTGTTTTTTTAATAATTTAGCATAATTATGTATTTCATTCTTGAAGCCTTTTATCGTTAGCACGAGACGGCGACTCCCCGAACAGCACGCAATCGAAACCGCGCACGCGAAGCTCTTTTCATGGTTGATGAATGAGCAAAACGGAAAGGAGAAATGGGATCTCATGTTGTACTAAACGGTCGACTAGTTACACGACTGTTGGTCGAGCGCCGAAATACTTAATAGCTACATGTAGTTAACAACTTGCAAATGCGCATGGACCTGCGCCAACAATACATTATAGAAGCGATGTTAGAATCTATCGGTATATTGAAACTTTGATAGATTACCATATACGGAACCTTATGTAAAGGTATCTCTGAACATCAAAATTGAATCTTAAAAAACTTTTTACCTGATTTTTCTTTCATTAAAGCGCCGCGGCAAGCATAACTTATAAAGATAGCAATTAAATAGGAAATGGAGAACTCTGAAATCATTAGCGACCGCCGTTATTCTACGGTAGAATCTGCGTCTGCAAATGGAAATGCGATTGATCGAAGACACGCTATATCTATACACACAGATATTTCGCGTATATGTGCATACTGGTTGTTGGTCGCTTACTTCGGGGCCAACGAATCCGTTCGACGACGAGAGAAGCCGCGAATTTCCCTAGATGGAATACGTACGGTTTCTGGGCATAACGGGGTGCACGTTTAATCCCTTGGAACGAGTCAATTTCGGTGCGCCACGAACCGAGGGTAAACCCTTCCAATATACTACGAAGAGAGGTAAACCCTTTCGGATTCGATATGGGATAGAAGGATTCGTCGTGATATATCAGAAATGGCACTACTCAAAATCTATTGTTTCGCTATAAAACGACCGAATTGTGAGCTGAAACAAAGCGAATTGATCGAAATATGCTTACAGTTTGTTTCCTTCAACTTTTGGCTTCTCTCTTATCTGAAAGGTCTCTCAGGGTCATACAGAAAGTTTAATAGACGATATTCTTATTTCTAATAAATTAATAATTATAATGTAGTAATCGAATACATGAAACAGCTCAAGAAGCAAAAAATAACATTTCTGAAAATAAAATTTGTTGGAAAATACAGAGAGAATTGGTCCATAATAGCACGAAAAATTATATCAATTCTCCTTCGTTTACTGTATTCCCTTTATTGATATAACGTTACCTTGATTAATAAAAGAGAAGGTATTTATATATTAATTATTTAAACTCCTCCATTTAATAAATAATGTTAACATTAGAGAATTGAATTGGAAAGGATTGAGAGCATATTAGTCTCTTTCAAATGGGATTTGTTCACAAAGTAACACAAATACAAAAGAAGTCTCATTTTACAGCATTACTGTTACTTGAAATAATGTGGTATCAGAGCCGCACACTCATGTAAACGTATACGCGTGATATTACAGCCGGCAATGTAGCAAGTTTTAATTAAAAACGGAAGACTCTTTTCGCGTACTTTTAATTAATTCGCAACATCAATGGCCGGCAACTTGTTTAATATTGACGGAGGTACCGACCCGTAATATTGACGTTTTCTCGTCACAAGGGATGCTAATTACACGAGAATAATGTAATTGAAGGCCGATCATAAGCATCGGCTTACATTTAACAGAGCGCATTGACGCGTTGCGCGTTGCACTGTTCGAATGCAAACACGCTGATGTCCAACACGACGGCGGGAGAGCGTGCAACGGATTTTCATACATCATATGTATCCGCAGAATCCGTTGATACATCGCGAAATACAATATGGGGGAAAAAAGCAAGCAAGTAATTACCCACCGCGGTAGACACGTTGCCTCAACCCATCCTCGTAATTTAATTCATTATCGCATTAGCGCGGCTAAAAGTTTCCCGGCCATTATCATTCTACACACATAGAATTACATTCGCGGGCCGACTGAGAGATTTCCGAGTTCTCGAAGCAAGGTGCTCATTAGGGCCCTGGCTTTATACGCCCTGCGCAATCTGATGCAAAACTGCAAAGGTCGGATGCGCGCCTATCGTGGCTTTTGTATAATTCGATGAAAATGTTAAAGTTTGAGATAATATTTTCGTCCTTCTACGCAGATTACCGTGTATTATACGCGTATAAAATAATTAATAATAAATTTCGCGGTAATATCACATGCGCAAGAGCTTAAAATACATAATACGATTCTATGCGTTCAGGTATACTATTACGTTTCAAATGAAAATATGAGTACGTACACAAGCGTAAATATTTTAATATTGTTTATCCGCAAATGATAACTAATTTAATTTATGTATAAAAATTGTCACCAAGTTATTAAACACTGTTTTCAATAACCCATGATTGCGCATTTAAAGAATTGTAGTCAGCATTTTGTAATGTTCGTGTTAGAAAAAAAAATGTTTCACATTAAAAAAAATATATATATAATTTCTCTGCAATTTACTTTGTATCCTCAATTTCCGGAAAAGATGATACGTTTGATACGACTATTTTTATATTGTTTGAATAAATTTGGAGTTACGCACTGTCCATAATCATCTTGCATAATTACGCTCGAAATTTTGAGAAATGCTACCGTTGCGCCGCTATAAACGGGGGCTCCGGCGGCCATTATGCCGTGGCGAGATATGTTCCGCGTATCAGTCTTGTTAGATTAATGAAGCCGTGTTTTCCGCTTTTTCGGTGCAGCCGTGATCCGCATTGCCGCGCGCGGTTCGGCCGGATCGACCACGGGCGGGAGAAGGGTGTATGCGTGTACTGAAACTTTTGCGTGCCCTCGGGCCTCGGAAAAACGAAGCAGAAAAATGGCCCTCGTTGCGCTCGCAACCGCCTGATAATTCGATTGTTCGTCGACGGGTCGACGCACGGCGCGGCGTTTCTTGCACAAGTACTCGGAACTCGTAGTCCCATGCTTGCCGATTCCCTTTACCAGTCGGTGCGCCGTTAATTATTCCTGCGGTGCCTTAAGGCGAATTTACACGGCTCGCTCTTGACGATCATCTTGGATGAATCGGCCAAAGTGAATGCATTGCACATGAACGCGTTTTTGTTTAGACTTTTTAAACTAAAGTGCAGGCGGAAGGATATACGTATCCTCGACCAAAAGCTCGGAGCGCTTTTAATAAGTAACGGTAAGTCGCCCAACGTTCGCGAATTCAAAGAAATTTTTATTTCTATTTGACGCTAAGTAGTTATTTAAGATTTCACGAATCTACTATGCTTTTTAACTTATGCATGCTGGCTAATTTGATTTACCGCAATTTGTCATGTACTGCTTGAGATGTACGCGAGATTTATTTTACAACATTTTTATATAAATCTTGTTCCTTGAACGGCTTATCTGAGACGATATCTCTGTGAAGTTCGCGTCTTATTTTAAGAATATTGATATAATTAATAGTGTTCTGGTTCTTCTGCAAAGAGTTTCTGAGTATGCTTCAAAAAGAGCGGCAATTAGTACTCAAAGTGATAAAAATGGAAAAGTTCCGGCTATTTTTCAGTTCGCGTATAAAAATTTTTCAAGTTTTCATGGATTAAAACTTTTTAACGACAGTGGCAAGTGGCAGTAGAAATTGCACCGGCGATAGCGACGGACATATTTTCCTGAGTTAATATAAGCTAAAAATTTGTTTGAAAATCTGACATGTCCTAGATAAACTATCCTGGATAAAAGACCTTTCAAAAAGTATCATTTTCATATCAGTTCTGATTAAAACAAAAAGAAGCAATTATCAATTTTTGTGCAAAACAGAAACGTGAAATTAGTATACTTTGCAATCTTCGGATCCTTTTCTTTTTTGGTTTAATTGAGAAACTCTTGTGGAAACGTATCAGAGACTTTACATTTAGTAAAAGTTCGAACTTCGTCAATTGAGTATATCAAATCTCCTAAAGTGTGATATTAACTCTTCGAAATAATAATCGTTATAGCACGAAGTTATGTTTAACGCTATCCTCGGTCTACTTTTCATTTGTTACTAGTTTGATGGCACTTGATGACTTTTTGAATATTGAAATATAGGGAGAGAGAGAGACAGCGAGTCGCCAGTTCAATGTCAGTTATCTCGGATTGCCGATGCAACTTGACTCAAGAATAAACAACATGTACCTACATTCGCCTTCAACGTGCTCACGCGAAAGAGACCCATGCTCGTTAGTATTTTACGCCGCGAGTCCGACTGCATCGGGTCAACTTTTTTCTTTCCACCGCGTTCTTCTCCTGCCGGTGCCATCCTACGTTGATAACGCATTCCCTCTTGTGGTCCGCGACTGTCGCCGGAATAAATCCCGTGCGGGCTCGTCAGCGGGACTTTTTCCGAATTATTTCCGCGGAACAGGAGGAACTCGGTTCCTGCCGCCCGCACTAATCCCGTATAAACCGTCGCGACTTGTGGCGAGGTATTTTTCGCGGGAGCCGCGTAATGCGCGTGACGGCAGATGGAAAATCTGAAAATGCGGCAGTCGAATGAGAAGCCGGGATGAGCGACTGAACGAGAGGGCGCGAGGGCGTCTCGTGCCGATATTTGAAAGAAAAATATACTGAATAGACACACGAATACTTTATTATACGCATGTAGATTTTGAAATTGTACAAATATTTTTGTACGTATCTTGTCTTCTTTCAACTTTCAAGTTGCAACATGACGTTGCGATTGTGAAATGTTCCACAATTAGAGTAATTTTTTACAAAAGACAAGAAAATGAATAAAAATTTCCCATTAGGGAAATTTTGAAAATTCTCTTCTTTCTCATATTTATAGATTAAACGCGCTATATTTAGATATATATTTTTTTTATAATAAACCCTCCCAAATGTACACATACGTATAAGTATATTTGTAAGCTAGTATTAATAAAAAATTAATAGTAGTTTAGTTTGTCAGTCTGAACAACAGATTAAGATATACGTTATCACTTTATATACAGTATAATTATGACAAGAACTATCTCCAAGAAACTTTAGATGCTTTTTTCTGACACAGAGATGCTATAATTTTATATAAAAATTATCCATTACATCGGATTAATATTTCACATTGTGAATTTTTTAACAAACTTAAAACTTAAATATCAAAAATGATAAATGAAAATAATATTTCATTTGACAAGAATGACTTTTGCAGTTGCACTTTTGTACAAAAATACAACACCATTTGATAAAACACATGCTGAAACTTAATTAAATTGTCGTTGGACGCTCGCATCAGACGATGATAGCATTTGCAATTCTTTCTTGATTGACAGATAATACATTTTACATCTATCGCATGCATGGCGGTTTGCAGCATCCATTAGCAGATTTTACCGTGGCACTCACTGCCAGCGAATTCATTTAACGCTGGAAAATAATCCTTTATAATCCCCTCTACCCGGAGGCCACCCTAAATGAGGGAACCATCCTGTAAGCTCTCTATGTACGCCAACGTATTTTAAAATAAGTAATATCGTCAGCGGAGTGTGTTTGTGCGATTAGTGTGTTAGCAATAACTTGTTTCAAATTCGTATTCGTCGTAAACACTATATTATACTATATCAATGTAAAATTAATTAACAAAGCAATTTAAAGTTATGCTTATATTAATTTTTAATACTCATCTTTTACAAGTTTCAATAAGCTTTACGCAAAATATTTGTTATATTTTATTATATAACTTACAACCTCAATCTAATACCAATTTTAGCTTTGTATAATTGATTAATTTGATGGAACTTTGAGTGATCAATATTTGTAAAAGACACTTTTAAAACAATTGCTTTGATATACATATATAAAAAATTTTTAATATTAACATACAGCGTTTTCATGAAACGTTGATCAAATTCCAAACATGAGAAAACTTCAAAGCCTATCCAATTTTTGTAATACTAGAAATGACAAAAGACGCGCTTCGCGCGCGCAGTTTGTGGTTGAGCATTGTATATTTTTAAGAATTTGTATACATGCAAAGAAGATATTGTATCGACACCGTTAATTTAAAATATAATATGTATAATAAAAAGTAATTTATAACTCACTGATACGATTCGCAATAACAGAGTTGTACATCGTTTTGTAACACTTATTCGAATCCTCATTCGAATCATTTGAATAAGTAAAACAACAACAGAGAGCAGATGCTTTATTTTGCACAAGTAACAAATAATATAAAAATGTAAAACACTCACCCTGTAACTGCTCTGCCTCTGCCCGATACCTCCAAGACCTGCTCCTCCTCTCAGATTTCCTTGTCGCACGTACACAGCACTCACTCGCGAAAATCATCGATCGCGCGAAATTTCGGACACTCCCGTACGCGATGTGAAATACCGCGAAACGCACGAAATATTATTAACATGTGTCGCGTGATTTTCCGTCATACTAATCATTCAAACTATTGTAACTTGCAGTTTTGATTCGGAAGAAGTAGTGGATAAATCACTTTTAAATTAGCGATACAAAACACAACGCGTGCATCGGAATCCAAGCATCTGCGGTAAAGAAGTATGTAGTTATTAGCCCGCGACGAAACGATATTTTACAGTCTTTAATGCCATCCAGCGAAGAACGACAGAGCGAATTACAGCGTGAACGCTAAAGTCGCACAAATTTTTCTCTTTTCCCGAAAATGGAACAGATTACACGAAATCGATAGATAATTACAGGCGCGGTGCGTAAACGAGATGTAACCGCGACAAAGCACTACGGTTTACCTTTATATTTTAGATGAGTTAGTCTCGTGAAATATCTAGGTATACGTTGATAAAGAACCGTCGCCTCAATATACAATTCGTTTCTCTTTACAAGTTGTAGAAACTTAATAGTTAACCGAGGAACGTTACTTGTTACTGATAAAAGTGTATAAATCAATAGCGTTTTATCCATACATTTATCGCGATCGAGTCTTGGAAACCGATAACGCAAAAGTAATAACACGCACGGAGCAACTCGCGCCACTGCTTGCCGGCTCGACGTTCGGCGAGCGAGTGAGAGAGCGCAGCGACCTTCGAGTACACAATGGCACACAAAAACATTGTACGTCACCGCGCCGAGTGAAAAACAACAGAAAAACGTTAAACGTTGAGAATTCGTTGTCCCGCCTACGAAATAGAAAATTCCGTACTTAATATTTTACATTACTTTGTTCCGTGACTGTTACTACGTTTTGCGTATCATTCTGCGGACTTATTGGTATTGATTAAATTAACGACTAATTCTGTTCAACCGAGAAAATGTTTCGAAACAAAAATCGTTGTTACTTAAATTCTAATTACTAAGATTAGAGAGATTACCTCAATAGTTGGTGTATACAAATGTATATTTTTAAATTGCAAATCTTCATTTACTATGAATCTAAAAGAGAAGTGAAGCACACCGCGCTTCGAGAAAACCAATCGGCATCGCGGAAAGGAGGCCTCAACTGTTTGATATTAACGACATTCGCGCTATTAATATCTCTTTTTTAGAAAGGGATTTTAGACGTTTCTGTTTATTAAAACCGTGCAAGTATATGCAAGTGAGCGTAGTAAAAAAAAATAGCTCGAAAACCGTAAAATGCGTTAAATACATTTAAAAATAAGCGCAAACATGATGGATGACTATAGAAATCTTCCGCCTGAAAGAATTCCGTCTATGCCGGGTAAAGAAGCTGCTGTCGAGAGATTCATGGCCGTGTCAGATGATAGGTTAAGCAGCCAGATTTTTCATGTAAATTTCTGTTATAAGTCATGTTTTATTTTTAGATATTGTACACTCAATATCGCGTGTGCTTAGAATTTTATCCCTGTGGTTTTTTAGTGCATAACTGATACATGTCAAATAAAGTTTTGTTACCCAGGACGATTGTGATGGATTTGACGTAGTGGTAACGTCACCCTCGAGAGACTTCAAATATTCTACTTTGGTCAAACCACCCGTAGTATGTTTGCGTACTTCCATTCGAGATGTTCTTGACGGCGTGGAAAAATTCAATAAAGGCTTTGACATACAAAAAACGAATTCCTGTTGGATTACTTTGCCCAGACATGTTGTCGATGCACGAAAGATAAGTATAAACGAACAAAGTCTTTTATTACATTTCAAATTTTACTATGTGTATTTACGTATTTTAAATAAAAGAATATTTTCACATTTAAAAGGCAATTAAATACACGAGATAATTGTCAAAGATCTAAGCATGATTAAAAGAAGTAAATTGTTCGTATGTTTGTATTAATTATGAACGATAAGAATAAATACATTTTTACAAAAGCTGTAGTAATAAGTTCTAACAAATTAAAATTAAAAAATATTTGAAAAAATTATATGTATATAATTTTTATTTCATATTTGAGAATAAAATAATTTTATTATAATTAATGTAAAAATATATTTAATATCACACAGTTCAGCACGAATAATAATTCAGGTCTTATAAGCGGATCTTTTTGTATATTCTTAATTAAACATTGTTGGAAGGCTTCGCGAGCGCGCCTGCGATTTAAAGCAAAAGGAAAATAACTTGCAAACATTTTCTTCCTTCCTTAAATATTAATTCAGAAATGTGTGCCCGCCGTTCCACCGGCGTTGCCATTACAACGCGTCCGACATCGTAATAAAGACAAATCGAGATTCGCAGAAGGAGCGCTCATAACGAAATTTTATTCTGAAGGATCGATCTTTCTTAAGGAGAGCATCGACGATGTAAACGAGGTATGACGCGAGAGAAATGAGCACTCTGAAATCAGAGTTTGCGGGAAAGAGAGTCACGGAAGCGATCAATTTTATTTTCCTCGGATACATATGTTGCCCGTAAATTTAACGCATCGTACCATTAGCCGCGGCGAGTATGTGTGCGCGAATAGAAATATTTTTAGTTCTCAAATATTATTTCGGGTGGAATTAATATTTAATTCCGAAACAGAGTAGACAGAAAAATAATTTATGTAATTTATATTGAATGTCGAAACTGAAAAAAGAGATTAAACTGGCATTAACAAAATTTAATTAAATTAAATTAATAAATATTTCACAAAATGCTCTAGTCAGATTTTATTACAGCAGAATATAAGAGGGACGTTGCGAACTTCTCTCAGTATACCGACTGTATTTCCTACCTCAGACAAATATGAAACTAAGATACATGTTGCAAAATCAATTTCTGCTATTCACGACAAGAAAAATTTTAAGAATCATGCTACAAATTGCACTGTTTACAAGCATGTAGAAGGCTATCGCAAAGTGAATTTTAGACAGTATGAGAAAGCTAAGAAAGATACCATAGTATCTGATACAAGTAAATTATTAAGTGATCATGATTATAATAGAGATGACTTATTTATTGTCTTGAAACATGCTTTATCGTTGGATCAATCAGTACGTAATAACGTTCATAATCGAGATATGAATGTAATGAGTAAAAATGCGAATCACAGATCAACTATATCAAGAAGCTGTACATTTCTTCGTGAAAAGAAACTTTCAAAGCTTCAATGTTCACAATTCAATCATTTAGTAAATCAGATTTTGCATTAAACCGATTTGTTAGAATCATTTCAAGTTTTATCATGCAGCATGTCTTATTTTTCTATGTATGTCAACACGATATATTAATAATATTTAATTATAACATAACAACATCGTGATAAATAAATCATATATGGGCATTAACAGAAAATGTGTTTTCGTTGCTCGGAAAATTATTATAAGGATATTAACAGGTCCGTAATGGAGTCAATCACAATGGAATATGTCGATAGAGTTTCATCGTATTTGTCTGTAAGAGCTTTACATTTTCACAGAATATGCTCTAATGACCAGAGGCGCTTCAAGCATAAAGTCCAAGATAGGCTTTGCGAGCAGTTTCTGATTGAATAGTAAACCGAGACTCATACGTTCGCATTAGCGTACAGAGAATAATCCCCCAGACGCAGCTGCCAACGTCTATGTAGCCGCGCTCCCTTTCAGTCACTATCTGCGTAGCAATATTGCGAGCAGCCAATTACCATGGGGCAACGGACGTCAATTATAACGACTCGCTCGCAACAGGCTACCTAAGTCGAAATACAAACACGGCGGTGTAGATAAATTAAACGCAAAGAAAATTTGGCTTTTGACAACGCGAGAATAATCTATTTCAAAATATATATTGAAAAATACTTTAATACAAAAATGTATACCGAAAAAGGAAACAGAAAATGTCAACTCTGAGTTGCTGAAATCGTCAGGTCGTATTTTCAAAATTTATGTTTAATTAGTTAAAAAGCATTGAGAAATGCACAAGAGCTCCTACCATCGAAGAGTTTAAGTTTTTTCAGATTCAGATTTTTATTTATATTTTACCAATAATTATCAGTAATCTCATTATTGGATTTTGAAAACAACAACGTGGCTTCTCTCTACCTTTGTAAGATTGCTTTCGTACTAATATTCTTGTGATTGTTACCTTTTTATATTCTTACGACAAAAATTTAGCGCTGTAACAGTAATAAAACAAATCAACAAGACGACGGAAACTTTGTGAGACGTTACAGGATGATGCTGGCTCGTGAGAGAAAAATCGAACGAAGATGGTTTGTTCCATGTTTTGAGCAAAGAAACATTGATATTCCCGTAGTGTATCTTGAAGTGTCGCAGTGCGAAAGAAATTGGATGAAATGAAACAAACGCCAATGCAGAACTGATATAAGAAATTTAAGAAAGTTAATTTGATTGTAATATGAATTTCACGTGATTTGAATATCTATAGTAAGTTGTACAGAGAAAGAGAGATGAGTTTCTTTCTACATTTTACATTAATAGAAATAAAAAATAAGATAGTGCAAATTGTTAAGTATTAATTTTTAAGCTAAACTGATCTATCAAATCAATATAAATGATCATTGTTAAATAATGTAAGTAAATAAGTCAGTTTACTATTTCAATTTTTGTTAAAGAGAAATCGATTATATACATTTTTGAAAGCTCTTGCAGACGAAACGAGTCAAATTTTAATTTGGCTTTGAACACGACTAAATTTGGGGCACCCATTATAAACGTTTGATATGCTACATGTTTGCTGAAATTATATTTGAAACGTGGTTTATGCAAGTCTTTTCCTATCGTGAAGCGCATGGATTTGCGGCATGTGAATTCAAGCGCAGCAAGCGTGTTTGCAAAAGGGAAAGCTTATATTCGCTTAATTTCAGCCGTATTTGCGTTAATAAAGTTTCGTTATTACGCTGTTCCTGTTTATTCCGTTTTGAAGGGAGTCGAACGCATGCTCGAAGGATAATTCGTCTGGTAATTCCTCGAACGTGCTGCAGGCGATGCATTCCTAGTACGCATACGCGTGCCAGCATTATTCCTAATATCCTGTGCTGTCCTTTGACATAATATTTCGGAAATTATATTCCGCACAAATCTCGCATGCATAATAATTTCGACAATTTTTCCGTTCATGATAAAATTTACGTTAAAAATTCTGTATAGGTACTTCTTAAATCGTGCTTTGTAAACACTATTTTATCTTAAAATACATTGGTTTTGAAATGTCTAAACGTTCAGTATAGTAATTTAATTTTATTGATAATGCTCGAAGCTAAATAGAACGTATTCATTTTCGGAAAATCAATATTACCTTTTATCGTTTTAATTGCGATAAAAAAATTACATTATTCTATTATATGTATGTGGCCAAAATCATTATATGATGGCATTATATACATGAATAAAAAAAGCATTAGATAATTGAATAGGGCATTTTAAACATCGATATGTATTTCATGTCAAATTTTTTGAAAACAGATAAAAGCAATAACATTTGATATTGCACTTGAGTGTCCTTAAAAGTTGCTCCTCAAGGAGCAGGCTTGTTGGCGAATTGCACTTCAGGCAAAAGTTGTTAGCTTCATTTCATAAGTTATAGAATCCACCGTTTATCGTGAGTGCATCTAAATTTAATGCAAACAATATTTATCTTTTTTTAAAACGTTAACAATGTGTGCTTTTTCTCTCTGCCGCTCTTTCAAACGTAATATGAAAAAATTGTTAAACTAACGTAATATACACTACAACCTTTAATAATCAAATAACGTCTGTTCAAATAACGTGGTAAATTATCATACTTTAATAATCAATATTAAGTGCGCCATCAAAACACAAACTTTTGTAACTTTTACTTTTCATAAATATAAAATTTTAATTTAAAGCAAAATAAAATTTTATTACCGAAGAGAAATGTATCAGAACTTGTCACATAATATTATAAACATTATATTATAAAAAAAATAACTGTGTAATATAAAACCAAATATCAAGTGATCGAGACTGTTGTATAATAATTGTGATTAAACGAAGGAAAGTTTTTCTTACTATTTCAATACGATCTAACGGGAACTGTTATTTCGAATAGGAGAATTCCTGATGGAATGGGAGACCGGAATTCGGTCGCAGGAAACGAGTTTCGCTCAAAAGGGCTCGCCAATGTTTGCCTCCTCGTACCACTGAAGAAGTACCGCGACTGTTTCACGGGGTTACCTTACCTTAAATCGAAGACATCTTTTTCTGTTGGCGCTCCGACGTTGGAACAGTTACAAGAATCTCAATAATTTCTCTCCAGACTCCGGCGTCGCGACTGGTCTTCGCAGCACGTCTTTGAGCTCCTGGGCTCTTTCGTCCGCGGTCGTGCACCGCTGCGAAGGAAAGCGACTTTGCCCGCAGAGTAAACAACCAGGCGCAATTTTCCGTCGTTCCTTAAAAGGCGTTGGAAAGAAGACTCACGAGGAAAAACGGATGGCCCCCGTCGCGAAGAAATTCATAGTCCAAGTGGAAAGATGTCGGTCTGTCATTTAACGCGAAGTATCAGTCTTCTGCGTGAAGATTTTCTTCATCTTGTTGAATAAAGACGAAATGTTAATCTTAATCTCATCAATTAGTTTAATTTTATGGAAGGCATTGTTTTTCAATCATTTATATTATACGATTAACAAAAAGTACACATATTAACATTTATAAATGCCACATTTATCTTTTTTAGAAGAAAATAGCTTGTAATATATTCTTTTATTAAATTCTTGAGCTTTAAATTAACAAAGTGGATTAAGACAAAATTATCCTGTAATAATTAAATATAATAGTTATAGTATATCTCCGTTTTATAAAAATATGCGGCATACAATTTATATTTAATACAATGTATATTTAACAAGCTTATTTCTTATTCAATAAACAGATTCTCGAATATTAAGATGAGAAGAAAATTGAATTGTGCGTTAGAACTTTCTATCAGATCGATATTTCATTAGTAATCTATACTTATTATACGTTTAATCTCTCTTTTATTATACAGGTATATATCCGCTGCTATCGAATGAAAAATCGCCAACTAGATTATCAAGACAATCGTGATCGGTGACGTTAATCCATTAATCTCTCCTAGTCCGACTTTCATTAAATTTTTCGTGTCAGCCCGCAATAGTAATTAGCGATAATTACGTGCAGACTCACGGCATTGATCAACACTTAATTAAGCTGAGGAACTCGGCGCGAGAGCTTTGCAAGAATTGAGCCGTGAAAACGGGAGCTTTTAACGCCTCCTTAAAACCCGCGTAGGACATCCTCGACCAAGCCGTCTAGACTCACCCCCGCGTTCGCTCCATAATCTTTCACGGCTGAGACGTGAAGAAGAGGGTCCAATATCGCGATAGTAGCTGCTAGTAGGTGCTAGGTCGATTTCCGCCCTCGTCTTAAGCTTATCGCTCGTTATCCCTACAACTGCCGGCACTTTGCATAATAAAACGCTACGTATGCCGAACTGCCGCGGTAATTTCGGTGACCCGAATTATGAGGAACAATGAGATCGCTTCAATTATCCGCTGGCAGGCTCATTTATCTCCATCTGCGTTGTGTTACTCTTATCCCTTTTATATATTCACCTTTTTTACGCCATGAGAATGCTATGTATGTATTGTTTGTCCAGCACATTATATATGTGTATACATATAGTATATAATATTTGGAAAATATAACTTTTCGTTTCGTTAAGTAAATCGCTTATCGTTCGAGCCGAATATTATTCGAGATAATTCTCGCATTTTATTCCGTAAAAGTGTCGTGGGGTCTTAACGATCAGTTGCAAACGTATTACTAGATGTATCTCCCCAAGAGAATCATAAGCTGATACAAAATAATGTATTACTTCCCGAATAGTTAAATAATTTTAGAAATCAATACTTGAATGTAATGGCAATAATAATAACTACGCCACTGTAAAGATTAATTTTACAATAGAAATATCTGCCGTGTAGTAAAATGCAAAGGTCGTTAACTTGTCATTATTACTAATTTAAAATTATTTCGCGTTTAAGTTACTACATTTAAAAGTTACATTGCATAAATTGTTTAATTTAGTTTCGTAATTTCATAAAAATTTCGCATTGCCCGCAAAAGAAAACCAGAATTCTTCGGCAATTTATTCTGCATTTTGTACAAATTTTCCTTCTTTATACTAATGAAGAAAATAAAAATTCTCTGATAGCTTACGTGATCTAAAATAGTGCATATAGAGTAGATTCAAAACTTGCTAGGTTGATTATGTATGCGGTGTGAAAGCGGCTGTGCGTTTCAATAATAGTTACATACAGACTGCAAGTCTGAAACAGTTCATTCGCTTTCGCTGTATATGCGAATGGCGGATATCAACGATACGCGTCTCTTCCTCGAGATCATTCGAGCGAGATGAGCACTCTCAGTTATTACAAGTAGAACAATGATTTTACCCGAGTACGACACGGCATACTTAATGGCCCGGGCTGCGAGATGCAACAAGGGAAGAACGGGTGGGAGACTCGTCTCCCTTTACCATTCGCGATAAGCAGCTACGTCTGAACCCATAACATTTACTGGAAGGCGGTTCGCTCGTGAAAGAATTCGAGCATTAATCGTGAATAAAACTGACGATAATAGCCTTTGTCCGGAATATTAGTCGGCAAAAGATTCGGAAATGTATTTCTTAGATTATCAATTAGATGGTTTTCTTGCAAAGGAGAAACCCAAGAATCACTTCGCACTTGTGCAGAAATATTTTAGGGAGAAAGCAACTCGGGAAATAATGCATTTGCTTGTTTGCGTATTTAGAGAGTTTATACTCTGTTGTCTATTCTTGAGTGCAAAGTCATGCTTTGTAAATTATGCAAGCCCTTAAATGTTCAACGTAGATGTAAAGTAGAAAAATCATGTTTTCCTTTCGTGAGATCGTAGAGAACGGAAGGATAGGCGCGCCGGCACGGCGAGAGTAGAAAGAAACTTTTTGATTCTAAGCTTGAGTTATCTCTGTCCACATTCCAGACGGGGTGTTTCCGTTATTGCTACCCTTCCTTTTTCCGTCAACCTTTTTAATACATTGAACGGACAACTCAGACGCTTAAATTGCTTCGTTAAATCGGTGAAGGCGCCGTCACGGTTTTCCTTCGTCTTCATGAGCGTCTCTTTCTCATCCTGTCTTGCTTTCTCTCTTCTTGCAGTCGTCGTCAGCGGCATCGTCCTCGTCGAAAAAGCGTCCGAATAAAGAAAAGCATGAATAATGTAATCCGTATAATATCAGCCGGATAGGAAGGCTTGACATAACCAGATATAACACAAGGGTGCATCCTTCGTGGGTTAATAAACGGGAAGAAGACTTCACGGCAGACATCGAGCATTTTCTCGCTCGGTTGGATTCACGTCAGATGATGACGTTTTTCCTTTTTCTCCCGCATTGCACTTGCGATTTTATTGTTGCGAACTAAGCGACTTTTAACATTAGTAATCTTTTTAACTCCAAAATAATTACACGTTACAGAGTAACACAGTAATGATTTAATCTTGCATATTCTTATAACGATAAATGTTGTATTAAGTTAATAAATTTGAATTAATTGATATTAATGGCAAGAATAATTAATTACATTTATGCATAATTTAAAGTGTCTTTAATTTTGCATTTCTTATATTTTTAAAATAATCTTTTATAATAAGTATTAATTTTTTTTTACTTCTACCTGTTCTTTTTCTAACAAACGAGTAATTTTCTCAATTCAATGTCAAACGATGTTACGCACTTGAGAATTCGAGGTACTTATTGTTAGGTCCCTTTTTAACATTTTTGAAAATGTATCTTGCTGTGCCGTGTCTCGAGTTTTACATAGCTCGGATGATTTAAATGTCGCCGATAGCAATTGGTGTTCGGATATACAACCGGCATTAATCCCACCACAAAAGGCTGCAACTGCGTCAGCGACTCTCGCGTAATCTGCGATTCTCAGCGCTTGGCGCCCTTGTCATCGTCATTGTCGTCGTTGTCGTCGTCGTCGTCGTCGTTCTCGTCTTGTCAAGTGTGTACCGTAGCAGAGAATAGTGCCGACCTACTCTTCGTGTACTTCACTGTAGACGAGGGAAACTGCTTGCTTCCAATATCGTTTAAATCTCTCCCACGCGATACGGTTTGCAGTGTTTTTCACGGTGACAACAATAAAAATATTACAGACACATTAATCGTGTAATTGAAGCGAAATATCTGTATTCTAACTTCCAATTAGATTTCACCACTTTGCAATGATTGCTAAAGGATATCTATCTGTTTACTTTTGTAGTACAAGACAATTTAGTTTAATGTAATACTTGACCGTGCACAAAGATTATTATGATAATACGTAGGATATTGATTCATAAAAAACTTATTGCATAAGTGTCCCACATATTCAAATCGTTTCTCGAAAGACCACTGAATCCTATACTTTTATCATTGCGATGAAGCACGTTCCAGTATATCGTTACTAGTCCACGACATCGAATTACGGTACACATGCCGCGCGATTATTCCGTCATAGTAGTGCGGCGCGGAAATTCTCTTTTCCGATTAGACCGTGGCGATCGATCAATAGCCGATGATCGCGAGCGCAGGCTCGACACACGGGCAAGATTACGCTAAACCGCGGGGTGTTATGAACCACGTAAGACGACTCGCGCGCAATTCGGGACAATTTCGGGTTTAGTGGTTTCTGCTATTTGCACGGGAAATTGCGCCTGCTGATGTCACATCCGTTAACCCTCCTCGCCGCGGAGCGCCCAATTGTTCGGCTCGCAGCCGCGGGTCGATCGTGGATATAGCGTGCGACCATGATGCTCGCGCGTTCTCGCGACTCGAGCTGAAGAACCGTGAGAGGAAACCGGGAACGGGGAGAGAAATCTGCTCCCTATCTCTCTCAAACGCTCCCGTAAGGTCAGGCACTTGACATCATTTCGTGTTGACGGCCCCTTATCTGAAGAATGAACGCTCTTGTTTTCCTATTTTCTGGATCCTCTCCACGCGGATCTGTTCAGACGCTTTCTGATCGGCCCGCAATTTTATCGAACGGTTTCTTTTTCTTTCCCGCTCTCTTTTTCTCTTATGTCATTAGACAATACCACGTTATATAATAAGAAATACACATACGTGTATACGCAGAAAAAGAGTTGCAGCAACTTTATCACATTATACGTATTTTCTGCCAGATTTTTTCTTTTTTTATCAAGTATTAATGTCTCCAATGACAACGCGTGCTTATTTAACAGAGAGATAAACATATTAACAATTTTTTACTTTATGTAATATATACTTTGGTTTCATAAACCTAAATAATCCGCGATAAAAAATTACTTTATACGTATGTTAAGAAATTTAGAAATATTTAGTATATAATAATCATAATCACTAGTTACTGTTTCTGTTTTGCAAAATGCATTATTTTAGCATTAAGAACTGGAGCAACAGTATGACACTCGTCAAATTTTGCGATTCTTTGGCTCGATGCAATACAATTAATTTTTCTTCCATGCGTCATTCCTTTTAATCAATGAAAGTTTCATATTTTCATTTAAAAATAACGTTACTAAAATGATAGAAAAATGTAAAAGGTGACAATAAGAGATTAAGGCAAACAACACAAGAGCAACAATTATATTGAACCTAAAACTAATTAAAATGTGTTGACTCTTCTGTTATTTGCATTCTCCATTTTTTTCACAGTATTACGCGTCATGCGCGACTCTAGAGAACGTCAGGATAAAACCAATTCAATTAACTCGTCCACTTCGACATCGCGCGTACAGAGGTATCAGAGGCGCCCTTTTCGGAAAGCCGCTTCCGTCTTCGTCCTCGCCTGCGACTGCCGGGGTTCGCTTTGGCGACCAAGTATACGTCGTCACCAAATGGAATAATAAATCACTCTCTTAACGGCGAAATATCGCGCAGACGGTCGAGATTTTATGCAACCAGTCTGCAGAATGCATATACTCGGATGCATTAATAGCAATCTCGTTGCATTCATATCCAGCTGACTTAATGGGACGTACGAAGAGGGAGGAGAGAAATAGAGACGGACTAAGAGTGAGAGAAAGAGCCGGAGAGAAAGAGGGGGGGGAGAGAGAGAGAGAGAGAGAGAGAGAGAGAGAGAGAGAGAGAGAGAGAGAGAGAGAGAGAGAGAGAGAGGAGAGAGAGAAGAGAGAGAGAGAGAGA
>NW_011967227.1:1334431-1337241 GCF_000949405.1 Vollenhovia emeryi | reverse complement strand
AGAGAGAGAGAGAGAGAGAGAGAGAGAGAGAGAGAGAGAGAGAGAGAATATTTGTATGTGTATGTGTAAGTGTGTATATGCAATGAGAGCGGGTGAAGGGGTGCAAAGGGTACGAGATCGAGAGAGACGCGGAGAAGGACGAAGAGGACGCGAAGCGGACGAAGGGACAGGGACAGAGAGAGAATTCAATTCCACGGTCGATTATGCAGCCAGTCTGCCGGATTACTGCCGGTACGCGTTTCCGTTTTGCGCCGATGAAGGGATTACCTTGCGTGTATACTGCATCCGTGCGGGTGCACGCGAACGCACGTGCACGCAGAATATCGTGTAACGCGCTCGTTATGGGACACACATATATATATGTACAAACTTTATACACATATATATGTATACATATACACATGCGTATGTTTGTATGTATTTAAATTATAAGAATATTGCTCATATATTGCTTATTATTTATGTATTGTTATAACACAAAATAAAAACTTGTAAACAGTTAATTATGCATTTCAAGTATAGTTTAATCCACAAATTAAAATATTTTTAACTAAAAATATCTTTATTTCATCGAAATATTTTTGTAGCAGATGAGTGATTTTAATTTTAATAAATTTTAAACGATGAAAAATTATACTATATAATATCTATTTTATCAAATCAATCAGTTAAAACTAAATTATTCTAAGCATTATTGTAACAAATATTCAACATTAAACTATTGTAGCAATCATTATATTATTAAGCAATTTAAATATTACTTATGAAAGTATAATTAAAACTTATGTAACGGAATATAATAAAAATAATACCAATACAAAATAAAGATAATTCTAGAATATTGAAAAAATATCTCATATAGTATAATGTTTAAAGTGAACTCTTCCATCGCGAAAACTGTGACCGCGTTCCGGTCGATGCAATATTTCTAACCGTGGCGAAACCGCGCGAGACATATATTCTCGCTGGAAACGTTTATTAACGCTTTTTCTACTTGTTAATTTCAAGTGGCGAAATTGGTACGCTCCATTTGCACTGAATCAATGTCACTGCGCTACACCGGCGATCTTTTGGCGAATCAGCGACGTTCGATGCGATAATTCTTCCAACACTCACCTACGCATGAACAATACCGACAGTCGAAGTCAATTCATTCGCTAAACCCAGAACGTTCTTTCATTTTAGCCCAAAACTCCTACTCGCGAAAGCTACTCTTTTGGAGAATTTCTGTGAAAATAACGGTTAGAATGCGTAACAATCAGTCACCACGATTTACGACGTGCAATAAACCTTTTGGTACGATCGCTCTTATTATAAAAGCGTTTTCATTTCGGCAGTTTGTACGACAGATTGGAAAACGTATCTACACGTAAAAGTAGGATTTTAAATTGACGAGAGGGTTAGAAAAGATTTTTTGAGAAAATATAATTTTAGCAAAGCGCCATTAGCATTGTAACAGTCAGTCTTTAAAATTGTAATAATATAATTATGCTGCATAAAAATGTAATATTCTTGGAATTCTAATGATATCAAGATTTTTCTTCATATTTTTTACAGGAAACGAAAAAGTCTTGTCAGTATATAATTTGAAATTGATTCCTTTACAGATAAAGAATGAATGACATATTTATTTGTTTAACTAACAGCAATGAAATATGTGTATCTATCTCGAAGAAGATTTACGAAAATCATCTGTAATATCGTTTTTATTATCTTGCATGGATGTTACGTCCCTTAAAATTTCGAAACTCCCTCTCGACATTCTGTAGATACACTACGCGCGAGTCTGTTGCAAAACCAGAATGCCCGCATTTCTCGTCTTTTTTTCTTCCGCCTTGCACGGTGATAACCGCAAGAGTTATCATTGTTCAACTGGCTAGCGGTCGACAAAAAGAACTCATTTTTGTGAGAGAAGGTCGCGAGATTCCATCGATTTTGTGCGGGTACAGCTGCACTGTTTGGATCGTTTTTATTTCTCGACTTCGGGCATGCTTGCACTATTGTGCACACTGTTCAACTTCGTAGTCGTAACGTTGCTATGCATGCAATTTAAACGGCAATTAGTAACGTGTTTCAACACATCCCGATTATTACATGAACGCTGATATTAATCACACATTATTACATAGTAATTAAATTAAATTTATATCGCATACGTAGCGAGATACCAGAGATACATGATTCATGTAATACGTTTTGGAGTTAATTAATGCCCATATTAGTGACGCTTCCGCGAATACGTGCACCTTTATATGTTTAAGTGATGTTGAATGATTTTCACTTTCTACATATTGCACGATTTTTAATTAACTGGCCACAGATACGTCGGTATTATTAAGATTGTACATGTAGGAAGAGGAATTTGTTTCCACTCATATTCATTTAGAACTCATTTAATTATATAAATTGATAAATGTAATTAACTAATTACATGTTAATAATAAAATATTTTTCTAATTATGTTTTATATTTTACTTAATATTTAATAATAATGTGCAATATTCTATTTACTTCTGTTTTATGCATTTTATAATAATAATATAACCTTGATATATGTAATATTTTATCTAATTAATACGTATGTGTTCAATGTGAATAATTATCACGCTAAATAAAACAAAACCGAAGGACGAAAAATCGCGAGAACTTTTATTCGTCGGTCGTAGCGCTTCAAGCCTTAATAGTTTTTGAAAGAACTCCCAACAGAACTGCTGGAACTGTTAAAAAATTTTCCTTCTTCGGGACTTGGAAATTTTTCGAACCGAAGGACGAAAGGAGGAAAATTTTTTAACAGTTCCAGCAGTTCTATT
>NW_011967227.1:1307077-1332035 GCF_000949405.1 Vollenhovia emeryi | reverse complement strand
CTAAAGGAAATCCTAATGGCAAAATTAAATATTTTCAATACTTTTAGTGTTATCGCTGATTTCGAGATTTCATTTTGTGAAGTTAGCATCCCCAAGTTTCAAATTTAACTTTTTTAGGTTAATTCACCAGAACTATTTTTAAAATTGATAAGGAACTCTAGAACTCTTTGGGGTGCCAACCTATTTCTGTAATTCTTCTCAATAGAGCGACAGTATGTTTAATCGGCCGGGTTAATTCCTCCTTGCGAATTAACTCCGAGCAATCGTATCGCAAACGAGAGGTATAAAGACCCTTTTCCGCGTGAGTTCGACAAGGTAAGACGATTCGACGACGTTCGCCTGTCCTTAACCGTTAAGAGAGCTGTGAGATTTCGCGTTTGAACATTACGATACGCCGCAAATGTCTCTGATATTCTTCGGATCTACTCGCGCGCCCGAGGAAGAACGAACAAGAAATTAAATCCATTGCTGGCGGCAAGTGGAATCCGACCGTAGGAACGGCGCGTTTTATCGCATTTCCGAAAATTTATCGCTGCAGAATAGCTCCAATGGATATATCTATCGATTGTATCGCGGCTGGAAAATCGGCAATTGTTATTACTGGCGCGCCGCAAGTTGTCAGATGCGCTTTACGCTCGCAATAAGACACTTTTGGCACAATACGTACGTTTCGCGGTTTTTATTACAACCTCGTACTGCTTCAAATGCCGCTTAAAATATAACATTGCGGAACAGAAATGCTCGATGTTTTCATTTAACATATGCGTTTTGTTAAATTAAGAATGAAGAGATATGAAAACAAAATTAATTTTAACATTTAATCCTACTCAGTGTTCATACCAGTAACTTTTAGTATTAGAATGATGTTTGATTGTTGGAAGTATAAGAATTTTAGTTTTTTAAAGTAAAGAGAATTATAATTCTTTAGAAACTACATTAAGAATTAAAAAAATATAATATATACGTATATCGTATAGCTGAGTGTTTGATAGCTATTTCTAACGATCTTCCACGTACCTTATAATTATGCAATTATCGTCTAATGGGCTAGTAATTTTCTTCGTATTATACCTAATCACTGTATATATTCTGGTTGCAACCGAACGACATTCTTAAAGTAATTAGCAGAAAGTTTCCCCTTCGCAAATATTATTCTTCTCTATGGAGGTCACATAAACTTAAAGAAAAATTTATTGCAGCGAATGGCAAAAACTTGTTTGCAAGAAATCTCCTTATCTCTAACGAAGTGCCTCTGGGAAAACTTAGTCTGCTAGCAATATTTTGAATTTAGTTCCTCCGAGAGATGCGGAAATTAAAATTAATAGGGACCGCCCTCATTGGTAACCGGAGAAATAATGCAGGTATGTGAGAGAATACAGAAAAATTTTGACATTTTCTCTGGATATATTAAACTTCAATTATAATGTAAGAAAGCAAACGTAATTCCATAAATTTTCATGGAATGATTTAGATTTGATCATTAGGATTAATAATCAAATGAAAGAGTAATGAAATTTCCATGTTAAAGATTTCAATTTTTATCTGCTTTTACTGGTTATGTATATTTATAGATTTTTGCATGAATAAAAAAAATTGTGTCATTAAAAAAATGTTGTTCTGTATTGATGTTCTTAACTTTAGAATATAGAAAACAGAAGAATGCTGTACAAAAATTACTGGAAAAGTTCTGTTTACATCTACATTAAACATCTTAAATATAAAATAAAAAATAGGAAGAAAGTCAAGAGTTTGCTTTTCTTGGGCAACACACACACACACGACTAAGATAGCAACAGTTTTAATCGTCTCATAACAAAGTAGCCGCAACGCGGTTGGCTAGTAACGAATCTCGCCAAGTTCGTGTAAGACGGAGGGTGGCCGGTCGAGCAGATAAAAGTAGTCCCGTTAATAGCACGAGACAATGTAACGCGGGAGGATAATACCAATTAGGCGGCAGGACCAGCCAGTCGGCAGCGCCTGGCAGGATAAGGTTATTTATTTGACGGGTTAATTTATTCCGGATAAAAAGAGCTCAGCCGGCGAGGTACTCTGCCGGATGTACGGCCTTAAATTAAAATCCCTCCTCCAATACGTTCCCCTGATGCAAGAAACATTGCTCCCGCTATCTTGCGCTGGCTATGTTTCACAAGTGCGCCACTCTAAGCCACGCTCCTGTATGACATACAATCCGCCTTGCTTCAGCTGCTGTCGATGGATTAATTTGAATATCCGGAATCTTCCGGAGTACATTTGCGACTTCTGCAAAGAAAGCGAGTAATGGCAATACGAGCGAATGCAATATTCTCGCTATGTATATTCGTAGAAGATGCGGGATATTCTTTACAAAATTAATTGTAAAGTGGTCTTCTCCTGCGTTCTTTTATATTTGTCGTTCTTCCGTATTAAAGCAGCGCTGGACTAAGTGATTAGAATACTTCTACTATTGCCCATTAACTTTTTTATATATATTCACGCATAGCTTTTTGTTATAAGTGTAACGAAATATATATAACTATACATAACTAGATCATGTATTATATATTTAGAAGAATTAGATATGTTGCGCAATATTAAAGTACACGATAGTGTACGACAAATTATGCAATAGTTTTAATTTGTGCAATTCAAGAATAAACCTACTAGCATAGGATTAAACCTTCTTGGATTAAACCATTCATTAGCATAATTTGAGAATTCACAAAGTTATATCGTTCAAAGTTAATAACATACAGACAAGTAAACGCAGTCTGCACGAATACTGTTCTTCTCTTGACTTTCCTTATCATTTTTCTTTGTATTTATACGTCATTAATTAGACCGATAACAAAGTTAAGGCAAAAACGTGAAGTGTCACTCTTCTCGGTGATAGTAGCCTCATGGTACGCGATGAAGGAGGGAGACGAAACGAACAGAGGGAGAGAGACATATCGAATGTATTACGAGTCCATAGTGGAGGAAGAGAAGCACGGAAAGGGGGGATAAACTTGCATCACACGCGTAGAAACGGAGACATGTACACGGCCGTGGCGCGATAACGTCGCGAAACTCGCCTTAGTTCGTACAATACAAACAGCCCATGTCCACCTAGTCCGCTTCTGGAGCAGTTTCCCTTATTCGTCCGCGTCGATGTTCCATCGTCCGTTGTCTTTCCGTTTTTCCCATTAGATTTAACGCGGCCTGTTATTCCCGGTGCCGTCACGCGATAAACGCTACGTGCGATCGTACATGAGTGTGTGGGAATTCGTGTGCGCAAATGTGCATGTGCGAGCGTATGTGCCGTGGCGTCGATATGAAGGCTGGTCTTTGTGAAGTTTTCAACGGCGATTACGTGCCCGGTAATTTCGTCGCAAGCTCGACGAATCCGATCGTGAATCGATAAGCTCGATGTCGACGTTGGTCATTTCGCGTGCACTGATTAACGGACCCAAAAGACCAGTAGGTACCTCCCGATGAATGTACGACCAATTCATCTCGCAACGACATAATGCCACATTAATGCCACGTTGCGCTGGTGACACGCTCCCGAGTTCTTTGCCTGGTTGCGATTTACATGGGTGATTTCGAACAATCGATCGACACAGGAATCGTTTTGAGTGTCTCATAGAAGTGATATTCAAGTATTGTTCGTAATTTGCGCCACGGAGTTTTTGACGGAGTTCTCTGGGTGGGCACGCGAATACGCGTGTACATATTGCGTATATTCTGTGTGTGACGCAAACGTCAGCACAGATATGGTCGACGTCACCTGTTGCTGGCAATTAACAAATGCCTTGTGTTCTGATGACGGCTTTTATGAAAAGCAAGCCAGATCTTTAGAACGAGCGCTACATTGAGTCTACTATTGTCCTGACTTGTGTTCCATGTTTCTGCTGTCATTTTGGTGAGTCGTCATGGAAACTCGAATTTGATAAGTAAACGATCTAATCGAGAAATTGAAATTAAAAAATCTTGCAATAACTAGTTATCATTCATTTTTAGAACATCTCCGAGTGTTCCTAGAAAGATTGATGGTAAAGATAAAAATAAAATTGAAGGAATCAAAAGATTTACTCTTTTCCTTCCCATTGAAGTTGTATGTATAGTTATAACTACGCATTGTGAATTGTGAAATAAGATATTTTCATATCTGTGAATATATATGTATACTAGTTTCTTATAGTTTTATATAAATAGCTCTAAAGACCTTACATATGTGTAGATAACACATATTTTGATGTATTTAAAAACTTCTTGGTAACATAAAGTCATCATTATTTTCTGTGCCGTTACAGTTTAATGACAATAGTTATAATAAATACAACAAAAGCAGAATTATAACTTCCTTGAAATAATTTACATTTAGAATCAAAGGTTTAAAAAGTTTCAAAGTGTGAACAGTAAACAAAAAATTTTCATTTTATGCAATAATTTTACAATGCGATTATTATACATATATGCAATATAAACAATACATAATAAAGCCTCTAAATGTTTTCAAAATGTTTTCATAAATCGTTTACTTGTCACGTGAAATGTAAAGTAAATATTATTTGTTGCTGTTAACAATATTAATACACAGGTAAAGAAAAAATATTTGCACTATTCGTAAAAATCGCTGTTGATATTTTATATTTCAAAGTGCAGTTGTGATAATAATAAGTGAAATAAGTTCCTTTACACACAAATAGTTCGAATGCAAATTGTTATCTAATCTTCAGTTTACGCAACTCTTCACTCACACGACTCATGCTATCACAATTCTTATCATTTAGTTTTTTTTCGTATTTGTATAAACACTTTATAATATATGATTTATCGCTGCGAAACACAAAAATATTTATTAAAACAATTTTTTTATAACATGCAATTACTATAACATGCATCGTGATGTTTTTAATTAAAGTTAACAGTATCATTTAATATCTAAGAAATTGATTCACTAAATGTAGTATGCGTATTTATGAGGCTATCGTTTGATTCTCTCGATTTTTTATTATATGTATGTATATGTGAAATCTGTTTTTACTATAGTGCAATGAAATTATTTCTTAGTTGCGCAATCTCATTAGATTACCACATTTTAAAGTTTCTAAGATTTTACAATGATCATAAAGCTGTCAAAATCAGTTTAACAATCCAAATAGCACAGGTGATTGTTGTAAACTCCAAAAGTATTTACTTTTCAAAACTCTTTATGAATTAGCGTAATCTGTTCAAGAATTTTAAAGAATTCCTCTCCGGTAGTTCAACTCAGCTCAAAAAAGATACCATAAAATTAAACCTTTTGACTTCTTATGGAAGTAAATTAAAGTTGTTCTGAATACATAAACTTCCTTTTGTGTCCAAAGAACTTGGAATTGGGATAACGTAAAAGCGAATTTTTTTTAACTTTTAAGAATGTATTTAATACAGAAAATAGGATGGAAAAAGAACAATTTACTTTGACATTTAAGAATTCGGAAAGAATTCTTTTTGGATCTCGGAAGGACGGTCTCGCGATTCGGTTTCCTTGCCTTCTTGGTGTTGCGCAATTTAGAATTTCGCGAATTGATGCTGCCCGCGAGCTATCTTGGAAGTATGTGTAAATGTTAATCAATTTTTATCCCATTAATGTTGCTTGTTTGATGTGATTGTTACATTTCTCTTTTGCAAGGATTCTCACTATTTCTCTGACGAGTATTGTTACCCTAATTTGCCCATAGCAATTTTATGAGCAATCCAGATCCCCCCCTCTCTCTCTCTCTCTCTCTCTCTCTCTCTATATATTTTTCTTTATCGGATGCTCGCTTTTCTCCTTCTTGTTTCTATCTAAGCTATTCGATCGATAACTTTGGCCAGCGTCTCGAGGTGACGAGTTTGAAATTGATTCACGTTGGCAACCAAGCGGTGGTAGTTCCAAGGAAATGCGAATACGCCCTTGAACTCCGCATCAATAGAACTGGGCTTAGGCCACGTAAGCCTCGTTAGAATGGATGCCAGACGGACTTATAGTCAGGCTCACAATTGCCCGACGTTTATGGGTCGAATACATGCCGTTTTCTGTTATTACCTCTTGCCTACTGATCTCAATGTTGACGCTAAGTCGGTTAAAACTTCCTTTTGAGGTGGGGGAGAGGGGCAGTTCCGTGATCGACGATGAAAAGTTTACGTTATGAAAGTTTGAAGGAGAGGACGGCCGTTCCCGAACTCGGTCGAAAGTATATTCGACGTCGATATTGTAGCTTCAGAATTTATTCGCACATTAGAGACTCGCATTGGATTGCAAACGTGCCGCAAATATGATCGATGTATCTCTGACGACTATAAAGCATTCGGCATTATTATCCAGCGTGCGCCAGATTTCATTGTAATGACACGCGAACGTGCTATCTTTTTCAATGTCGGCGGTGGAAATCGGTTGACGATGACGACCGGGGAATATCGCTACTGTCGGATAGATACTAGATACGGCAGAGCGTGTCAGTAAAACGATCGATCGACGTTTATAGCCCGAATACACGTCGTTTCTCGTTATTAGTTATGACAGGCGATCTCGATGCCGGGCGAGTTTGCACATAATTCTGCATCATACGTCGCGCGGGTCGAATTTATCGGGACGACGTAACGAACCTCCCGTCAGCGACGAGAGAAAGCAGAGCGCAAGGAAAAAAGCTCTCCGCGTTTACTGCCCACCTAAAACCGGAGTAGTAAACCGGACGATAGCCAAGTACACGTTTTATTCGCCCCACGGAGTACTTTTCTTTGTAGCTGCAAATGTAAATGGAAGCAGATGGCAAGAGTGTCTCTTGCGCGTTAATAAGAAACGACCACGGTGGCCTTAAGTCTCTTCCGCGTGGCGAAAATGGTAGCACGTGTATGCGTAAGCTGTAGAGTTAAACTGGAGACAAGTTCAGGAGTAAGCTAACTTACATTTACTTTAGTTTGACTGACTTTTGGAAATCTATCTTCTTGTGTGGCAATACAAAAAGTACAAAGATTTGTAAATAACAGTGAAAATGTGATAAGATCGGTAAAAGATCGATTGAAATACTACAGATGTACACATTTACAATTAGGGATGAAAGTTCTATTTAAAGAGTTTATTCTGCGTTTCGTTGTTAAAATTTTTAAGTATCAAGTGCTGGATGATCATTTATTCATTAATTATTGACTGGAAATATTTGCATGTAGGTATGCTATGACGATAATATTCTAAACAAGATTTCCACTTAAAATATCTAAACAATATATGATACTCTACTTGTCACTTCTTTTTCTTCCCTTAACATTAAAACTACCGACGATTAACGTATACCTATCGCAATAATTTACATTACGTGTACATTTGTTAAAAGGGACGAAGCGGGAAAGAGTAAATTAATCACATCAATCATTTACAAATTGCAACACGGAAGCCACTAAAAAATCTCAAGAAAATGTGGCGCCGTAAATTTAATTAAAGTTAGGAGCCAGTCGTTTTGATAGCTTTGGCAGTTCTGGCGTTAACTCAAGCATTCACGTTTGCATTTATACTTGAAGTCGTACATTAATAGTGTGTTTCATCACCGGAAGGACACGCGTTGGAACACCTCGTTTCTACTAACTAGTGAGACTTAGGACGAATACACACTATAAATCTAAAGTAACTATAAAGCCTCACGTTCCACCACTGAGGGAGAGTTAAGTGAAGCCGTAAACCCATGAGCCCATGAATCCGTAATTCCATGGTCAGAGTTTATGGTTAGCTCCCACCATATTTACGGCTATCTCTTAAGTGTATTTGTGCAGATTAGAGGCATACAGTTGCCTTCATAAAGTACGTACGATTAACTACGCTTGGAGACTGATTCGTCCTAAACCTGACTGATTTGGCATTCGCTAGTGAATATCGACAGTCCACGTTATAGAAATAAATATAAATTTTATGTACAAATTTATTTAGCAGTTTAAGAGTTCCAGCTTTTATTCTAGTTCTCGGCTTAAGAAACCTATTTAGAGAACGCGAGATTGACAAATTGAAGCTGTGGTAAAGATAGGCAAGATATGCAAGATATAATAATTCTAAAGCGACGGTGATTAAGACAAAAATACAATTCAAAAATATAGTTTAATTGACAGTTATTTGGTCCAGCTGACAAACCTTGATGTACACGATATATGTTCATCAAGCTTTTTAATTTTGGTTTACTATGAAGGTATTTTATTGTCTCGTTTTAATTTGGTATAAATACAGTAGCAAATGTATCTCCGAGCCTGATTTCGAGGATATTGTTGTTCTGGAGATCAGTTGCATATGCGTTTAATAATTATGGCGCTTGGCACTGGCCACTGGTATCCACCGTGGTGGAAGTTTAAAGCAACGACCGACCGATAACGTTCTGTCGGAACTATGTAATCTTATTTGAAGCCCGGCGCTCTAATTACCGCGGTTGCTACCTATGCCACGAAAATATGATTCGCCTACCATCTCGTGTTTCCATCTCCACCCTGCTTGTACACACCCGTCTAACTATTACTGTAATTATTTTTATCTACGTATTTCAAAGGTCTCTTCGCCGAAATTTCTCGAGTCTAATAATAAACGTCCAGTTAAGAAATTCCATTTAGTAGATATTTATTTTTAACGCTGTATCAATAATAAATATCAAATTAATAATTATATTTTAATAGTAATTATCATTAATTAAAAAATGTTTTCAGGTTTGGTAATTTTATAAAATAGTAGGCTTTATTTTTAGAAAATAACATTAAATTAGTAGTTTATTAGGATTGCTAATTTTGCAGTTATAAAACGATAAACAATAATATAAATACTTCATCTTACTATCATGATAACGCAAAATTTTATTATTTTACTATTTTGGTCCCTACTGTATTTAAATTTTTATATGACGACAAGCGTTTATACGATATTAAAAGGTGTTTACGTGTATGCTCATGTTGATAAAATAAACGCGGCAACTAAGTTCGAGCTAAAATATAACTTCGAAACTTTCAAGCTTTCGAGAGAACAATATATAGAGAAATACGGGCACACAATATAGAAATTGAAACGTTGCCTTATCAACAGCTATTTTCATTCACATTGTGTTGCTTCGCCGCACGCGTTTATTTGCCGCGCGTGCCTTGTTAATTCCAATAAAATAATACATTCAATGAAGGAGTAGCTGCACATAGCGTAAATATATACGTGCATTGTACTGTTTAATTGTGTGTATATGGCGCGCAGACGGGAATTATTCATATGACGAATTTATATTTATATGCATAGCGGAAAATGCACAAACGCTTTTATCAAGCTGCAAATTCGACGAAACGAAACTGTGCATGGAAGAGGAGGCGTCTTATCTCCGTTGTGTTTTAATATACATTTCATATTAACATTTTCTGTAAACAAGGTAGGTAGGCAAAGCTTGTTTGGTCATACGAATGGTGCACGCCGCGTTATTTACCCGGGAGCAAGCATAGTATAATTATCGCAGTAATGTAATGCGTTCGGGTAATGGCTCGCGCGATTTAATGGAATTACTATTATAACTTGGCGAGCTAGGTCCGTTACCCCTTCTATCAAGGAACGGGGGCGAAATAGCAACCTCGAATAATTCGCGGGTACGCACTCAGCCGCGCGATATTGCCGCATTTCGACGAGATGCGACGTTCGCCGTGCATTGCAAGTCCGTAAATAACTTTCGGTTCGAGTGATGCGGGAGATCGTGTTGCTCCGATGACTGTCTTCCGCAGCGCGGTAAGTCAAAACGCGATGAGCATTATGAGAGCCGTCGTAGAGACAAACGAGACGCCTTGCTTCTCTTGAACGCGCTCCAAATCTTTGTTCGCGCGAGTGTCTCAATTATTTTCGACTGTTGTCGCTATATCCATTTTAACGACGACGCAGATCCAACGTATAATTCTATATTAACTAACGGTTTTCTTCCGCCGCCAATCGTAATGCGTGTAAATTAATAATAGTGACGTTATTACGTCGACAATCAAATATTATAGTTGGAAATACGTTAGCTCGTAACATACATATGCACGTGTGTGTACAACTAATATGTATGTGTAACAGCTAACATATTTTTCCACCTATAATATTTGAATGTCGACGCAATAGCGTCACTGTTATTAATTTACACATATTGTAATATATATAACGAGAGGTTATTGAGAGATAATTGAAAAAACCCTAGTGAGAGAAATCACGTCTTAATCACTGATAAAGTTTAACCACGTAAATCAAACTGTAATTTTAAAAATAAATAATAAGCATTGGGAACTAAAGGACGAGTAATGAAGGAGTGATTTTTTTTCCTCGATGTTAAATCACTTTAAGAACAAAATTTTAGCATATTTTTTAGTGCCATAGAAACATTAAATCATTGTTGAAAAGAATGTATTAAAAGAAAGAATAATAATTAAAAGATAAAAATAATTGATTAAGCTAAAAATTTTTAAACTTTACTATGTACATGTGTCTTTAAGTTCTTCTCAATTAATCTCTAATTGTGCCCTTTTATTCTTTTATTAACGAAAGAGAATATATTTTAAGATGCCGAGACGACGTCTCCTAGGACCTGTTCTTAATCGTTTAAGTATAATGCATTTAAGTTGAATGTTAAATTTAAGCATAATTAATGCATTTAAATATTTTATGGAAACTTGTCAAACCAGACATTAATTGTCCAATTGCCTAACGTGCGATATGTACCATCCATTTGGTTTCCAAGTAATCTTTCAGAGAAGGACGTCAGCTCTCCTTATTTCCGAGCACTCGATTCTATGGATCGATGAACGTGGAAATGGTATGGCAGGAGGGGGAGAGGGTGCAGAGAAGAGGGAGTTTCAATACGAGGATAGAAAATGGGCGCGTAATTAATTCAGTGGATACGAATCGATTCCGGCCGGTTCACTATACTCGGCGAATCGTCAAGACGTGCACGGGTTTCCGTGTCGCGGCGTTACATCGTGGAATTTTGTATCGTACCGGAAACTCCTTTTTCTAATTGCGGGAGACAATTTAATCGACCGAACCTCGTAACTTATGAATGACGTTCGTGCCGTCTGCTCCGTCTTACGGATGGAAAGTCTACGGAGAATAAGGGCCAATATACTCGTATGTATATAACATGTAGCATGCTTGGCAGCCAGCAATCGCTTGTGCAGTTTTAAACACATAATTGCCTTTAGCTTAAATACCATTCCATCTGCCATATAACACTGGGTCGGCCGGAAACATTTTACGAAAGGTCAGTTTGCTTTCTGGTCCGCGGTCAAGCTGTCATTGATGTCTCTTCGTAACACGTGATGATAGCATAGAAAAAGAAGTGTACCACGTCCCGCGAGAAACCTAAATCGCTCGTTTGGCGATGCTAAATTACAACTACGATGAAGAAGATCGACCGCTCACTTGACCTCTCGCGTGGCAAATTTAATCTTAAACGAGTAAACATAAAAATTACATAGTTGCATTTAGTATTATCTAACTAATTTAGCATCTGCATTACACAAAGCTACGTTAAACGTACAAACCTTTACAAACATTTAATTTTGCATTAATGAAGGAAACAGTGTTACGATAAAATTACAAATTATAATTACAATAAAAGTATATATAACGTATATATTCAACGTTTATCTAAGTTACAAATATTTAATATTGAACATATTTACGTTCGTTATTTATTTGTTAGAGAAACATAAAAGATTTTATTACTTTCACGGAAAAGCCACCGCGGTTGAGATGGTAAATGAATACCGCTCGATCGATTGTGCGAGATACGATTGTGATGCCTAATCCGGATATAAATACGAGATTATTCGAGTGATTAGCGTTTGGGTGTTGGTAACGCCAGGTGATTCGCTATGTAGCCGCGCGTTCAACTTGCGTACATAATTAATGCCGCTCGCGCGCGAATATACGTTCTCGTTTGCGCAGCATGATTAACTTGTCCATATCTGAGAATAATCTTGGAGCACTCTAAGAAGTAATGGACGAGGCAACGCTCGTAACTTGACCCTTATCAGGTCAATTGCGTTCATCAAATTTACCAGATATATTTCAAATGTATTCCAGATTTTGTCCAACAAAATCGTAACTTGACCCTTATCGGGTCAATTGCGTTCGTCAAATTTACCAGATATATTTCAAATGTATTCCAGATTTTGTCCAACAAAAACTCCCATAGTATCTTGCGTCGCGTATCATAAAATTATTATTAGAAAGTAACAAGGGCAGAGCGTTGTGCGTGAGTCAACTTTATTTAACTTTGATTAATATTGCGATATACCCTACGTTCCGCTTCTGCTTTCAGCTACCTTCAGCGACGCGGAAACAGGTAAATTAGTAATCTCGCGTTTTCCGTCTAACATAAAATCCGTCTAACAAAAAAAAACTCGGTCAATATGTATAATTTGCGAAATATCCGATCAGGAAGTGGATTGATCGAAGTAGAGCCGAAACATACGACTTGTAGTTTGTATTACAATTTAAAATTAAAGTTAAATAGTTGATTCATCATAAAGAACCATGTTTGACTCTTAAGACCTAGTTTTCCCTTGTTACTCCTTAATTTTAATATTGAGATAAAACTATCTCTAATCCTAATAGAATTACATTACTTCCAAGAAGTAATTTGAAACCATTGAGATAAGAGGAGTATGGATTAATATATATGTATAATATGTATATATGTATGCGTAATATGTACAATTGAATGCATTAATACAGTGCAACGATTGCGTTCCACGATTAAATTTCTCTGTAATATTCAAGAAACGTATTTTTCCGCTTAATACTTAATAATGTAGCTCAACTATTTTATTTTATGGAAGCGGGGAAAAATCAGCGAGTCCTCTCATTAGATCCCTTTGCAAACGTGAGCGCATTGGACACCGTTAATGCGTTCGCTTATACAAAATGTAAATTATCCAGCATACAAATGTTGCAATTCTCTCCTGTGTTTCAATGACGGACTTATGTATATATATATATTTTTTTAGAAATATTTCTAGAGAGATCGGCAAGTGCTGTAACGTCTTAACTTTCAATACAAAACATTACATTTAAATGTAATGTAGGACTTATCGTAATTAATCAATTAATTAAACCATTTCGGTGATTATAACAACAGGTATAATTTGACGATAACCACGTATCACGGCGACCCCGAACGCTTTAATTCACATGGTCAAATTGGCCGATAAGGCCGGCCTATTCGCGGAGTATACGATAAAGAAGTAGATTAACGATCCCGTTTCTTTATACGATGCAGGAGTTTCAGATGATTACGGGAAGCCCAGAACGTCGGGTAACGCCAAGGTTCAGCGATATCGTGAGTCACAGTAACGATAACTGCACGGACGCCGGCACGACGAGAGCGCAGTATTGAATTGCAATCTTCAGGAATGGCGTCTCGATGCATCGGTGCGCGCCCGCCGTAACAAGATTAGCGAGTTTCAAGCAGCCGAGCGCTACCATATTCTCTTTTCGGCACGATCCCTTCGCGCAAATCCCGGGTAAAATCAAATCGAGCGTTTTGCATTGTTCGCCATTCGAGAAGAGCACTTGCCGCATGTCGCCTCGCGATCGCTTTACCATCCGCGGACTTGGCAGTCGAAAACGAATCAGATGTAAACAAGCATTTTGCATTCCGATTTATCAAAGTACCACGTGATGTCTCGCGCTTTCCTACCTGCACGAGAACTTATGGGTTAGACGTATAATAAAATACATATATTTAATTGAGTGCATATTTTCTGTATATTATTTTTGAATTTAGTTATAAAAATGCAAGTATATCATACGGTAAATTGCATTAGTTCCATTCGTAAATCGAAAGTTTTTTTTAAATAGGTAATCTTGATTTTATCAGATCAGATATCTAATCATTTTTTTAACAGGTCGGATTTCCTATTATGAAAGTACACCTATAAGGAATTGGATTGAAATTGCACAATTCTTCAATTTATGGTAAAGTAATTCCTGAGCTGACAAAAAATTGGCGGAAAAAGGTCGCGGTATTAATATTCCTGGAAAAATGCGATTGGTACGATTTAATCTCGACGAAACTAGAACGGAGACCATATCGATCTTATGCAATCGATGCGCATACGTTATGCATTGACGTTGACATGCCGTGTCAATCCATTTGGTAAGCTCTTTGATATGTCACGATGGGTTGTTATTGATTATTAAGCTCTCTGACCATATGTTCTCCATTTTTTGTATACTCCATGTTTTTAGATTTTCATGCAACTTTTAAATATTTAAACTGTGGACTTCATCATTAAAGAGAAATGATATAACAATCATTGATATTAAATTATGATTTATATTAAATGTAAAAAGTGTAATTGTGACTAATAAAACAAAAGTAGTAAAAGTTTTAACATTAAACGATAATCTTGTTCGTTAATAGAAAATATACGCGAGGTTAATCTGCGCAAGAATAATGAGAAATCGTTTAATGATTTGTTGCCCGTGTAAAACGTGCCTTGCATGGTAATTCAGAATGCGATCGCGGATGCAACACGATGTCCACGAATGCGCACAACACACAGAACTCCGTAGGCTCGCTTTGTAATTAGTTTAGACAGAGGTGTTGCGGTCGCGGAGATCGCGTGACGTGTTGCCTACACGTTTTAATTGCTAGGGTGGTTCCAGCATTTAGGCAAGTCTTGATAAGTAGGCGGGTCAGAAGGGCGGACGCGATAACGAACAGCAGGGGTTCGTTCGGGGTGAAGCACTCGCATCGGATATTCCAGCAAGTTGTATCGATGCACATCAGATGCGACGAGGATGCTCATCACCGATGCATGAAGTTTACGCAATTGACTTATCGATATTGAATCATCAGTATTTGCATGCGTCAATTGATGATTTAGGTCGCCGTAATAATGGCATTGATTGTAGTTAATGTCAACTTTTTACTTTGTAGAATTGTTGCACAATTCAAAAGTATATTCTTTCTGTGAGAAGACAACTATCTTTCTGATGTAATGTAATTTAAATACAATATAAATTTATTATGTTACTAAATCGAATAATAGAGGGTGTTATATATTATTATATTAAATTTTGGTCAAGTATTATGGATAATTAATAATAGTTATTAATTCACACAGGGGAAAAGTAACTTTATATCTGCGATTATAAAACAATAATGATTTTCATCATTTTCCATTTTCCAATGTGGCTCAGCTTTTCAACAATTACGTACAGTTATTAACGTTGTATCCTTGTAGTTATTTCACTAGTGTATTAATTTCTAAATTGATTACATTTGAAATCGTCCATTTTAAGACGTAGTCCGTAATTTACAGCAATATTTAGCATATTTTCAGTGGCGAGTAACGCTTACGCAAGTTTTATTATTTGCGCATCGCGGGAGTATAGGTAGTGAGGAAAAATTTATTTTCGTGCCTTCCGAGTGACACTACTGACGGCATTGCTCCAGGCTGGATTCCGCCACCTGATTGGCGTTTTTAATTTTCCATTCATCCGGGCGTAGTAGAGCCCGCGGGGCACCCGACGTTTTACGTGCAAATCCCACAGTGCACCCGCACTGTGCTCCGATTGCGTAGGTACGCGCTTAATAAAATCGGGGGAAAAATCGTCCACGTTGCAAGTACGCCCTGTCTCATTCGGATGGACGTCACCGGAAGGCATGTAATTTATTCGACGTTCATGTAGGAGAAAGTACGTATCAAAATATAATTCTAGTATACCGCGTATATGAATAAGATGCTACTTTTCTATTTTTTTCACTTTAATATAAGTTACTGATTATCAATAATCTAAACGATATTAAATGTATATATTAATAAAAAGTTGAAGAATGATGAATACTCTCTCATTACAACATTCCCCGAAAGAATTTAAAGAAGTGAAAGAAAAGTAAAAAAAGAATTTAAAAGTGATAAATCAATGTAGCAAATTGTGTAAATCATAAATCATTTGAATGAAAGTTTAGAACATTTTCACAATTATATTTCAATGATATAACTTGATTAAGTAATATAAGTTCTTACGTGTAAACGGTAATAAATTCGATAAACTTTATGAGAATTTCTGTGCGTACTGTAAAATCTTTAAAAATTTACTTACACACAACGTATAAATGTAGTAATATTTTATTAAACTAATAATTTATAAGAGATAAACATGGATTTTATTAGTTGTGTATTTAACATTTCGTATTCCCGACACGGAAATTAGATTATCAAGAAATGCAAGTTTGATAACGTATTATCAATTCACGTTTAATTTTTAAACGTGATTATTATAATATTTGTAACATACTATCTGAAACTATCTTTAACTGTGATATCATTTTTATCAAATGACAACTTCACTTTGTTTTATAATATTATCAGTTAACAATAATGTTACTCTTGAGATGTATGTTTTTTCCAAATTAATTTATTATAGCAAACAAATTATCTATGCACTAAAATCCCTCGCAATTTTGTCATCGCTGTATTAAATATTTTTTTTATAAATTCTAAAGTCTCGAGGCGCCACAAGGATGAAAATTTGAGTACTTGACATGTCTCACTAATCTCGTTCACGTCACGCAACGTTGCAGACGTCACAGTGGATATCACGACGGTGATGTCGTTGACATCTATAACACGTCGGGGTGCTCGTCATTGTTCTCACGCCACTTTCTTCATTTAGCATAGATAACTCACATGGAGTAGTAACGATTTTTATACTATATTGCGAAGTCACTTTATCGCGTTGCTTGTAATAAAGGTCAGAGGTTTTAATTCTAAAGGTAAATGCTGTATGATTTCTCGAAGAAAGGGAAAATGTACTACCACTGCTCACTTGACTATCCTATCTATTATATCTACATATTTATCTGCGATCGAATTTTTAACAAATTGTGATTTTCAAAGATAGCTCTCAAGAAATTGAGTTTTGTTTAACGAATAATTATCTAAACCCAAAATTGAGAATCTGCCTGGAATAATTACATCAAAATGCCCTAAAGAATATAACTTGAACCGCTGCATTAAAATCACCATGGCTTCCATAATCTAGGAAACAAATGTAGATAACGGTGCTTTTAATAAATTCTGTAACTTAATAATATCCGTTTAAAACGAGGGCTCGCAGCAAGTAATGTAATTAATTTGACAGTTGCTTCAAGGCAGTCGCAGTCCCTTCAACGTTCTCGCGAACGAGGATTGTTTCCGTCGAGCGTCGCGAAATCAGCCTTGTCTTTGGCGTGCGAGCATCCGCGCGACCGTCGCGTCGCGCGGGAAGATGAAAACCCGTAGCAGAGTCGGAGCCGTCGACGTCGAGAATCTTGTCGTCTGCGTGGCGACGATGGCGGCACTCGAGAAATACGTCGTTGCCTAATGCCACGACTTTCACGAAGCGTGAGTAATACGTATTGTGGCCCGCAGTCGTGTCGTGATTTTCACCGTACAGACGCGCCGGTGTTCCCGGGGGCGGTCACGTCTTGCGCGAGATTCAATTTGCCGCTAACCTCCGCTCCCCCGTGCTCTCACCGTTCCGTTCCCTCATTCTCGTTGCCGGCAACCACCAGCCACCGCCACCACCACCACCATCACCACTGCCACCCCCGAGGTCTCCCGCTCTAACGCGCGTCTCTTTTGCCGCTCGTTTCATCTCACTTTCCCCCGCTCCCCCCCAACAACCCCCGTTCGCCGGCTCAAATCGGTATGGTAGTATAAACGAGCGTTCGAGGGGGCGGGCAAAAGGATTTCTGTTGGCCTGGCGTGACGCGGATCCAAGATTTCTATGGGGAAGTAAAAAATTCATCGTTGTCCTCCCACCCTCGGCGACACGTGGCATCGTGCCGGGATTGCGGAGAGCCGGGTCGAGCCTCCTGAGGATCCTTCCCCTCACGTGACCGGCCCCGTTGCCCTTTCATGCGCACGAAAGAGATTTTCTCGATCGGGGAAAATGAGTTTACGTGCAGTGGTAATGTTTAACGTTTCGAGGCGCACATGACAAAGCCGACAATCACACTTTCAAGAGAGAAAAAGGAATTTGCAAAAGAGAACAAAATGAAAGCTAAATCTCGCCGTGTCAAACTTATGAGAAAACTTGTCATTCTCTATATGCACGCATTAATTCATTTTTCACTTGATGTATCTTGCGACTTTTCCCTTCCCTTTAGCGACAAATCATTTTTCAGAGGGTTTTACCACTAAACGTATTTGCATTGAAATATTCAGCTTGCTTTTCTGGTCGCACTTGCTTGTTTATGAGATGTGTTTGCTTCTACAAGACTTCAAAAATTATCGATCCATTTTCTGTTATCTCAAAACAACGCGCCGTGCAAATTTCATAACGTATGAGTAAATTAAATTGAGGTGGCCATCGTGTTTTGATCTTCTATGTTTCAGATTGGCAAATACTCTCATAGTATTTGTTCGGTGTGTGTGTGTGTGTGTGTGTGTGTGTGTGTGTGTGTGTGTGTGTGTGTATGTGTATATCTCTTCTGTACTTTATTCGCACAAAATCATAAGCGTGATAGTGACTTCAAGTATTGAAAAAATATTTACGGATAAATAAAGATTTTTGTTAATGAAAGTAAATTCTGCTTATAGAGTCAGAAAGAATAATCTCCAGAAATGGATGCACAAATCGGATACATTACGTCAAACTGCTGTATTCATTACTCGATCTACAGGAGGGCAATAATCGATTCTCTAATATGTGTTTTGTTTGTTCAATACCAACGGTACAATTCAAGATCAAAGCTAAATTTGTGATTCTCATATCAATTCCATTCAATTTTTGTGTAGAAATATCAAATTTGTTACATTTATAACATAAATATGGAATATGTAATATAAATAAATTTTTTTTTGCAAAACGAAGTATACTATCACAAATTACTCTGTAATTATCATTGCGTTATAAACAAAAAGTTACGCACGTTATATATTTGAAGCGATACTCTAAAATAATAGACAGTTAAAAATGTATTTTGCACACAAGAAGAATAAGATCAAGTAAAAATTGAAGAGAATCCATAAAGAAGAATGCACGATACGGACGAAAATAGTTAGTAGTATGAGATTCGGTTAACATTTTTAATCCCACTTATTTAATCAGCGGTCCAGCCATTCTGATGCAACGATGTAAGTCGGGTCTTCTTGTACGCGGCTTTAAAACGAGGCAATACCACTAATGGATTTAAGCACGGTTTCCTCTAAGCCGGTCAGTCGCTACGCCAGCGAGCGTGCTGGATACTCGGTGGAAAGGGCGAAAAAAGGGCAAGAGAGAGGGGAGGGGAGGGGAGAGAGAGAGGGAGAGAGAGAGAGAGGGGGGGGAGAGGGAGAGAGAGAAAGAGAGAGAGAGATGCGCGGTCATGCGCCAAGTAGCGAAAGGAGAAAGTGGAAATCGCCAAAACGGTCAGACGCGGCGCAAGTAGTAAGGCCCTGGGTACGCATCAGACACGCGCTATAGCCTCTCACTTTCGAAAGTTGCCGGGCTAGGAGCTTCGGTCGACGAGCAAGTGATTACGTTAAAAGCACTTTACACCTATTTTCCTCCACCGACACTATACTTATGGCGCCGCAGGCGATAAAATACAAAGTAATGCGTTATAAGTCGAACGCGACTCACGTTTGCCGGCTCACGATCTCCTTGCCGCAATCTTCATTTCCCATTTCTTCGGTTTCTCGCTTCGCTTTTCGATAAGCATGTTTACTGCAAGAGCGAATTTATAACGATCGACCGTTTATCTTATTCGGATAAATATTTTATATTGTAGATTTAATGAGAAGATTGTTTTTACTAGGAATAAAAACTCAAATTATTAAAAATATTCTTCGCTCGTCAACTAGAAATAAACGTCTAAACATATAACGTTTATTTTTGTTAAAAAGTCTTATTTAAATAAAATTTCAGTGCAAAAGATAAATCTCAATTTATAATAATGAAAAAAGTTCGGAAGCAGGTAACAGATTGTTTCCTGCAGTATGAATTTAATTCATTACATTTCGGTTAATTATATTTTTGAAGTGTATCTATTTTACGTAATAGAGGATATTGTTAATATTAATAATATTAACGTGAAGAAGATAGTACTTGAAGAAAATAAATTTTAAAAAATATATAATTGCTTCGCATCGTTCATCAATTACGCTTTACCTGCCACTCAACTTTCATCTCTGCTTTCTCTTCCATTGAAACTTTTCTACTTTTTTTCTATCAACTTTTTATTTTTCATCGGGATATCAATCCAATCTCGTTTTGGATGGTCAGTGTTGCGGTCAGATCTCCTTACGGTAATCAACGAGCTCTTCCGTTGATTTTCCCGTTTCTATCGTTTATTTTTCCCTTCACGTCTTACTTCCCGCTACAGTAACGCTCGACTCTTCCTTTTACACGCGTTGATCTCGAGGCAGCCTTTTCGTTCTCCTACGCCGCCGCCCCGCTTCTCTACCGCCGATCGCTTCCGCCTCCCGTAATTTCCTCTCTTCCTCCTTTTCCGTTCTTCCTACTCTCAAGTTTTTATCGGCGGATACGAGCCGGAATGGCCTCTCCTCTCAGCTGTGCTCCACCTTCTCGTTTCACCTCCGCAACGCTTCACGGCGTGTCTTAACAAGAGAATCAATGTCTCTGATTACGTTTCCTCACACGCGACCGCGTTTAATCCGCGCGCGGATATATCCGACGTGTCAATTACAGTATAGTCGGCGTGCCCCTTATTATGGGGTTGACGTTCGTGACCTGTTTGTAAATTTATAAGGAGATACCGTGCAGAAGGAGAGAATTTACGCCGTACTGGTAAGGGTGGAGCCGAACGAGGCCGGTCGAAAGGGGGCGAGAGATGGTGACCCGTAGATACAGTTGCAAAACTTCGAGGGGGTCGCGTTTCTCGCGCCTCGACGCCAGGTAATTCTCGAGAAACATGGCTCGAAATTATGTATAGCACGCGAAACGAAAATATTGAACGGCGAGAGGCTCAAATCGATGACAAAAATAGTAGGTACGTGCGTAAAAACAATTGATAGGAGGCTTTAAACGTCGACTATAAAACAATATGTGATAAATCATTATCTCTTAATTTTCTTCTGCATTTTTTTAGACATAAATAATCGTTTATTAGTGGGAAATGCTACTGTTTAAGAAAATAGTATTTTTGAATTTTATTACCACTTTTGTGGTCCAGGTTAAAAATTAATAAATCTATTATACGTGAAGGTACGAGCGCTCTAATATCGATAGACGTTCGGATGTTCTGAGAACAGACAACAATTTTGTCTCAATTGCACGCTTTATAAGTGAATAATTCACTAATTAATTTTTCCCAGTCGATTGTATCTGAACAATGTAATCAAATTAGAAGTTTTTTCATCGTCGGCAATCCCTCTCGTTTTCTTATTTTCTCCGCACCTTTCACTTCGCCCTCGTCTTACCGACCCATCGTTTACTCACCCTTAGCCCTGCATGGAATTACGGCACGCCACATCGCCGTCGCGTTTCTTCCTTAATAAACGTCGACAGCGATAATGTGCCTCATAGTGCGAGGGATATTTAGCGCACTTTGCGTTGTAAGCTCGTTGAACGTGAATACTTGCGACGTCCGACGTTCCGTCTTAGTTCGTTGCATGTAATGTTAAGCTCGTAATTGCCATAAAGTAGATCGTAAAACTTGGTTCTTCCATGGAGCCCTGTCTATTATACGCCCTCAGAATTTTCAAGTCCGCGTCGGGTAATTTTCCACTTCTACCCTACTTTCATACGACTCGAAAGTAATCCCCTTGTTGCTCACATAGCTTCTTAAATATGGAATATCGACTAAATGTACTAAAGCGCGTAAGCTGCCAGACGACCCAGGGAAACAAGACGATAGAGAAAAGTAAGATTTGTTTTTACGCTGTCTGCGTAGGCGAGACAGAAAATCCAAGACTCAATTTTGAACTTAACAATAAGACGATTTCTTGACCGGTTTTAATTTTCTTGTTTCTTTTTTTCTAAATAATTCTTAGCTTTTTCTTAATTATAATATTTTTCGAATTATATGCGAGTAAGATGGAATACTTGTTACTGTTAAGCCTGTCCCCAGTTGCATAACTGTAAGAATAAATTGGAAATTCTGCTTGTATGGAATTTCATCTTTAGTTATCCAAAAATATCTAATAATTCTAATGTTTAATAAATAAATCTAATGTTAAATAAGTGATGTTACAACGTGATCTCTGCGAACATCTATTCCTTCAAATTCCAACTTTAAGCTTACAAAAGAATCTATCAATAAAAGTGTAAGGAGCATACGTTTGAACATACATGTAGCAGTTTTACGATATTCCATATATTTTTTATGTCATGAGATAACACATTTGTAATATAGAATATTATACACAGGATTAAAACTGAACTGGGTTATGGCTCTTTTCAAAGTAGAAATATAAGTAGAAGAAAATCTGTCACTCACAAAAGCATCGACCTGAGATAATTGGAAGATCGATATTATCTTCGATACTTATTTTATGAAATTACCTTTTTGCTCAATTGCAAGTATTCAAGTGTACTTAAATACTCAAATATACTACCATGCTATTTTAAATATACAGAGGAAAGTTCCATATTATGAGATAGTAGAGTTTTGGCTAAATTAATAGGCATTATTTATTGGTTTCATCGTGAATGTAATGCTCTTGGAGGGAAATTTGTTTAGTGGAAAATTCATTGTTAGATCGTGTAAGCGTTGAGAATAAAGATTTATCATAAACTTTTGATGTTGAAAATCCACTATCTCATATTAGAAGCCTATCTCGTATTAGAGGACTTTCCTCTACTTCTTTTTAACACTTTTTTTATTTTCATAGCATTGTCAAGTTAGTCAGCAGTCAATCACATTGAAACAAGTTGTCACTCTCTCAGGTTACTTTCGAAAATCAATTCTTGCAAACACATGTTTTCGAAAGCCTCCAGAAGAGAAAAGTCTTTTCGATTGCCACGCCCGAATACTTTTATAGGCAAAGTAAAAAGAACATTCGATTTAAACTAAAAAAGTATACAATTCGGAAAACATGCAGTTGTATCTTATAAGCAAGGACGTCCGCAGGAAGACAAAGGAAGCAATTTAATAAACAATGAAACAATTGCTCTTCCTCTGATGAAGAAGAAGGATTTATATACCAAAAAGTTTCCGAGTCGAAATTTTGGTTCTATGTTGAACCTTTAATTCTATTATACAGTAGAACCTAAGACAATAAAAGAGGTCGAACTGCAAGTACAAAATTTACTCCTACTTTTAAACTGATAGTATCAGAAATTTCTACTTTTGCCAATTTAGCATTAAAGCAGGTCATTTTAAGTAGGAGCTAAAGTAAATTGGTACAATTAAAGATTCAAGGGAGGAGTAAAAAAATACAATGTCATCAAAGTAGGTTATTGCTGGACTATGTAGATGTATAGATCAGCTAGGTAGTTGTAAATTATCCTTAAAAGCGTCAAAATGGTACCAAAATTTCGACTCGGGTAAGAATTTTAATTTTGGAAGTTACATTTGAATCATGCTCACTCCTGGAAAAAATCCCCCGGACGCCTCTGCTTATAAGAGCACAGGTGCATTGTTCGACAAAAAAATCATGTCAATAAGAGATCATGTTAAACAGTGAGAGATTTTTTAATCATTTTTTATCCCTTACTTTAGGAACGAGCTATAGCTCAGTCCAGTTATTAGAATCATCTTGGATGTATTAAAAGTCCCATTAATCCTCAGACCTACTATGGTAGGTAGATACGGTTTTAGACTCAATTTCGACGGATTACTGATCCCACAAGCCCCTTCGTTAACCGAAAAGTCTTTGTGATCGGCAGCAATAGACAGCGTCCCGCGGCCCGGACTTTATCCTCCAATTGCCGAATACCAAATTTATCGGGTAAAACGTCGACGATATACGTGGCCCGTGTGGCGTGCTGGCGACACGTGTCCCGATAACGGACGCGCGGGCCACGCCGCAAACTCATTACGGAAACGAATCGGCCGATCTGGGTCGTTCGATTCCCCTAACGACGTTGTTCGCATATAAAGAATTCAGCGTTAACGTGTACCCGCCGGGTCGTACGTGCGCGCAGCTACTGGAAACATTACGTTTAATTATGTGGCTAAATATCCAGCCACGTGGTCGCGATTAACGATGCTAATGCTCCGGTCCGTGCACGCGACCCGCTCTACACCCGCGATTGGCTCTCGCCTGTAAAACGATTAGTTGTACTCCTGAACACCGTAAATACCGCCTTCGTCTTGGCCATTACGGTAAAATTAGCGCGAGGGAAAATGGTCTCGTGACCATTGCACTATTGTAATAACTGTGGAATTCTTAAACATTTGTCCTGTAATTGTGTAATATCTGTATTTCGAACATTTACTGCTATGAGCGTTTGATATGAGGTTCCATTTTGAATATTAAAGATCGCAATTAAACTGGTAATATGTATGTATTAAAAAATAGCGGTCATAGAGATCATGAAGTGATTATTTATTTATAAAAATTTACATATCGTCGGCCTAATTCGAAAACCTTCGAACTCCAATTTTTGACAGAATTGAGATATTTATTTCGGCAAATTTATCTTGAGATTTTGTACCGTTTAGAAAAATTATAAAGAGTAATTTTTTATTAAAAAAATTAAAAATCTTGGGGAAAAACAAAACTTTTTTTTATTCTCCTACCTCTTAATTTCATAGTTATCCAAGGTTACGTGAGACAGGCACGGTTTTTCATTTTCTGGTTAATTTTTAAAACAGAAGTTAGTCGATTCTCTGTCTCTTCTTAGATAATAACATAAAAAAAGTGGAGAATTGGCTAACTTCTGGTTGCACAGTTAATCAGAAAACTGGACCTTAGAAGGTTTTCTATTAATTAGGCCGACGATGTCTTCCTATTATTCATTCATATGTATATTTACAAAATCATGATGCTGAACGCAGTTCTTTAAGATTTATCTTGATCTGGTTTTATATTGATCGGATTTAGATAGTCTCGGTTATATTAC
>NW_011967227.1:1245746-1306977 GCF_000949405.1 Vollenhovia emeryi | reverse complement strand
TGATCCTTCGCGTATTTGGACATTCAAAAGACTTACTGTACCATTCTGTGAAATCTACTTAAGCGTTGGGCTATCAGGGATCTTCGGCTGAATTTATAAGAAAGCTGTCCTTCGATATCCGGAAAGCCGCGAGGATCGATGTAGCAAAAAGCATTGTTAAAATTTCGCGAGTATCGATAAATAAAAGATCATGGGATTTGGCGGAATTTACGGCAGGCGGCAATTCTTACGGTTAAAGCACAGAAAAGACGGCATAACGATTGGCGAGAGGAAAGGCAAAAAAATCGCGAGATATATCCCGGCGACAAATAACTGCTACTGTCGACCCTGACCAGACCGATCATAGATCTAGCTCGTCTTTTAGGAAGCTTTCTTCGAATAAACGGCGTCCATCCCTAACGCCACGGGCTCGGAGGGAAGGCAAAGCGTTTTTCATTATGCAACACGAAAACTTACGTAAAATAGGCATTGTATAACCGTACTGATATAATTTTCGTAGCTTTTTGATTTTTATAAAACGGAAGTGACGGTCGATCTTTACTGAACAGATTACATAAAGGTTTCACAAAACACTTAAACTGGACATTACATATATGCTCAAGCTTTGCAGTCGACAAAGATTTGAACAAATTAGTTTGAAACATATAAGTAATTAAAATTTTTCCCTAAATATTTAAACAAATTTCACTGAAAACTAAAAAGACGACATTAGGTAATTTAAAGCTAGATCCAGATATTTAATATCAAAGATTGAAAATTCACAACTTGTGTGCCAGCATAGAATTAATTTTTTAAAGTTATGGGAAAACCGATACCAAGTTTCTAGATAAATGTACATATAGGTATTGTCTATTCATCTGTTCTTTCTATGAGTATGTACGATCTGTTTGAATCTTATTAATTAAGTGCTTTGACGTTTTATAAAAACCGTAGAATGAAATAACAAGTTATTTTCACAGTAAAGAAAACATTGTTAATTAACTTGCTAATAATGTGTGGCATGTTAGAGTATTTATATTAATTTATCAGTTTTTCCCTGTTTCTTTCTGTTCGTATCTTTCTTTTTAGATGTGTCTGTTGTGTGTTTGTGTGCGTGTTGTGCGGCAGAGAGAATGATTTAAAAAAATTCTATTTACTTTCTTGGTCTCTTCATTTCTCAGTTCGTTATGCCGAGTAATTCCGCGTTGATAGTGCCTTTCATATGCACCGCTCCAGTTCGAAAAATACGGAAAGAAATCCGTTTGCGAGAAATAACTACGAGTTGCACTGACAGAACCAATCATGGTCCCGGATGGTTTCAGCTTTTCTGGTATCGAGAGAAGCCAAAACGATTCGTTCTGCGAGTAAGAGGACCATCGGTCCAGGCACGTAACTCTCCGTGTGTGTGTGTGTGTTGCATGTCTAGACGCGATTGCGTAACCGAAATTTTCGCACACACGTAACACATTTCAAGTGCACTTTTTGAAAAGCACTTTAGGCACACATAATGTCACACTACTTTTTGGCATAGCTAAGAATCAGTAACCGATGTTATATAGATGATATGTTTTTCAAAATTAAATTAATTCGCTTTTATTAAAAAATTCATTCGTAGCATTTTAATGTTTAATAAAGATAAAAAATTAATAATATTAAAATTTTAGGAGTTTAATCTGCGATTTTATTTTATAATATTTTTTACCTCGAGCATATTTTATCCGTAAAGGATTGGTTATTGAATGGAGGATAAGTTTCCTCAAATATGCGATACATGCATTAAAATCTTATCGGAGTCAAAGTAAGAAAAAATTAATCTCAATTTTATTAAATAAACGAAAAAAAGTATTTAGAACTATTGATGCGTATAACGTGATCTCGATGATCAATAAGGTATTCCTTTCTCCGAATCTTACGGCGTGCACCTGTTGCTTGAGCGTCGCAGCAAGCGAGGTAAGACGATATCACTGGCGATATCTTTTCGCTAGAGCGGCGGAAATGTGCAGTTGAAGTTGCTGACGATACGCGACGCGAGGGACATTAATCGGTGGTCACGTTGGGAGAGCGGTTTTAAAATACACAGAGAGACAGTGACTGTCGACGGATCTCGCAAGGGTGGACCGTGCATAAAGTCGAAACGTTTTGCGACTGGTGGCGAGTGGTTCGTGGAAAGGACGGATCAGATGAGGCGTAAAGGGTAAGACGGGGAACGGGGTGTGTGACACACATACACACACACACACACACACACACACCCGAGATGGACTTGCCATTATGCCCAAACTAAAGCCGGGTATTCAGCTATCCGCAAGCTTATTAGCATGCAAGCGAGCTCGTTGCCTTAGGTGGCTTGAAAGCCCCGTGTGTCACATTCACGACGTGTTACCCTAGACGCGCAACATACTGCACCACGGCACGATATACTGGCAGCAACATCCCACTCCCCTTCCTTCTCATGTTCCTTTCAACCGGTGACTACCTTCGTGTCTCGTCGTCTCGGAGTGCATCATTGAATGATGCGTGAACGTGCCTAAATTATACGCCTCTTTCGTCCGACAATCCGCAGCTAATTCCTCTAATTGGATCGCTCGTGTATTTGCCCTTTTAGGTACGTTACACGGGACAGCTGTGACGACGTCATGCGCGGCAGCGTAGTGTAGGATAATGCACCGAGCACTTCTCAGCATAAGCCGTGAGAGCTCACGTAAATAGATATCTTCTACTACATGAGAAATAGTTGCCGTTTGCCGCGTAGCTTCACTCGGCGAGAGATTGGTAAAGTGAACGATAATTACTCGGGGATAGCGTTTAACGTTACGTAAAACATCCTGTCCTTTCAAACACGCTGTGTACTTTTAGTTCTAACTCATTTCGCGCGCGCCAGTTGCTCTTGAGCATTGTAACGTTACAACGCGAAGACACGTAAAATTAACTGATCAAACACTCACCGAACTCTCGATGCCGTCTTTTCGCCGAGAAGAATCCAGGCTGTCGCATCTCATCTCTTCGAGCCACCTGTAGCAATCGTCCTTTATTTGGCACTTTCGGCATTGCGCGGGAAAAATATAACGCGAACGCGGAACGCGCGCGAAAGTTTTACCTGTCACGCGAAGCGTTTAGCATCTTAACGCGATTATTTCTACGCAACGCACTGTCACCCGCGTATCAAGACACTCCGCGACGGTTTACCATTTTTCATTTCGCATCTACGCGAAACTCGCGCTTGGAAAACGCTGAAAAGCACGCAGCGTCCGACCCGCGCCGAAGCGATAGCAAGTACTTAGGGGGGCAAGGAATCCTAAGGCACAAAGTATTGGCGCAATATTGGGAAATGATAAAAATTTATGAACAAATTCCGGATTTGACGGATCACAGGAGCTAACATTTTCGCAGCCGTGTGTAAAGAACCGTAAAGTCGCAGTCACCCATCCTAGTTTTAGCCACACTCGGAGCCAATTTCGCAAACGTCGGTTAACTGTTAACCAGAGTTCAGTTAACTTCCTATCTTTTCCTATCTTGTTATCTAACGGAGAATCAATTACCCTTCGGTTAGCAGTAAACCCATGTTTGTGAAACTGGCCCTCAATGTTGCTTAACCTCGATGATCGGACGGGCCAGCGGTGATGATATTTAATTACAACTAAATAACTAATTGTAATTGCGACGATTCCGTGGCACATTTCCCATATTTATCGCATTTTATTTAATAGACACATCGTAATCGAAGGAACGCAAAGTGTTCGTCCGCTGTCTCGTAAATTAGCGCTACGAACAATCGAATGCCGTTATGCAATAGGGAATTAACAATGCCATTTTCGTCATTTTTAATTTATTTAATTTCTATGTTGCCAAGTAATCGTGAAGGGTTATAGTATCTTATGCAAAAATGACTCGACTCTTTCTTGTAAAAAGAACCGTGTGACACACAGAATTTGAAAAGGATTATACGTCGGTCACATATATTGTATTTCACGTATAATGTTTGCACAGAAATTTATTTCTAATATTTCTAATATTTCGCGAAATTTGTTCTGTCAGAAGAGTAAAGGTTCAGAATTAGTTTCGCATTGCAAATCTGCGTCCAATTGAATCAGGATTTAAACGGACCGGAAATGGAAACTTTATGTTATACGCGCAATTTGTACGTGCATGTTGGACCTTTAATTCTGTTATATAGTAGGACCAAAGACAGTAAAGGAGGTCGAACTGCAAGTACAAAATTTACTCCCACTTAAAAACTACACAGGTGGAAAATTTGTGTTTTCTTGTTTTAAAAAATGCCGGTAAAAATTTTTGTGTTAAATGGTTACCACATTCATGTGTTAATTTAACATATTTCTCTTGTGTTAATTGACCTCAAATGTAAAATTATTAAAATAACTGCAAAGAAATGTTAAAACAACACAATGTGTACTTATTATTTAATCTGACACAATACATATGTTCTATATTACTAATATAGTAACAAGATTGATCTGTTAAAATTTACAGAATAAAATGCTGATTTTATTCTACATAACATAACAAGAGTGATTTCGAATCGTCATTTGACTTATTACATCTGTAAAACGTGAAGATTACATTTTTTAAATTCATTTTGTCTTTAAAAGTATGTTAATTTTACACAAAATTTATTTCAAACTATTTAGAGATTTGCCTTTATGTTGTGTTAAAATATTAACAAAGTATTGTGATTATTTAACATATCCATATTATGTTAAATTAACACAAAAATTTGTGTGGACCGTTTGGGACATGTGATATATTTGTTAAATTTAACACAAATGTTTCAACTGTGTAGCATAGGAAATTGCTACTTTCGTCAATTTAGCATTAAAGTAGGTCCGTTTAAGTAGGTGCTAAAGTAACTTTGTAGAATTAAAGATTTAAGGGAGAAGTAAAAAATATAATGTCATCAAAGTAGGTTATTGCTGGCCTATGTAGATGCATAGATCAGCTATGTAGGTGTACATTATCCTTAAAAGGTTATGAAATATCGAGCCCTATCGTGCTAACTAGAAATTCTGTTTGGTTTACCCAAAATACATCCTATCATACATGTCTTGTCGACACAATCAAAGCATTTTTCCCAGTGCAAGAGTAATCTACTGCAATTGGTCAATTCCGCCAGACACATAAGAATTTACATAAACTCCCGACATAATCAATGTATAGTAAATGAATTGTGCTACTAGGGGAACCATAGACATAGAAGATAGACCCAGTATACGTGTTCCCAACGTGTCACGAACACAACAGACAGAGAGGCAAAATAGAGTGGCCGCAGGAGGCATGAGAGGGAGCGAGAGACAAAACATTGTCTGCGCAAGACAATGTTTTGTCTCTCGCTCCCTCTCATGCCCCCTGCGGCCACTCTATTTTGCCTCTCTGTCTGTTATGTCCGTGACATAGACATATAAAAGTTAGACTGCTTATGAGGCAGTGGAACCCTAGGTGGAGGCATCCTCCTGAGGGAAAAGGACAACATGAATTTATTTGGGTATCTGTCTTCTTCTAGTGGACGTGATCTGAAGGTGATCACGTACACTAGAAGAAGATAAATACCCAAATAAATTGGTGTTGTCCTTTTCCCTCAGGAGGACATCCCCCACTACCTCAAAAGCAGTCTATCTTTATATGTCTATGGTCCGTGACAACTTTTCTTAAGGAAATGAATGGGCATGCAGCATGCTGGGTCTATCTTCTACGTCTATGCGGGGAACCGAGCCGGCGCGTCACGTCACGTAACCTTGCGCTCCGTGCCGAGAGCGCAGCAAGGGACGTTTGGATCGACGCTCGCGAAGGTACGAAACGCAGAAAGACGTAACGATAGCGCAAATACTTAACGCGCTAACAACGAGGCGCGAACTCTACATTTTCAGTACTGTCGGTGAATCAGGAAACGCGTGTACCACGACGCGGAACGCGCGCGAGTTTGGTCGGTCGCGACGCGATCGCTGCGCAACGTCGCGCCCAGTACCTCGCGACATCATTATTTCTACGCACTTACGCTGTTACTCACGTGTTAAAACTGCTCGTCCGCGACGATTCGTCGCCCTCGAGATCGTATCCGCGCACAGCTCGCGCCGTGGAAGTCGCGACGAGCGTCCGACCCGCGTCCAGGTGTAGCACTCAATATGGCGCCAAAGGGTAGCCGTGAGCGGCGCGGCGCGCAGGCGCGCGGCGCACCGAGCGAACGGTAAGGCGCGTTCAAACTAACGCTCGCGGAAATACGACGCTGTAAAGCAGCAACGGTTGTCATTTCACGAGAATTACGGACGACGGTCGTTTTCTTAACGAACGCGCTTCAATTCGAGTACACGTCGCGCTGCGAAATGCTCGTCAATTGAACGCGCGATTGTAACGGCTTGTCGCGCGCGCTGCTTTCCCTCGCCCCCGCCATTGTCGCTGCCGCTTCGGCACGGGTCGGACGCTCGCCGTACTTCTTGCGTCTCTCGAGCGCGAGTTCTGCGTAGATTCGGCATCGGGGGCGACGAATCGTCGCGGACGAGCAGTTGTGACAGTGAGTAACTGCGTGGCGCGCGGAAATAATCAGGTTCGCGAGGCACTCGGCGCGTATACGTCGCGTATCTATTGCGCCGCGACAGACTAACCTCTCGCGCGCGTACCGCCGGGTTTGCGGTGCGAGCCGCGGAGTCGCGGTCGCGCGGAAGATGGACCGCGATTGGCCGATTCCGTTGGGCACGCAAGAGTTGACCAATCGTGGCCGACTGCTCTTACGACTCTGCGACTCTGCGGCACGCATTGTTGACCCCGGCGTTGCTCGTTTTCCCGCGCGACACAGACCGCGTTCGCCGATCCGGTGCTGAAAGTTTACCGTTGACGCCGCGCGCGCCGTCGATTTTCAGTGGAAGCGAATGTCGGTACGCAGCCGTGTCACCCGCGCGACTTCGGGATTGCCGAGTGACGCGATCGAGCGGGCGTCGTTAACGCGCTCGCGTTGCTCAGGAACACGAGACGTCGGCGGGATTTTGCTCGGCGAAAAGAAGGTATCGGTGGAGCGGCTCGGCTCGGTTAGCGCGTTAATTCAATTACGGTCATGCTTGTCCGCGTGCGGGTATTTTCGCGAGCGTTAATTCAAGTGCTCCTTGCCGCGATCTCGGTACGAAGCGTCACGTCGCGTCACGTCACGCGCCGGCTCGGCTCCCTCGCCGCCGCCATATTTGCTGTCGTTTCGGCCTTTTTTTGGGGGGCGAGTTTCGCGTAGATACGATATCGGGAGTGATTAATCGTCACGGACGGGTGTCTTAGTACGCGAGTGACGGTGTGGCAAGTGGAAATGATCGCGTCGAAATGCTAGACGCTCCGCGCGACATCGGTTGTCTGTTGCTTCGCGACGGGTGAAACGCGCGCGTTTCGCGGTACTCGCGTTATATTTTATTAAATCGTCGGACGGTTGTTATCGCGCACGGATGGCTCGAGTAGATGCGACGACCGGGATTCTTCTCGGCGTAAAGACGGCATTGATACGAGAACTCGGTGAGTGTATTGTTCGATTAAATGTCTCTTTGCTTGTCTCGCACTCGTATTTTCGGAATTCGAGTACATACATGTATGTAAATGAGAGGGGACTTTTATTTCTACACTGATGAAATTAATTGTTATTAATTTATTTATATGTAAAATATTCTAAATGTGTAAAATAATGTAGAGATATCTCCTATCAAAAAGGTATATTGTCTAACTATAATAAAATATTGTCTAACTATAATTATATTTTATATTGTCTAACTATAATAACAATTAATAGTCATATTAATGTCTATTAATATTACCGATATTATCGATAAATACTTTCTTAAAATTCTGAAGATGCTAAGGAAACTATGAAATTGCAATTACTGATTAAACTTATCTGCATTGAAATATATTAAGTTATTCGAATAGGTTCTATCTGTGATCGTTCTAATATTGATATAAAGTATATTTGTGGGTGACGAGCAGAATTTTTCACCATGAGATACATTTTCTTTGGAATTTCGTGATACAAAGGACGATTGTAAAGATAGCTAGCAATTAATTTCTCTTCGTGTTGACTAATGACCCGCTCGTATAATTAAAGCCAACGCGTAATGACCAATGCAATAACATTAGACAGCATTAGCTTCGGCGGAACATCTTCCGCAGGCACCTGTCGGAAAATTACGATAGAACGTGACCAAGATTACCAATGCGTCATTACTTGGTAGACTGTTAATTAACTGGGTGGCCGCCGCTAAGTGAACGCGACGCATTTTGGCACGCGACATCGCACGATGTCCACTGCTTGTTGACACTGATAAAGCACAGTGATACGATTGCCAACGGCAGCATCGCTACAACTTATATTCCGATTTTAGTCGCGCCTTTTTGGGATTTTACATTCTCTTTGTCAGGGCAAAATTTTATAATAGACAAGACTTTCGGCATTTCTCTTTAGACGCTAATTATTTAAACGGGTTTATAATTTTTCTTAAAAGTTTGTTTCAGAAATAAAAGAATTTAGTAACGTCACATTTATAATATAACATTTATTAAAATGTTCTTTAATGAAATGACTTGTAACAAACAAAAAATATTGTATGCTTGATGTTTAATATTCATCTGGATAAAGTTGTACTTAAAAAAGATAAAAATTTAGATTATTTAATTAAAATTTTTTAATTAATTGCGTCAAGTCTAATTGACAATTATTAGAATTTACCAACGGAGTCTATATTTTTTTTCAAACTTATATTCCGATTTTAGTCGCGCCTTTTTGAAATTGTAGATTCTTTTTGTCAAGGCAACCTTTTATAACAGATAAGACTTTCGGCATTTCTCTTCGGAAGCAAATTATTTAAGCGGATTTATAATTTTTCTTATAAGTTTGTTTTAGAAATGAAAGAATTTAGGAACGTCACATTTATAACATTTATTAAAGTGTTCTTTAATGAAATGACTTGTAACAAATAAAAAATATGGTATGCTTAATGTTTAATCTTTATTTGGATAAAGTTCTACTTAAAAAAGATTTTAATTTAGATTATTTAATTAAAATTTTAATTAATTGCGACTATTCCAATTAAAGAGAATTATTAGAATTTACAAACGGAGTTTATATTTTTGATCAAAGTGTTGATAATAATGTAACACTGGAAGCTGATGAGATGATAATATCATCGTTTTAAATGCTCGACTGTGAAAACTAGATATTTACTTTAGATAACATTTGATAGAATCTACTGCGGCTCTTTGCTGCTTACGTCGCAGTAAGATGGCATCTTTATCGTGCAAAAATCGTGTGCAGTATCTCTAGCAACCTCCGTGGTTGAGCATATTTACCTGCTCGAGGGCAAAGGGAGATTATTTTTAGGTCTTCCGCATCAGGTTCGTGCTACTTAGCACGGGACAGATCTAGCTTTGGTTAACCCTAGCCATGAATTTTCATCCGTTTTATCCTGTTCAAAATATCAGCTGCTTCTTTGACAATATTTTTATTATACAGTTCACTGTTCTCTCGCTCGATCGTATGACAAAAGAAGACAGGGGGTGTATTCATAACGTTTCCCATATGCCATTGATGTCATGAGACACAATTTATATGTCATGTAAAATACAAGCACAGGGAATATTTATATACTCGAGATTATTTTTACATTTTGTGCAAGATTTGCGCAACATGTGAGAGACTATGCTTACGATAATCTTGTTTAGATTAATATTTCTTCATAAATTTTAGGAAATATATAATTTGTGACAAAGTTTTACGAGGCAAAAATGAAAAGCACTTTTTTGCGTCAAATTGGGATATGACGAATATTATTGCACATTTATATTGTAATATAATCTAATAGTTAAAATAAACTATTAAACATATATGTGTTATTTGGGCAATCGAAAAAACGCCTTTGAATAGCATTGCCTGGCGTAAGAGCAAAAGCACTGTGAAATCTATAGAACTCTTTCTCCAACATCGGTGACGACACGTAATAGTAAACTACTAGTTGTATACTAACGAGTGCATGTATAACCCTTATAGCAACGAAACGACGTAACTTTAGTTAATCTCACTCGCCTAGTACCCTTTCCCATAACAGTTATGATGTACGTTACCGTTTACCATCTATGCTTACGGACGTGCAAGCGCGGCGTAATCCGACTAATGTCATTACGGAGCACTACATAGGATTAAATCGTTGCTGCTACTCAGAAAGGGGTCACGTCATAAACTTTGCATTTACCATGTGCAAAGCCGGACATCTTTCTCCCGTGCCGTATGTTTTTTGCGTGGCCGTTGTATGACGTAGCGTTTTCTCGGAAACTCACGTTACTTTTTTCGCAGTTGAGGAATAACGCTCCACCAACAAGTTTTACGTCAAATTGATTTTACGGTTTAACTAGGTGCGTGCGTGTTTTTGTTACAATATAACCCGAACTTTCTGGTTGCGGTAACTTTTAATACGCGAATACATACACGTAAATATACACGTATGTTAAAATAACGTGAATATAAAATTATTTATAATTAAAATATACGCATGTACATCTTAGTACTATAAATATGTGTCTATTATATTACCTATATACATGTTGTCACCAGTGTTCAAGAAAGAGTCCTACAGATTTCACAGTACTTTTACTTTTCGTCAGGCAATGCTATTTAAAGGCGTTTTTTCGATTGCCCGAGTAATATACAGAATGACTCTGAAAGACCGTCCACTAATTACATAGCGTTGTTTCTTATTAAAAATATTATAGAGAAAATGGTTCAGGATTTTTCGACTCAGTTTTTAATAAAAAACAACGCTATGTAAATGGGCGGTTTTTCAGAGTCACCCTGTACATGTTTAAGAACTTATTTAAATTAGTAGATTATATTATTATATAAATAACTATGGATTAGTATAATTTTATCGATCCGATAATTGTTGCAATCGAGACGAGCATGGCTAGTAATATTAAAGAATCTAGGAGGATACGCGGAAAGTATCGGTTTCGGCAACGTAGAGTGGGCTAGTTTGTAAATCAATGTGATTCGCATGGCAGGACAGTAGTAAAGCGCAGAATGATTTACATTAAAGCCGACCGTTAAGGCGTCATCCCGACGCGCTTCTACTTTGAGCAGATCCTACGATCACAGTAAAACGCACCGGCAATAACGATAAAATGTATCTAATTGGCTCGAAGACGACATCGCCATTTTACCGAAAGAACAGCTTGGATCTTCGTAACTTGCCAAGACGAAACGCATTTTCCCGATCGTTTTTTTTACGACGAGACTAACCGAGAATACTAGGCGATACGACGACGACTTTTCGTCAGATCATGCCGGATGTAGTTACGAACAATTTTGACTTTACTACTGCCTTCATTCTGCGAGTGACTTTTTTTTTAAAAAAGAAAATTTATTTTTACAACTCTCGTTCTTGTAGAAATAATTAAATCTGCGAGAATATACCTAGAGAACATGCATGTCTAAAAGACATCTTTAAGACGTCTAATAGACGCCTTAAAGATTCCTTTTAGACATGCGTGTTCTCTGGGATAGTGAACAAATTAATTTTTTTCACAACTTTCGTTCTTGCAGAAATAATTAAATCTGTGGGAAGAATAGAGTGAGCGTGGAATGAAATCATTAATACCTTTTTTGTTCTCTCATTATACCGTATTTTTTTCCAAGCCTGTCCTGCGCGCCGTTACTTCCGGACATATAACACGGGATTTTTTTGTTAGGTGGAATTATTATCGTCAGTGAATTCACGTGTTACAAAATAATATTATCACAGCTTCTGTGGTCGAGTTGGCTAAGTCCGTCACGGATTGACGGAGGTCCCGGGTTAAAATCCTGGCTGAGGTAATATTCTTCGCAATAAGAATTTTTATTTAAGTAAGGGGAGGGGAATATTGTAATGAGTGATAAGTATAGCATTTAAAATAATTTATCAAATCGTTCCGTGATTTTATAACACGTGAATTTACTGACGATAATGATTCCACCTAACTAAAAGTTCCTTTGTTATATGTCCGGAAGTAACGGCGCGTTGGACAGGCTTGGAAAAAATACAGTATATGGACTCACATAGTAATTTAATTGGCTACCTCCACCTGTGCCAGGTCTTAAATGGCGTTTACGTTTGTAATTGATTTATTATATATCTTAAAACGGACCGAGTTAAAATTTAGTTGGGGATAGTTTTAATTATGTTCTAGAATTGGAAGTCTCTGTTTTAGTTTGCCAATAAACTATATTATAGTATTTTAATAGAATTGTGATTTGATGTAATAATCAAAGAATGTAAGTTGAAAACTGCAAATTAATTCTTTCAATGCTTTCTAATCTGAATCGCTCATTGCAGTGGTGAGAAAGTAATACTGCATTATAAATAACTACTTTCGCTGACGTGTTTGCAATTTTAATGGGAAATTGGGACGGAGGGTTAGTTGAAATGACGTATCAAATGTCGGCACGAAAAACTTTGGCTATCTCAATATCCGTGAGGGACAATCGCATCGCACGAGATCGAAATTGTTCGACCGGTGTGGCCGCTGCAGTTCGTTTCACTGCCGGTCATAAAACGCAGACGGTGTTTGGTGCACCGGGTGATGCTCGTGTCTGCCATAGTGTCTCGCGTCACACTCTATTCCTAAAATCGTCTCCATCGTTCGCCCACTCGCCAGGTCACTATCCGAACCTTTCGTATCTACACTCGCCGAAATAGTCGTACAATATAGAGCGGACGACAAACGCCGCTTTTAAAACACGTGCCCTCGTAAAACTTCTTCCATTTGACCCTTTCGAGGGAAGTAGCTCCATTTGTAATCGACATTGTCTACTCTCCTTCTGCCCATTGGCAATATGGCTTACGCAGATACACATGCATATTTCATAATTTCGATAAATAAATTACCGTCTATTTAATCGTAAATTAAATTTCATCTTAAATCCAATTAAAAAATCATTTGTAAAGAAAATATGTAAATTTTATTCGCTATTACTTCGCGTCAAAACATTTCAAGAAGAACAAAATCATGCATTTTATTCAATCAAAAAATCTTTTTATGTGATTTTATTAAATCTAATTGTGATTTTAATTAATTTGATTGTAATTTTAATGATTTTGGTAAATTTTCATAAAAACGAAATTGCCGATTGCTAATCAGAATATAACTGTCGTGCAGAACTTTGTACGATACCAATTTTAATCACGTTGTATTATAATTATTGTATTTTTTATTACATCTCCAGAAAAATAGGTATAAATTATGTTGTCTTTTTATACATGTTTCTCCGCTTTTATTGAATATTTTTGCAAACACATGTATTTTGAATAAACTCAACCTCGATCTTTCTGGCTAAATTAAACGACACTATTAATTTTACATTGAAGCCGAAGTTTTATAAAAAAATAAGCTAAAATGAAACTAACTTATACAGACTTTCTATTATTCCATCGATTTTAACTTTCGATAGTTTTCTTTTTCTCTTCATGTGTTTTTATCATGACACGTACTCTCTAAAAATCTATCAGTGATAATAGACTGATTGACTTTTAGAGAGTATGCTTTTCGTTTCTTAATTACTTATATTCATTTTTATACAATTTATTTTATATTATAATGCAATAGAAAAGAATTAAAATACAGAATTAAAATATATACTTTAATAAAGTGTGCAATATAAAATTATAATATGTAATATATAACCAAATTATTTATATACTTTTATATAAACGCACGCAAAACGCGAGCTTCGCGCGCGCAGTTCGTAGTTGAGCATTGTATATTTTAAAAAATTTGTATACATGCAAAGAAGTAATTGTATACGAAAAGTCAATTTAAAATAAAAAGTAATTTATCACTCACTGATACGATTCGCAACAGCAGAGTTGTACATCGTTAACTATATGCGTTAAACTGTAACATACAAATATGCATATGATTATTATAAACTAATTACGTAAAATCGACATTATTTTATTAAATATATTTTATATTTAATATTTTTCAAAATAGGTATTTATTAAAATAATTATAGAATACCGCAAAAAGTTTTCCTTTTAAACATGAACTCACAAAATTTCATACTTTCGTTTTGTAACACTTATTCGAATCCTCGTTCGAATTATTTGAATAAATAAAACAAAAACAGAGAACAGATGCTTCATTTTGCACAAGTAGCAAATAATATCAAAATGTAAGACACTTACCTCACCAATTTTCCGCCGTTGCCCGATGCCCCCAGGCCTGCTCCTCCTCTCAGATTTCCTTGTTGCACTGACACAACACTCACTCGCAAAAATCATCGATCGCGCGAAATTTCGGACACTCCCGTACGCGATGTGAAATACCGCGAAACGCACGAAATATTATTAACATGTGTCGCGTGACTTTCCGTCATACAAATCATTCAAACTAACTTGCAGTTTTGATTCGGAAGAAGTAGTGGATAAATCACTTTTAAATTAGCGACACAAAACACAACGCGTGCATCGGAATCCAAGCATCTGCGGTAAAGAAGTATGTAGTTATTGGCCCGCGACGAAACGATATTTTACAGTCTTTAATGCCATCCAGCGAAGAACGACAGAGCGAATTACAGCGTGAACGCTGAAGTCGCACAAATTTTTCTCTTTTCCCGAAAATAGAACAGATTACACGAAATCGATAGATAATTAAAAGCGCGTAAACGACATGTAACGAGTTAGTCTCGTGAAATATCTATACGTTGATAAAGAACCGTCGCCTCAACATGCAATTCGTTTCTCTTTACAAGTTGTAGAAACTTAATAGTTAATCGAGGAACGTTACTTGTTACTGATAAAAGTGTACAAATCAATAGCGTTTTATCCACACATTTATCGCGATCGAGTCTTGGAAACCGATAACGCAAAAGTAATAACACGCACGGAGCAACTCGCGCCACTGCTTGTCGGCCCGACGTTCGGCGAGCGAGTAAGAGCGCAAGCGACCTTCGAGTACACGATGGCATGCAAAAACATTGTACGTCACCGCGCCGAGTGAAAAACAACAGAAAAACGTTAAACGTTGAGAATTCGTTGTCCTGCCTACGAAATGGAAAATTTCGTACTTATCACTCGCTCGCCGAACGTCGAGCCGGCAGGCAGCAGCGAGAGTTGTTCCGTGCGTGATATTATTTTTACGTTACCGGTTTCCAAGACTCGATCGCGAAGAATGTAGGGATAAAACGCTATTGATTTGTACACCTTTATCAGTGACAAGTAACGTTACTCGATTAATTATTAAGATTCTAAAACTTGTAATGAGAAACGAATTGCATGTTGAAGCGACGGCTCTTTATCAACGTGTATATAGATATTTCACGAGACCAACTCATCTAAAACATGAATGTAAACCGTGGTACTTTGTCGCGGTTACATCTCGTTTACGCACCGCGCTTTTAACTATCTATCGATTTCGTGTAATCTATTCCATTTTCGGGGAGAGAAAGTGCGACTTCGGCGTTCACGGCGTAATTCGCTCTGTCTTTCTTCGCAATTAGAACGGGTAGGAGGTAAAGAACGTCGCTTACTGCATTTCACGGTATTTTACATCGCGTACGGGAGTGTCCGAAATTTCGCGCGATCGATTTTCGCGCGATCGATTTTCGCGCGTAAATGCTGTGAGTGTAAGTGCAACAAGAAAATCTCAGAGGAGGAGCAGGCCTAGGCGGCATCGGGCAACGGCAGAGAAATCGTAAGGTAAGTGTCTTACATTTTTGTTATTTGCTACTTGTGCAAAATGAATCATCTGTTCTGTGCTTTTATTTTATTTATTCAAATGATTCCAGCGAGCATTCGAATAAGTGTTTATAGAGACAAAACCATACGTATAAAATTTTGTGAGTTCATATTTAAAAGAAAGACTTTCAGTTTTCTATATAATTGTTTTAATAAATACCCATTTTTTTAAATATAAAAATAAAGTATGTTTAATACAATAGTTTCGATTTTGCATAATTAGTCTATAATAATCGTATACATTTTTGTATTGTTTCCTGTAATCACGTCTGTGCATTCTAATAATGTAATAGCACGAACTGAGTAATCACGCGTTTGAAGCTTAATGCCCGTTTTATGTTTAACAGTAAGATAAGTTTTATAGAACTCGTCTTACTTAAACTTCAAAATCTGCAAATGAAGTTCGCGTTTAGAGAAAAATAAGTGATCGAATCAAAATTTCTTTAATGGCACGCCCGTAGTTACCAAGTTACCAAGGTAAAGATCAATTCTTTACGTGGATAGGAAGGTAAATATGTAATACTGTTGTGGCTTATGAGATCAATTACCGTGAATGGAAGTTAAGTGACATATGGAACGTCAAGATAAATCGTCGTCTATCGAAACAATTAGAAGAACAAATCTCTGTCATTTTGGCAACAAATAAGCAACAGTCATTATTGTTTAAATTATTGCATAATGTAAATATTATGTAATTTTCCTGTAACTTTGTCATTCAATGCACGAGATTAGTGTAGGAGATACGTAGCATATCCGCTGTTGTAGGAATCGAAAAAGGGAAATTCTTTCTATATTGTCGGCATATTTTTCGACAAGTGTAAAACTTTACATTTATTTGTAAGATGTGTGAACACATACTCGTCGCGATATTAATTAAATTGATTATATGTATACGAAATTATCAAAACATCGATTAGAATATTAATTAATTTCGTGTTATGTTAATTACCATTGTTACAGGCGTTATTAATATAATTTGTTATTAATATAATCGAATTATAGTTAATTGAACTGACAAAGTTAAAATCGATCACACTCCGATTGAAAAAAAGACTTGGTCACATTTAGCAAATGTTAGGAAAAAGATTTTACATTACAAACTCTATAACATAAAAACTTTAATAACAGTTAACAATTAATGAAGTGCGAATGTTTCTAAACACGAAACGAGAGAATCTATTTTAAGGCCCACTACTTGGCTCATAGTTTTGTCTGTTAATCATCATTATCTGTTAATTATTATTGTTAATCATAAAATTTCGCTTAAGAGAGAATAGCAAATAATCTGAAAAAGATATAATTTTTTACATGTAGCTTTCTCTACATATATCTTCTTTATTCAGTTCTCTTTTTACATTTTTAAGTTTAAAGACTTATTGTCGCCAGTAAATAATTAACCAGTGTAGGAAATTAATAATTGCCACAACTGGCAAATTATTTACTTCTTTGTTTTAATAGTAAAATTGGTTGTTATATTAAATACTTTATTTGATTTATTTGAAGTACATAACATGATGTTGTCAATAATAATATAAATGTTCAATAAAGAATTAGAATCAAATTGATACATAATAAGAATAAGTACAATTAGCATCGAAATCAATTATTTATATTATATAAACGTTTTTGTATACAAGGTATTTCACATAAACCAAGTTTTGTCTTTGAAAACTAAATTGCATGTCACCATGTCTTTCTGTGGAGTTATAGCATTTTGAAAACCTGGCGCGGACGCACCGTGAAAGAACGTCGTGCGTACTTTTTGCTTGTAATTTTGACAGGTGCGCTAACAGGTTATCAAAAAACGTGGGCGAAAACATGGGCGGTACACGTGCTTTGAAATATGATACATCGAGTGAGGCGCACGCGCCTGCTGACTGATTCCGTGGTCGAAATCATGGATCGACATTATTGGCAATATTATCATAGAAAGAAATCGCAGATGAGTTCGAGCTAGAATTCTTATATTACTCCTTAAAGCAACTATAGCAATTCTACGCACAAATTACAACGGCAATTTGCTACTTTGTTACATTGTTTTAAAATGACGTACGTCACGTCAGCTGCAGCTAGCTATAGATATAAGAAATGATACAAAATTACGTAATTAGTGGCTGCAAATGCGTTGATTCTCTTTTACTTTCTTCTACACTTTTATTTCGCCAGAAGAATATAGCCCTGTAAAATAAATTTAAAAAGAAGATAAAAGTATACATCGAAGAAAGATTTAATTAAAAAAATAATTTAATTTAATTCATAATAATACGTGAACTTAACCACTCGTGTGAATAACAGAAGTAATAGAAATATGCTTTGGTCGGGTTGTTTATCATAAAAGTATTTGTAACAAACATTAATATTTTTATAAATAAAACATGTTTAAATATGTATATTAATGTGTGCCAATAAGTACATATTATATACAAATAACATATTTTCGATACGTTATCATGTTTCTTTGACAAACGTGCGTTTGATGCGTTTACTTTGAACTTTATTTCATCGTTAACGTCCCGTGCAAGCGATAAGGACCAGATTTAGCCAAAATTACCGTCATATAAGCCCTGAGAACTCAGTATTCGCGTAGCAGCGCGCCGAAATGTTGGAGACACGTTGCGCCTCTTTATTGCTAAACACCTGAAACCGCACAATATCGGCCGGACGTAACATGTCCCGCAGGCGGCTGTGATCGCGTGTGATGTGGCGAACCATCGGCGCTTTGTTGCACGCCGATATTTGCATCGTTGATTTCTCCGATCGGATACACTCGGCCGCGAATAGCCACGCCTCTTTGCGTGTGTGAAAAGCAACTGCTACTTCCGCTTCTAACCGCAGCTGCGTGAAAGAAAAGGGAAGAGAAGAGAGAAAGAGGAGGAATTTATCTATTTTGAAGGAATGCATTTCTTCTTAATCAAAGTTTTCTGCCTGTGGCGTCCAATGTTAAATCGATCGGTAAAAGCAAAGTAGAAAATTGAAAAATCTTTTGAAATCCCTAAACATTCTCATTTTTATAAAAAACGCGAGAAGTAATTTTTAAATAAAAGGATTAAACCCTTTACTTCTTTTACATAAAACATTGTTTAACATTTAACCAAACTGTATCTATTAATCATTATTTGCCATTTTAAAATAACGACTCGAAAAATTGTAAAGTTGCTATGGAAACGGAATACGATGGCTTTTTCTTGCCTCCAGTGTATCAATGAAGTACATCGAATTAGCTCTTCGTCGAAATAAGATTTCCCAACGGCGGCGTCAACGTCCAAGCCACTCTTGAGGCCATGGCGCTCACGATGGGGTACGGGGTGTCCAAGTCGCGGGGGGGAACATTGGCAATATCCTGTTTTTCCAGGACTGCGGAATTAAATATTTGCTGCGGCGAAACAAGAGTTACATCGCAGTTCGTAGCCATCTCGGGGGGAATCGTTGGATACCCGAGAGCCAACGATACTGTCGCCTCACTCTCTTCGAGCACCCTCAGGCGAGAAGCAATATACCGAGGAAACGTCCGATATCGACGTTTTTTTTTTCGTGGGACTTGGAGTAATAATTTCTATGTCTGAAACTTGAGGCCGGATGTGTACCGTGCGTGTAATTTACGACAGCGATGTCGTAACGATTTGTTGTATTTGTCACAGTTATTTGCACAACTTTCAGACTCAAATAACAGTAATCTTCACTTTGAGGTATTTCTTATTAAAAACAAATATACGGTACAAATTTTGCTATTGTTATAACCAATTCCTGTATTTGGCACAATAAACGGCGGGTAAATAAATTTTTATAATAAAAGGAATATCACAGTATCTTTTGGTTTCTTTTTTCATAGTGTACGCGTTTGAAACAACTTTGGCAATGAAACTCGCGCAATGCAAATAAAAAATAATTTTTCCGTCGCTATAATCGAGAAGCTTGATCGAGATGTATATTAAAAAGGGTTGCCGTGTAAAGCGCGCTGAACTGGCGCGCGGTATGAATTATTACGTTGTTTTCGCATGGACTTGATGGTGAATATTTGGGGAGTGTGGTGCTCGACCGTGTAAAAATTCACTGAATTATTGGCTTTTCTGTGCAACGAACGACGGCGGCGGCGGCGGCGTCCGATATTCAGCGCGACGCCAGCAACGAATTCACTATCGAAATGCACGGCATACTTTCCGCGATTGTTCGTACTGCGCGGAAGCCAGGCAGAAACGGAGAGATCAAACGTATACTTGATTTCTCCATTAAAATTTTATTCAGCAGGAATTCTAGACACGCCTGCGCTTTTCACAATGCTCGCGTTGTGCAATGCTGGCGTTTCCGCTTTTTCGGCGCAATTCTGCACGAACGCAATATGTAAAAGTACCATCTCGTGGTATAGCTCGATAATAATTAAGATAATATAATTATTCTCATGCGATTGATGGAAATTTCGGATAATTAGCTTATTGTCGACGCTGGTTAAATGCTTCTGTTTTTCTATTAACGGTAACTGTTTTCACACATACAAAAATCACGTTTTCAAATATTACGCTGCAAACCTACAGTTTTTATTTTAATGAAATATTTTGTTGAATATTATTTAAAACGATTTTATTAAATCGTCTTGCTTTATTTCAATAAAAAACGAAACGGTACTTGTTATAGTTTTATGACTATATGGAAAATAAATACATGCAAATTTGGCTTTTTGATTGTTTCCTTTTGACAAAATGTATTCTTCTCTGTCAAAATACATTTATTAAAGAGATAAAAGGCATTAAAATATTTAAGTCATAATTGTTTTGACACTTTCCATCTTCGAGTACATTGGTTATTACTTTAATTGTATCAATTATCTCAACTTAAGAGTTGTATTACTTTTCGATGCTTTTCGCGGCTTCAATTTTTATTCTCGCTCTTTCTGGATGGGTGATGACTTGACATCTCTTTATCAGTCAGGCTTTAACTGTCATTTTTATTGTATTTCAATCATATTACCAACTATAATGTTGCGCTGAATCGAACTGCGTAATGTATAATACCAGAAAATAATTCGCCGTTATTATTACGCGTGAAGTCTATCACATGTAGAGAAATGAAATATTTTTCTAAGGACAAGACATTAAAGCGTAGAATCGAATGTGCTATCCTGCGAAAACGTAAACTTTCGAACGCGGCGATCCAATATGCGCAAGTCCTCTTTTGCATGGCGGCCGTGATTGAACTCCGCGGAACTATGCGATTCCGATTGTTGTTGGCTGAGCACAGAGCACCCAGAGCCCGTCGCATCACGACTAATTGCAACAAAGCGTTTCGTCGGACGCATCGAGGGGAATGGTGTGCGAGCCTTGTGCACAAAGCTTTTATCCGGGATCATATGATATCTCTTCTCTCGTATAATCGCGGGACTCTCGCCGATTTGTGCGTGTTGACCGACACGAATGATATTCCTGGTTTTATAGACATTGTAAAGGTAAATTAAATTTTTCGTTGATTGAGTTTCGTAGTCGGGTCTGCCGCTTCGGCGAATAATATTGTACACATACACGCACACGTACACTTGCACATACTCATACGCGGCAGTTCTTTTATTTTACCGAGAGTAACTTTTCATATGTGCAACATATATAACGCGTTATTACATTCTCTCTTATTGTATAAAAATGAATTCATATTGATTAGAAAAGCAATTATGCTGTTTTAAATACCTTGGATAAGACTCGTGTCTCTGTTCGAAGAAACTGTTATTTTTCGTAAGAAAATCAAAGTAAAATTTTACTGATAATTACAATTATAGTTGGTAATATGACTGAAATGCAATAGAAATGACAGTTAAAGCCTGACTGATAAAGAGAAGTCAAGTCATCACCCATCCAGAAAGCGCGAGAATAAAAATTGAAGCCGCGAAAAGCATCGAAAATTAATACAACTCTTAAGTTGAGATAATCGATACAATTAAAGCAATAACAAAGAAAAGGACAGTCACGATTTCAAAATTGCAAACTTCGAAACATTGTTGAACTTATTCCTCATTTGCTATCTTTTGAAGAAAATTCGATCGTGCAATTTATAAAATTTTTCAGAAAATTTTATTCTTCGGGGACATTTAAAATAAAATTTATATCACAATGTCAGATTCAATATAAAATAAAAAAAAATATATCTATAAGTATGTTATATATATGTATGTACTTATATATGTGTGCATATAATTTTATTCATGCTTTTTAAAACACTCTAGAGAGATAAATTGCTTAATTTGCGACTAAAGTTTTCAAAAAAATGCGTTTTTTTTAAAGATTACTTAAAATAATATTCTTTTTGTTGTTGCACATTGTGCTGCTAACAATAAGTTTTAATTAATATAAATTCAAATTAAAGCAATATTAACACTAGTTCCGTCACATAAATTGTTTATATATTGACCGTGTGAAGTCAGACGACAATACTTTCGTTGGCGTGAACAAAAGTTCGTTTTGTTCTGCATAAACGAATGACACGCTCCGGCGGAGGGCGCTCTTTCGTGTCCGCCGAAATGTAAAACTATCCGTGGGACAGGCAGATTTCGCGAACCGCTTTTATTGCGAGCTTTGCCCTCGGAACGACGCTAATTGAAATCGTCGAATTTCGCGCGTTGATGATGTCCGCTTTGATGTGCCGCCTTTATACAAACTGCTAACAATAAGCGAAACATTGGGATGAGCGGGAACGAACTAAGCAGAGAACGTGATAATAAAAAGCATCAAATTAAAATGCGAGGTTACTCAATACGCTTCGGTATTTTATGAATATCTGACGTGAGTTGAAATCGAATATCTTTGTATCGTGGATGATTTTAAAAAAATTTCGCCAAACAATTACAATTTATTATAAAAATTATTTAGTGTAGCAGAATATAACATGACACAAATACGCTTTTGTCGTAGATATTTTACTTTATTTTAGGGATTCTTCAGTAATTAATAACACGTAACTTGGTATAATTCCGAGGGGACGATAATAAATTTAAATTAAATAAGATGAAGAAATTTACAAGAATATTTCTGCAAGAATCATTTTCCTAACTTTATAATTTGTTTAAATTTATCCATTAATAAATAATTAAATTAATTATCCAAAAGTCACGTAAAAGAGCAAGAAAAGAAACCCCGTTTGCTAAAGAATTACTGATTTAAGAGCGGCGCACTGTAGCGTACGTACAAGAAATTTAAGGCTTCATAAATGCCATAGCTTTCACCGATGCAACAGGTCGCGAATTCGTCGGTAAGAATTCCTCAAAGTCGTTAAGCTATCATGTTTCAGTGAAATTTATATGCATACGCGATTAGCCGCGTCGGCAGTGTAATGCAGTTTTCTCTTTGTTTCCTTTTTAAATTTCGCATTTTTTTGCTCTTCTGCATCAGGTGACGATATATACGTAGCATATTAACTATTTGATATATTTATTATCTTAATTCCATGTCGCAACGGATTGTTATGAAGTGCATAATCATTTTAGATGACTTTATTAGTGATAAGCCTTTGAATGATATAACACAATTAAAATTTGTGAGATAATTTTATCTCTTATTCAATGCTCGATTATCAGCGATCTATCTATCACGTAATTTGTGAAAATCTTGTAAAACAAATAACGCGATAAGTAATCAAGTAGTCGGAAGAATCGGTGGTTTTGACAAGGTGCAACAGGTCACGAACTTTGCCGTAAGAATGCCACCGCCTCGTTTGAACTATTATCCACGTCCTTAATTCATATGCATGGAAAATGCAAGCGCCAAGAATTGGAGCAATCGAAGTGAAGTTGAAATTCATTTAACGCGCATTGCTCCGGGCGAAACGAAGATCGTGAGGAACTCCGGTTCATTGCTGCATATACGCGTGTAAATATTATCGAGCGTTTAAGTCCGAGCGTAGAGTGTTATTGCGAAATAGTTTGCGAATAAATTGCGTGGAATTTGTTGGAAAAACCGTAAGGTGGGATTAGAGGGAGCGGGGGCTTTTTCATCGCGGTGAACAAGTATCCATTCCATTGAACATATTGATCGAGTTCATCGATAAGATGTTAGCTTGAAATGGTTGTTTGACTTTAAAATTAAAATTCCTCGAGAACATTACCAGAAGTCCGGTTATAGATCTCGCTTAATTTGAAAACTTTACTTTTTGCACATCTTATTTCTTCATTCCAGTCTTTCCTTCATTTCATCCTATTTCAATGCTTTAATCTGACGAAGAATTTCGTTCAATCTGATATTATTGAGGAATTATTATTTACAAATATTCCTTAATTGTTACGTTAACCCGATACAGAGCTGAATCTATCGCGGTAATCGTACACTATCTCGCGATCAATTATCGGGACCTTTCAATATGATACAGACCGAAATCGAGACGTCTAGGATAGAATATAATACCTTGGTGTTTAACAAGCAACAGGTCATCTCTGGCTTGGTCAGAAGCAGGTTGATAAGTATTCTATGACCTCGTTAAACTATTAAATACTGCCTGCATCCGTATGCGAGGTGAGATACGAGAATGTAAGCCCGAGCTACGGGCGTGGTTGCGCGTGTGACGAAGTAGAATTTCCATTATTTTACGCAGACATACGAAGGCCGAGTCGTCGGATTCTCACCACCGTCTTCCTTTTCCAGTTTGCAACCGGCTGTGTTACGATACGAGAGCTCCATGGAAAACTCAACAACCACGTCGCCTGTCACATAGAACATAGACAACGACGGGACGGATAGCGACTCGTTTGCATTCTACGATATCGTATTGAGGTAAGGTGGTCGAGTCGGGACTGTTATTCGATGCTAGAAAGACCGAATCTCGAGGATGGGGTGGAATGACGACATAACGAAGTGTACGAAAATATTGAGAAAGACATCGATCTGGTGTTCGCGTGGAAGATATATCGGGGAACAAATTGCCGGGTATCGATAGGAATTTTTATCGGTTTTTATACAAGATTGATAACGAAAACAAATTGAGTGAAATATTTCTTATTCCGGATAACGAATGAATATAAAAGTTTTGATCGCAAAGTGCTATATAATTAATTGTAATGAGAGATAATACACAGACTCTCTGGTTTAGAATTATGCGTAATTAATTTATTTGGTATAATGCTATAATAATTAGCTCAAAGGAGATCTTATGGCATTTACAATAACTGTCGAGATACGTACCTACGCGCGGCTCGTTATACACGCTTCTCCATTATTTCTCACCAATTGAATTGTGTCACATAAAGTATAGATACTCGAGTAGATACTTTAGTTTGGCGTGACCTGGCGAGTTGCTCGGCTTTCGCTCTGATTCGTCGCATTCAACTCCGAGAAACACACGATAAAGGCTGCAATCGGACCGGCTATTCGTGTACCGACAAAGGCCGACGAAAAGAATGACGTAGATTGTTCCACAACTGTTGCGCTACCGTTTCACCCGCTGATACGTTTATTTAACGCACTTTCGACAATAAGCTTGACATTATGCATAGGAATGTAACGGGGAAAAACAAGTTTCAAATGAAGCATCCATTCAAGCTTTAACTTGTGTCCAATTCCCGGACAAAGTCTGGATTGTTCAATCATTAAAATATTCAAGTCGCAAAACTCTCTAATTCTTCTTTCTTTCTGTTTCTTGTATTGCTAAAAAATTTTTAGCGTTTTAAAAACTACATCGGGATAAATTATGTCTTTCCAGACATAACAAAATTCCGTGTATTAACAATATATCATAAATGATACGTAAAATTTCTTTTTATAGTGCTTTTTGCTTGGTACATCCAGAAAAATAATAAATACAGTACACGTGCTGCATTCTGCTACTAGGTTATCAAACTTGCATTCAGAATATACAAATATAAATCATTACAATATTTGCAATCAACCGTAATATTTGTACACTTCACTCCTGACGATATCTCTCGCGAAACGGTGTGATCTCATGATAACGTCCGCAGTATCTTGTATTCACGCTCGGCGACAAAGCACATTGAACAAAGATCGCCGGGGTCCTTCGTCCTTTCAATCGTCGCCGAGGAAGGCGGCGGTGGCGAATGGGAAACGTTGAGGGGGTGGTCGCGCGAACGAGGGCGCGAGGATTCGCTTCGTCGACCGCAACTAAAACGCGGCCCCGCGACAGAGAGAGTTCAGCTGCCAACCGGTAATGGGATTCCTCTGTTTCCCGGAACAATGATACGCTACGTCGCGGTATGAATTACGCATAATATAACGCCGGCTGGCTTGGTCCGCGGGGGTTGTATACGGCGCGAAAGTGTAGGAAGGGGGTAGGTTCAGGGTGAGCGCGCACTCTCCGCGGAATATGAAATTCAAAAATCCCCAGATTGAAGGGGGATGTATGCCGTACGGTCTCGAGAGGCGACGAGAGTCGCGAGCTGTCTGCGAGCTTCCGCTGCCAGCGATCGTCGACGGGGCGATGCAAATTGCACCGGTAAAACCGACGATTGGGGTTGCCTTGAGATACGGTTGGAATTGAAATGCTTCACTATAAACTTTGAAAACTGAAGAAGCAGATTTTAAATTATATTGTGGTTGTAATATAATTGTACCACAATAATTATAATATAATACATTATAATTATGTACAATAATACAAAGATATAAATGAAAAGGAAAAGTATATATTAGAATTTATAAATATAAAAGTTATCGTCTTCTTGCGCGATTTTTTTTTCATTTAATTACAAATTGATCCAACTATTGATATGAAGCTCAATCGAACAAAAATTGATCGAGAAATGAATTCATTTTCATAATTTCACGTAACATAAAGTTTGCGGCATAGGCGAATTGTTTGCTCACATTTGAGACTTATTACGAATCATTTGCGATTTAACAATCCACAATAATGTCAGCCGACCGCGTGCGTTCAAGATCTTATGCGGAAGCAAGATAAGCCGCGTATGCATCGATTCCGCGGCAACGCGCGTGTGTAACTTTCGGGCTCATAATAAAGCTTAGCCGATTCGTGGGCACGCGTGAGTGCACGGATAAGATAATAACGCAGCTGAGGAAGTCTTCGCACGCACGCACCGGCGCGGCGGCTCCCTCAGAAATTTTCCTCTCGGAAGCGTATGTATATACGTTACGTACGCACACCGGAGGTGAGGACCTGTGACATGGAGATAAGTTCGATGGGCTGGCAATATTGACCTTTCGACCCTCTGCCGTGTAAACTTGCGCACGGTTATCAGCGTCTCCTCTTATCGAGAGACCCGCTCGTTCTAGAAGCGCGCGCGGAGAACTTTATTATTCCGCTGAGTTATTATAATGCCGCATCAAACTGGCATTCGCCTCATTAAATACGTAGAACGATAGAAATAGCATGATTAATGAACGCGAGGAGAAAGACAATAGCTAGGATGACATGCAAGTCAAAAAATAACTTGCCACAAATTTTGTTAGATTCACAACTCACCCTGAGGAATCAGGGATCGCTTGGATCTTTATTACATTTCGATCTTAACAAATTTTTATTATAAATCTACCTTTAACCGTCCTATCCTGAATTTTATTATTTGATATAATAAGGAATTTTAATTTGACTATTTGATCCCCTTCCTCCTCGTGTATTAGGCTTAAAGCCTGTTTTATAGAGTTCGTTCTGGTACATTGAGCATTTGATTTTACTTCATCTTCGTTAGGCTGCTAATTTTGCCGAAGAAAACCTCCTATCTGGAATATTCCTGAAGGGGTATACGTGGCAAGATACTCTCGGTGGTTGCCACTTCCCTTCAGGAGATTCCGAAAAAAACCAGCGGTGTCCGTGGATTTAAACTCGGATCTTTTCGTTAATTTCTTTACTAAGCAGCTCACATTTCTCTGCGTCACACTCGCCACTATTTGATACAATAAAGAATATTTCATTATCAGTAGCTGTATTTCAATACGTTTAGGGAAAAAGTGTAAATCTTATTTAATCTCCGGATGCAAACTAATTCGGCCCATTATAATTTATTAAATATGCCGAGTTCTTTTAGCCGACATTATGTTTAACATATTATCTATTTGGAAGTAAAGTAGATATATCGTTCGCAGTTATCGATGTTAGCTGTAGTTTACCGATAGTGTCGAATAAGTGTATCTGGTCACACTTGCTTTGATGATTTCAAAGCACTTGGCATGCCATGCGATCACTAGTGAATCAAGATGATCGACACAAGATCCAGGCACTTGATATTCATGGGCGATTCATAGAGTGACACTCAGAGTGATTGTTGGAAGAGGCTCTTCGTTATTGACGATATAATGGATAGTTAAGTACAATTACATCCATCATGTGAAAGATGCAATAGTTTGATGCAAACTCATGATAAGATAATGCTTTATTAAAATTGAGCTGCAAAGGCAAGATTAAGGAGTAGTTGTAAAATTCAAAATTTTTATTTCCTATATAGTGATAGAATTGTATGGATATACCATATAATTAATTTTTGGCTTACTGAGAATGTTTACAAAGGAAATACATTTTTTTTCTGAAAGGCGTAAAATGTTCCGCAATTATTTGTTAGTAAATTAACTGAAATGAATATGATAAAAAAATGATCCATAAAATAATTAGATCTGTACAGTTTAATAACAAAAATTTTACGTTTATTGTTTGTTTTAAGTTAAAAGAAATTTTCAAACAATTTTTTGCTTCGACCTTTCAAAACTTTTAAAGTTTTAGTTATTAATATGTCGTTTGAAATAATAAGGTTGTAATATGGTTTCGCGTGTGGTTTTTAACTTTTTGCTACTTTTGTCTAGACAAACGCATAAATATTTAATGCAAGAATATTTTTTGGCTTTTTCAATTAGTTTGGTGAATATTCAAGATGATAGTAAAAGCAACATGCCGAAGCGCGTACTTATTACGAATGCAGTTGATTTCGTTGATACATTATTGAACCTGGGAATTCGGTATTTACTAAATGGATTCTCTTGCCAAATATACGCGCTATCTGGATTCTATAGTCGCGTTTTTCATCGCGTTGCAAGCCCCTAAACCGGCGCGGAGGGCTGTCCGTATCAGCAAATATACGAGTCGGCCGAAGCGTACGTAATTTTTTATGATACATCACGCACCGTTGGTAGATGACAGGTAAAACGAAACTCGTTAGAAATATCGAGTCGCAGACGATTGTCCAGATATAGTTTATAAAATTCGCGCGTTATACACTTTCGTTGGCACATGGCAACAGAATATATTCGGTACGTTTATTTCATAAGATTTGACATTTTGTATTCAGTTGCCACGTATTATTGTGATTAATAGCATGAAAACATCTATGCTCTGGTATGTTAAATAATTAGGTACCAATCTCACGTTAAATGTTAAGTATTGCGTTCTTTCTCATCAAGTCACATTGGTTTTCGCTATGGACAATTTTGCTCGAATATCAGATTTATCGAATTACTCGGCACTTTATCCTTGAAGATATTAAACACTGTTTGAGGCACGTATTTTTAACATGTGATTTTTAGACAAGATTATTATCGTGAAAATCCTTTTATCGCTCAATGTTAGTTGCCTCTGCAAGTTAAATTAGCTTGTTAGTTAGAAATTTTCGATTTTAGGGGCGAATCGTTCTCGTCTCCTAAATCTATACTTTAATGCAGGCTTTGTATTGTCGAGCCACAAAGAGTTAAACTGTCGAGGCGAGATACACCTACTTCGAATTTCGTGGAAGCTGCGTACGACCCATTTAATACACAAGTGGAGTACCGTGCGCCGTGTATGAGCGAAACTACGAACGTAGATGGGCACCGACGGCATTATCCTTGGCAATTAGTGAAATTGCATTTGGCGTAGCGTATGTATCGCATATCCCGTCATTGCAAGACGGCCTAAGGGATGTCTGCAGGCGTTTCTCCGTATCACATCCTCTTTCACCGTCTCTCCCTTTCGCTCTGTACGATTACTCTCCAATATAGAGCTTCTCTCTTTCTGACAATCCCCCTATTCTCCCGCCGCACTCGTCTCTCCGCTCTTCTTCTCTCTGACCATCATCATTTTCAGAGTAAATTGGCCATTGCGAGATACAGCGCAACAAACGGTTTTCTAGAAAATCCGTCTTAAACTATTAGATTTATGAGCGATCTTGTCCAAATCACTTGATGGCCTCCGGCTAGTTTAACAATTATAATTGCTCATTAAGGAAAGCTTTATGAAATAAGCTTTAATGAATCAAATATGTTCACAGTCTTATTATAGATAAAAACGTGATACACTTATATTTTTTAATAATAATATTAAATACGTACAAAAAGTTTTAATATTGAAGCAACATATGTTCCGCGCTTTCCGCAAATTATTCGTCCGATTTTAGAACGTTTGGCTTTTAACGGTATGACGATATAATGTCAGTAAAATCAATTATTATCGGTAGAGAAGTTACGGGATTAATTCGTTTAACAGCGGAAGAACCTCCACCGACAGGGGTGTGTTCACTAGAAGACTGTTAAAAGGATAAGAAAATTTTATTGTCGGAATACATTGGCCCGGCGGGCTTCAACGGAAAACTGAAGATCAATGTACCCGGAGCGTTTACAGAATGTGTTTGGGAGTAAACGACTGGGGCCAGAGCGGATAAGATAACCTTCTCGAGATTCGTGCTTGCGAAGTGAATTACCGACCGGCTCCGACCCTCTCTCGCGCGATTCGCGCAATGAAATTCTCACGAAAGATTTTCCTGGTCGACGATGTAAATTTAGGATATCGGTAGCGAGGAGTTCCGCCGGTATCTCGAGGCTAAGTGCGGAGGTACGATAATTTATCGTTTCCCCTTCTGCCTCTCTGTGCCTTTTCCCCGCCGTCCCCTGCTACCGCCACCCTGTATTATTAATCCCGCAAGATATCGAGCGAAACACGGAATCCTTGCAGAATTCTTTACGTGCAAAAGGAATAGTGTCATTAATAATCGGAATTACCTTTTATCTCGGTAAATTGCGCCGCGCACTTTCCGTCGCGCTTCCTCATCAATTCTTTCCGCCATCTTCGAAAAATTTCACAAGAAATATGCAGAAAACAGTTCAGTAGATACTACTTTTGTAACATTTTCAATTGTATATGAAACACAGCGTTGGCAACACTATAAGAAATTATGGCACCGAAGCGTTTATCTTGCAATGAGTAAGAAGACGTTACAACATGAAATTAAATCTTTGCTTTAATATGTTGCGTTTTCTCAGATAAATGTTAAATCTATTGAAAACGCGGAAACATTTAAGTGTAAACTTAATAAATTTAACGTATTGCGACGTATCCGTTGGTTGAAATTGCATTGCTGGAATATCAATCTTCTGTCCGAGACGGCGATCGCTTCGGAAAGATCACACGAAATAGAATGGTGCGCTTCATCTATTTTCCAGATTATCTTCTACGGCGATACGGTAAATCTCGTCGGTCTCATTGCGGTAGATTCAGTCTTACGAATAAATTTAACAAACGCCTAGCGATGACAGTATAGAGAAAAGGAATAGGGCCGCACATACAAAAGGGAAAGGCGGTAGAAGTAGAGCGAGAGTCACGAGCAAGAGAGACGTTCGCGCGTTGCTCACTTCAGGAATACCTTAGCGGCTCAATCCCAGCCTGAAGGCACGTGGTCCGTCGAAAGAATGGCTTTAAGCGACGTCGGAGTTGCTTGAAAAAGAGAGAAAGAGGCCCGCGGGAGCGATTTCGTCCTGCTCTCGAAGAATTTCAATAACCACTTTTATTTCTATTACGCTCGCTGAAAATTTCTCGTTACTGCGGGTCTCTAACTGTCATTGTGGCGGAAAGAATTAAGGTGAAACAAAACAAGACTGCCGAAATGACAGTCACAAGTTCTCCTGATTTTTTGGGGGAGTCTGAGACTGATAATTTGTTTACGTTGTTTAATAGGTTGCAATAAGAAAATATTTAAAAAATATGTTTTATTTTTATTTCATGGGATTGTCTATTCAATACTATCACTTTAATTAAATAATGTTTATACAATTTTGGAGAGAAAATGTTTTGATACATCTTTTATGACAATATTTTGGTGAGATTGCGAAAAAGTAAGAATATCTCGAACGGTTATGTCAAGCGGTATACTTACATAATGCATTATTCAAAAGCTAGGTAAACATTTCTATATGTACGCAAAATTATTGTGCGCCTGATGATTCTTCTGACCTTAATTACATCGGTCTATCATAAATATTTCGCTGATATTCTTTCCCTTACATTACTACAACGTTTCTAAGGACACTATTTATAACCGTGACATGATTTTTATCAAAAGATATCTTTATTTGTTGATATTAAATATTTTATAACATTTTAATAATTCTTTGCACATTGTACTTCACATCGGTACCATATTGTCATAGCATCAAGTTTTGCACGAGTAATTATTCTTTTCTTTATAATCAGCTGAGTACACGCTGTGGATTTTTAATCGAAATGTAATTATTAAATTGGTGCAAATTTTTCGGAGTATTTTATCTAATTATAAGTATTTTATTTAATAAATCTTTTTAATATTATTTTTTTGTTTATGTTAGAAAAGTACAATATGCAAATAATGATTAAAATGTTATAAAATATATGTGTTTTAAAATATTAAATATCAACAAATAGAGATAAATAAAATATAAAGAATTAGCTTTTCTAATATAAGCCAATAAATATTTTATATTCTATAAATTATCCATGTATTCTATAAAATATCTATAATATTCTACTCTATTTGTCTTTATTTTATTTTTATTTTCCTTTCCGTTATTTTTGATTAATTACATTTGACGATAAACTCTAAAATTGAATTATTATAATTTACTTGACATAAAAGTTTACGATAAAAAAATAACCAAAAGTTATCAAAATATTTTTATGTTATTCTATAAAAAGTAATTATTTTATTTTGTTCTTTTGACTAATTTGTTTCGATATAATGCTGTTAATATGAGCATATTTCGGATTTTTCGTTAACTTAGGTTGAAATTCAGCGGATGAACTTGGTGATGTTTTGGTACGTGGTGACAAAGTGTTCATATTTAATGTCGAACGACTCACTTTAGATTTGACAGATATCTCAGCAGATGCATTAGTTCTGATTCCGTCAGTACTTTTACGTCTCGCGGAAATATTTTCTTTTACGCTCAATTTAGAAGATGTTGATGTTCTTGGTAAAAAGGAACTTGACTTGCGACTGTTAGGCGACACCTTTGGTTTGTTTGTAATTGGAGTGTGACGGAGACTAGAATGACCATTAGATAAAGATTGATAATTTCCTGCATTTATCTTCATCTTTTGCGACCAGTTTGTGGAACTTGTAACTGCTTTTGGCAATTTCTTTGAAAATAATTGCTGTAAAATAAATGACGGTGCGCATAAATAATATTTCATTATACATACATATTATCTTAACAATTACTTTTAAATTACCTTTAACAGTGCTTCTATGTTATCCAGCTTTGCTGTGATATTTGTAGTAGTCTTCATGGTAGACTCTCGTATTGTGTTCAATGATGCTCCCAGAAGCTCGCTTATCTCTGATAAATCGCATGTTTCAGTATTTATAGAATCTTCGAAAACGTTGTCCTGGTCTTCAGTAATTTTTTGGCTTTCCTCGTGAACAAAAGTGTCAGATCTACTAATGTTAATACAGATGGCAGGATTCGATTGTGAAATAAACTATAGATAAATGATAAATTGGAATTAATAACACGTTAGACAGTCAAATAATAATCAGATCACTCAATTTTCTAGCTATACATATACAATTGAAAAAGTCAAATTACTCATCAATAAGTAACGGTGGATAACGGTTTAGAAAACTAAAGAAATTTACCTTCTTTCGGTCTTGCAATGTACCGGAAAAATTCTCTTGTTCGTTTTCAGTAACTTTTGGTGAGGTATCAGTAAGAGAAGCACCATCATCCGTACAAACAGATAAAACATCTTCAGATCTGTAAATATAAAACATATTGGCATGAAAAATATATACATAATCGTTAGACCATATGCAAAAGTTTCATAACAACCTCCACGTATTCTCACTCTCTTGTTTGATATCAACGAGCGAAGTTTCTGGAATGCCAACAGCATTTGCGGTGTTATTATTCTTGTCCACGTCTTTTATCGAAAGTACTTGAAGCACATGACGTATGGTGAAGATTATTTCTTCGTCGTTTAAAGGCATATCATTCGATGGGTCATTCTGAAATGCACACGTAATAGTCACAGATTATGTGAAAAGTTTCGCTCTATCTCTGAACATGTACAAATAGAATAACGGTCACGAATGGTGATACTTGCATCAACTACGTTTTACTTTTATTTATAACAATGATCTTTAGTCGAGCGAAAACTTACATTCGGTAAAGATCTCGAGTAACGAAGAACTAAACGCGTAAACTCTTCTGCAAATTTTAGCACTGTCATTTTCGGCTTTCCACGACACAACAGCTCCGGATGATGAACTCGACCAAACTAATTTCGAACGACTGCTCGGTCGAGCGACTTTGTAATGACCTAGTGATGTTTATTATTCACTGTAGCAGCAGACAATATCGCGTTGGTAATTCTCTAGCACCTTTTAAAGCGTTTCCAACTGATGAAATTGTAGATATTTCAGAAGAGAATATATAAGTATAGGAAAACATGTACTCCTGTATATACTTATATGCATTTGCTCGTCTCTTTCTAAAATTTTTTGTGACGCGAATTGTTTTTGGATTGCGACAATGATACGAGAAAAGTAGGTACGATATAAAGCTCTAATTCTTTTTCATGACATTTACAATTTTGCAAATGATTATGGACAGATGTTCTATACATATTTCGAGATGTCTGATATATGTAATATTCATGTGTATATTACTCCGTGCTTTCAGTTCAAAAATAACGATACGATTATATTCAAATCAGCGAAAAATTCAAAGCGCGAGACACTTTAAATGTTGCTCAAGGAATTATTGGCGTCCGCAGACGTGAATGTCCAGTAATTTTTAGAAGGTACTTAATATTTCCTATTCCTCATCCGCTTCGATTCCGTGAAATAAATATCCGCTTTGAATAGTTGAAAGCCTTTGATAAACAGTGTAGTCGTTAATCGCGAAATTAAAATTAATTACTCGCACTAGATGATTATTAGAGAAAAGTTGCGTTTCGTGTCTTTCGGTACTTGACGCAGTCGCATTTCTATGAGTAATGCAGCGATATACGGAGCAGCACGCGCTTTTACCTGCTGACTCAAGTCTCGGCGCGCAAATAACACGACGCGACGCTCGGCGATCTCGCTGTAGCTGTAACGCGTTTATCTATAAAACACAAATCGAAAAGGAATTGTTTTATCTGGTTTTTTATATAAGTTAACGCAACGACTATAAAAATTAGCTAAAATAATGTTAATAATGAAGTATTAACTTGAATGATTTTAACGCTTCGGCAATAGTTATTTTAACCGGTTTTACCAGTTGCAATGGCTATTGGCATTGATATATCCTCGCAGAAAATATTTCATATTTGCATCATATGTATCAATTTTTCGTTACTGATTTTCAAACGAACCTTGAACGAAATATCAATTCTTGACAAGGGAAATATCAATTTTGCGAAAGGCGGAATATCAATTCTAAACAAGAATGCCAATCCATCGCTATCAATATAGAAAGTAACATAAAATCAATAGAATACGAAACCATTTTTACATGTATCATGATTATATACATATACGTATATCTCTGTCATTCCATCACAGAAATACCTACAACTGTACATTCAATCCCAAATACAAATATCGAATCTTTGCTGCAATAAAATTTGCTCGTGGCTTAGAACAAACAAGAAATCGTGTTAGATGATATTGATTTCAATCAGCTACATATTTATTGAATTAAAATGTATATTCTTTTATTCTTTTCGAAGATGCACTAAATATTAATATCAAAGTAATAACTAACGTACATGAGTATTTTAACTTAAATTTTGATACGATTGTCAAGAACAGAATTTATGCTGAAAGAAAACTCGATGCGATGAATGACGGAAGTAATGTCGAACTATTCGAGTCAGATCTCTTCCAGAATATAATATGACAAGAGTACCTAAAGAGAATATACAATATAAAAATATCGTGTCAGTGTTAAATAAATGTTTGTAGTTTTTAGATACCGTGATTATTGGATTTCGAGTGTCTTTGATGTTTCAAATACTAGTTTGATATTTAGGTACTTACGCACAAAATATTTAAAAAAGTGTAGTTTGTATTTTCTCAGGTGAGAAATATAATTATTATTAACTAATAATTATAATACTATAATAATAATAAAATATTGCAATTTGCTGTTCCTTAATTTGACACATAAATATGCAGTTTTAGGAGGTCAGCAGTAAAATAACACTATGTATTTGTTAAGAAAGTTGCTTCGTATTTTCTAGAATCTATTCTTATCGCGCCAGCGGCATATGCAAATTACTATTCTTATCGGATTGAATGAGAATAGATTATACGGAACGAATTAGATTATACGCGCGCGGCACGAATAAAAGTGATTTTCTCTCGGGCTTCCTTCGTCGATTCCGATACGAGCGCGAAGTTCGTCGGTGATTTGTGCCAATCAAATAGCACGCCAATTTGGCGCATTCAATCCACCGCACGCACGCGCGACTAAACTTTCTCGATGCAACTCGTGCGAACGTGCGAAGAAAGAAAATGCAGCCTGGCAGGCCGTCGCTCACGCGAGCATTGAAAGATTATCGTATGAAATTTATTTGAGGGGGCAGCGAATTCGCTGGCATGTGTCAATCTTCGAAGCTTGGCTCTTTCGCATATTACGAAATTTATTTTTTCATTAATTGCGGAATTTTGTAGGAAAAAGCGTGAAAGCGGATTAAATGGCGAACCACGTCAAAAGCGGTTATTATTTGTAATTTTCTTTTATAAGAGGTCGCGACGATGCCATGACGTACAGAAAAAAAAAGCGCATGCGATGAAACTATTGACAAATTCTTTCTCTGGTGCGAATATCCTCACGTGTGACATATCCATGCGTAATGAAAAAGTTCTCGTCAATTTGTTACTATCACCGAGCGAGATCGAAACGTGCCTCAATTTGCACCATTCACTGTACGTTTCGCCAAGCTTTTCTAACGTATCTGCGAAGAAGGACGGCGTCGATCGCGCGAATGCAACGAAAGATTATCGTGCGAAATTTATTCGATCGGGCGAGATTGCCGGGGATGAAGCTTTCCTTCGCGTGTCCCTGTATTAGTGTCTATATATACGCGGAAGTTCATACACGGCGACAAATCAATCGAGCCGTAACAACTGTCACGTCCTCGCAACGTAGAAAATGCATTATAATGCATTGCGAGACGTGCGCGCGATTTCAATCGGCAGGCGCGAATTTATGGCGGATCGGGTTCGCATTCGGTTGCTCTAAATTGATTTTCACAAGAACAACAGAGTCAAACTGGCGCTATGGTTAACTTTGCAAATCAGGTCACTTTGATGCCACGCATGCATGCCATTGTTTCAAATTTTCTAGTATCTAGAATCTCTCTACATATCTACATATTAACGTATTTTATTAATGTTCCATTTAAAGTTGTTAGAGCTGCTAAAAAGTTACATAAATGCGTTGAAAAGGAAAATTAAGCGAACAGTTAACTCACATTCAACAATAATTTCGCTTGTAACTTTAGTGGATTTCTAATAACTTTTTAAACATAACATATTAAAAAAGTTGTTTTATATCGCGAGGGTAGTTTTTATTAATTATACGTAATTTTACAAATAAATTCATTATACGTAATTTCATTAATAAATTAAGGTCTTTATGGTTGTTTGTAGATATGCGTTTAAAGTTTAATATGTGCTTCGTGATTCTTACCTTTTAAAGCTCGTTTAACATGACGAATTTTTAGACAAACAATAATAGATGATCAGAAATTTGAAAAATTTCTTCGTTATGGCCGGATCTTTTTCGATATTATGACTGTTGTCGCGATACGAATCGTTACATCGTCCGTTCCAGGCGTTCTTCTCAAAATGAGATTCGGTAAACTTGAACGCGCGATTCTTTTATCACGGCATTGACTGATCACGCGAAATCCAATCTATGGGAATCACGCAAAAGACTTTCTTACGAGTCTCAAGATGCAATCACGGTGATCTCTGAACCGGCAATACATCGATAAATGCACCTATGAGCTTTATCGACGAGGCTATATATGCGCATATACGTTTTCTTACTACACATCGCTATCTATATCCCCTGAATATGATGTCCCCGTACGGTATAACCGTGCTATACGAAGCATTCCCTTTGAAGTACGTGCCCCGATCTCATTTTATGAGAAAACATGTGGTAAGGGATCTAATATTATCGAGGCAATAAGTATATATTCGAGATTGCTCGCGATATATGCTCGTTCTCCCCCGGTGATCAGCGACGGGCGTCGTAATAAGTATGCAGTAATTTCAAATTTTTCGAATAACCCGACGGAATTCTCGAAAAATCACTTGTTTCCGATATGTGCGGCCGCGCACTCCCCATGGTGCAAGCCACGAACGCAATTTCCACGTTCCATCCGTTTTATTTCCGCAATAACCTCCGGGCTGTTATAATTTTTCGTCCTACCATTTTTAACGAAATTTTGTAGATTTATCTATGCTGATTGAAACATAGAGAAATTTCCTGGATTTCCACATTTTCCTCATTTTTATCTACGTATCGGTACACGCCGTGTACGCCGCTCTCAGATCAGTTCTAGTCGTTTTCATGAGTATCGTTTTTTAATCTACGGGGTTCTCTCGAGTACATACATCAGATTATTGAGGTTTATCAATCGCGGAAATTCTTGGAATTCCGGACGTCGAACGCCGTAAACACTTTGGTCGAAAATAGTCTATTCTCATTGTGCCTATCATTTACGCGGCGACAGTCGAACAGGTCGGTTAGCTACCCGCGCCGCTCCGCATATCGTATTGTTCTTTCTTGATACGCGTTCGCAACAAGTAACGTTCTCTGTAAATAATCAGCGATCGCTGATCGCTGAATCCTCGCGATGCTCTGTTAACCGGCAAGACAGTATCTTTCGCGCGATTCACACATGAAATCTGTACGTCCAAAAGTCAAAACAGCAGTTAACTTGAAATAATACTTGTTCATTGCGACTTATGATCATTTCAACTGCCAAAAACTGAAGTTGTTTAGTAAAGAATGCTCTGTAATTGTAAAGATTTAGTTTCCTCTTCATTCTCACAGCCAAGATTGATCCTTATAAGCTTTATCGCGGAATTTCATACATATTTCGAAACTCATTTCTTAGTTTTCGTAAGACTATAGGTTTTAAATTATTGAAATGATCCAATCGTTAAGTAAGCTGGCAATAAAGAGAAAGGCATACACTAATTTATTTTGATACTCTTCGGTTACTTCACTGAAATATAATTTTATTATCGTTTGTAGTAATTTCAATATTGTTTCAAGTTACATAAGAGTTACATATATGTCATATGTACGTTACATTGAAGCCGTAATGAGGCGCTCTGTGCAAATCAAGACTTGCGGTAGACTGTGCTATGTTGCTAGAATTTCCCATCTAGTTCGGATTGCTCGCCGATTAATGACAATTGTTTCCCTGAAATGAGGTAGCTAAAACTGTTAACCGACTTTTGTCATATATACCCGGTGGTAATTTCTTAATGACGGTCAGTTTTGGTCGCAATACATGGCAATTGTATAATTAGCGTAGGCAAAGTCCATCTACTCGCGTTTGTGGCGTTTAATCATTCACGTATAACACAACAGTCACGTGCAAACGATTGTTTTTACATTTAACGATTATATTTACATTTCCCCTGAAAAATATGGCCAAAATATATAATAAGGGATAAAGTAGGCTTAAAGGTCAATATAGACAGCGCGATGGATAAAAGATTTTCGAAGGGGAAAGATGTAAGCAGCGGATAGCAGAAAAGAGCCGAACACAGGAAGAAGACATATTGTTTCTTCTATACAGAGGAGGATAATGGAGCTCGCCTGTCAGATCGAGTTATGTCCTCCTCATGGATATAAAATGCCTTATATTTTTTCCTTCATCGCGCCAACAATGAGAACGCGAGTAAAAAGACCAACGTCGTAGTCATGCAGAGCGATTGCGATTACAGGAGATCAAGTATTTTTTGTTTTGTAATTTCATATTTAATTCTTTTTTCAATTTTAAAAAGAAGATTCTTTAAGCCTAATCTATACAATGTGCTCTCTGCATCTAGAAACATTCTATTTTGTATGAACAAATCGAGTCGCTTAAAAAATTTGTCGACAATGTACGATTGTACAGCGTATAACGTACAATTTATCCACTTGCGTAAATTTTTTAAACGTATTTATCGGCTACAAAATAGAATGTTTCTAGACGCGAAGAGCACATTGTAGATTAGACTTTAGAGTCTAGAGCGGCAAAGTTGCCAAGCGACAATCTACAAAATATACAGACGTATAAGTGATAAGACGTTAAAAATTAACTAAAAAGTTGAAATTTGCGCTACACAGACAGTTAAGTTTTCAGTCGATAAAGAACGCGATTTTTGGCAGTGGTGCATTAATTCCAACTATTTCGTAGCAAACGAAGCGAATGGGTTAAAATAAGAGCGAAAGGAGAGAGAAATGCACGAGACCCGCCGCGGACCAAATTGCCGGCGGCACCGCCTGCGGTCAGCGGCCCGAAGGCCGGTGCTCGTCGTGTCGTATGCGAAGATCGGGCGAAAATAAAAGGAGAACAAAGTGGTGCTCTTTATGCGTGTCCAACCGGTAAACACGTTGCGTACAACTGCATTGCGGAAGCGACAACTTCCGTATCTTACGGAAGCAAATGAATTCCATTCATTACATTGTGCCGCGCGTTTGTTCCGTTTCTTTATTAAAACGTTATTTCGCGGAAGATAAGATATGAATAAATCGTCAAACTTTGTAGCATTTATCTTTGTAATTCGGTGCTGTTTGTAGCTATCGTGTTCCCCTTTAAGAAAAGGCGTGTAAGGGATTTAATTTGTTGATGCTTTTCATGCGATGTTTATTGGTTCTCTCACTTGGCTTCACTTCATGCTGCGAGATTAGCTAATAGTCAGCGCGGAGATCATGTATATTTTGACAGTGGTAACGACAGGCATGCTATACGTCTTCTTTGCATGACGAAAATCTTAATGCGAAAAGATCACGAACAAATATAAATTAGGGCCAAATAATGCGAAGCGCGCACAATACCATGTCTGATTCTTTTAACTGTAGTATTTAATATCAACCAAATTTATATTATTATTAAAGTAATAAATTAAACAATTCGCCTATATTAAATTATGATTTGCAATTTAATAACATAAATTTGTATACGTCAACTAAACAAGGCAAAATATTTCAGTAATTAGAAATAAAGCAGCAACGATTTTCATTTTGGAAACATGCACTTTATGATTTTATATTCTAAATAACTTTGCCATAAGAAAAGAAGTCCTTTTTTGATGAATATGGAGTGGCAGACAAAAATAAATGCACATATAGAGAATAGAATGAAGATTTCTGACGTTTATAAAATGTCAGTTTCATTCGAAACATTTTCTCGATTGAACGGAATCAATCGTTATCTTAAGGCGTCTTAAGTAATACCCACTAATGAGTTCGCAAAATGGTACGCAAACGGTACGGTAACAGTCATTGAATGAAGTAATTTGGAACACTAGGTATAAAATGTTCCATGTATTACATATTTTTTGTAGGCGCGGGACAACGAACTCAACGTTCGATTTTGTTTTGCTCCCCACGCGGTATCGCGTGACGGCTGCGTGCTATTGTTTACGCCAAGTTCACCCCGCTATCATTCGCTCACCGAGCTTCGAGCCGGCAGGCTGCGTCGAAGATCGCTCCGCGCGGCATATTACTTTCGCGTTATCAATTTCCGAGACGCGTTCGCGATGAATGTGGGAATAAAATCATTATTAATTGTTACACGTTTACGAGTACACGTTCGATTAATTAGCAAGTTTCTACAAATTGTGATGAGAAACGATTTGTATGCTGAGGCAACGGCTTTTTATCAGCGTAGATGTTTCACTTATCTAAATTCTAAAATATGAATGTGAACTATAGTACTTTGCCGCGATTACATTTTCTTTACGCATCGCGTTTTGAATTATCTGTTGATTTCAGTGTAATCTGCTTTTCCTTTTCGGGAAAAGAGACATTTGTTGGTATACGCGGCTTTGGTGTTTGCGCCGTTTGCTGTAATTTGTTCTGTCGTATTTCGCAGCTCGGGCAACCAGGAAGTAATGAAAGTCACTTATTGCACATCGTTACGTTATACCTTGAAATGTGTGATCGAAAAGAATCAGTTAACTGGTACGATTAATAATGATTATTCATCGTTTCGTTGTGGCCTAATAACTTCTTTACCGCAAATGCTTGGATTCGAATACACGCGTCGTGTTTTATGTCAATTTAAAAAGTGATTTATCCAGTTGAGACTTTCGTGCATTTGGCGGTATTTCACGTCGCGTACGGGAGTGCCTCGCGAAATTTCGCGCGATCGTACTTAATCATTTTCGCGAGTGAATATTGTTTGAGTGCAACAAGGAAATTTGAGAGGAGGAGGAGCCTTAGGGGGCATCGGGCAACGGCGCGTGCAAATTTGAAGTAAGTGTTTAAACATTAGGTGTTGTATATGTAATCGTTCTGTTTCTCAACTATTTTCATTAATATTTAATCAAAATTGAACCGTTTGCATTTTAAAATACGAAAGCAAAAATTTCGATCCTAGTATCTTATCTAAAGCATCTTAAACTCTTGGTTTGCGACATTAATATATCATCAATGTTCCTAAATTGTACATAGCAAACTGACATTTTATAAACGTCAGAAGTCTTTATTCTATTCTCTATATGTGCATTAATTTTTGTCTGCGAATTTTTCATTTAAGATTAAAATATTCCTTTCTTTATAATAAATATGAATGGCTCTATATCCATTCTATTTTATGATATATTGAAGTGTAATAGCATTGGATCCGGAAATTTTTTCTGCAGTTGGGATATTATTTTTATTGCTAAATATACATCACAAATGGATATCAATCGCTATCGTGATATATTCTTACTCATATCATGGTAAAAACGAACAATTGCATTTTTTCCCTCTCTTTTCAATATTGGAGATATGATTCTAAATTTTTACTCGTTTCATATTTTTATCATCGCAAACAGTGCGGATAAAAAAGAAGGATGATTATGACGCTTAATGTCGAAATACATAATTACATTATTTCGCTATCGTTGTCGTTGATTGAGAAGGTAATTTTCTAAAGAAATACATGCTTCTTGGAAGATATTCCGCATTCGCAATTCGCTGGCGCGAGTTACCCGACAGATACTTTTCACTCTGAGCCTTCTATCGTGGGCAAACGCAAAACTTCCGACGTCGTTGTTCCCCTCTTATCGAAGCGTGCATGCCGGTATATCGAGAATGACATGCCACCCTTGTCTTATTCGGCGGACATTTCTGACGTGTTTCTCGTGAGTTTCGTATCAATGATGGAGCACGGCCGTCAATTCCGCGATAGCAGAGCGCCGTGGAGAAGTAGCAATGGCTGCCCTATCGAGTTTCCATTTTCCGGACAATGTGCCTTACAACGTATGCCGCCGTTTACTTATTTAGCCGTTATTTCACCCTCTCACTTACCGGCCACCGACACCGCCGTCCTCCGCCGCACTCGCAACCGACCGACTTTTCCTTCCCTTTGGCAGCTCGAGATGATACTCTTACTCGAACCGTGAAATATTTAACGACTTATCTCTTCGATCGCCCGTGTTCTCTCTCTGGAGTTTCTTCATTTCTAACCCACCTTGTCCAGTCTCACGTGCTACCTTTCGATCGCATTGTTTGCTGCAAATTACATTATTATTGGCCATCAACAAAATCCTTTCGATACAATGTTAGTCCTTTCATCATATATCATTTTTAGTTTCAATCACCGTGTCTAAAATTGTCTCTTGTTAATACTCCGTGACGATAAAAAAGTGACTCAACACAAAATTATTAATATAAATATGTGTGAGAAACGCTACTGTATATTATATAGATATCATAAAAATTACGTTAATTCAGAATTGTCATTAATGATATAAATTAATTGAAGTCAAAAGGAAGTGTAATATTTCTCAGTTAATTACGCGTGTATGTTTCTATTTGTGAACCTATGCTGCCGCGAGTATCCTAGCGTGACACATAGTTCAGTGGTTAACATTAATGCCTCTTCAATTAACGGCATCTATTCCAGATATGTTGTATTCATTGAGCAACGCTTTGAGTCAACCGATAGTCCCGGGTGTAACCAGAAATTCCGTGTAATATCGCCAAGGGCCACGCATGCCGCTATAACGTAACCATCCTCAAACGCCACCAATTCGATAACCCAATGAACATGTTGACGATAGAACGCATCTATTGCGCACAATTCAATCATCGCGCATAACTAATAAAGACAATACAATCCATTGCGGAAAGAAGGATGCAGATCAGGTACAATTTGCTTGCGTACATTCAGCCTGATAACGTATCTCGAGATCTTTTGTCATTGTTCTAAAATGTAATTAATATCTTACTTTCAAATTCATTATTTTAGCAGTTGACAAAATTTTCTTTAGATTTCTATATTTCTATTTCTTGCTTTGCTGCCACTAGCTATTACAATAAGACATGTATTGTATTGTCTCTTTGTATTTTATCTTTAATATTTAAGAAGCTATTTTGGATACGTACTTATGTATCTAATCCACTTTAAACATACAAAACTTTTTTAAATACTTTGAATATCTGGAAATTGATGCTAAAAAATCAACGACAATATAACATCTATAAGTTCTCTCACTTTTTCCCTTTCAATGGCAAATTCTAGTTTAACCATATAATGTAATAAATGTATTAATTATGTAACTATGGAAAATTTATTATAATCCAGCATTATTGCTTTCGAATATTATATCCAAATATATATAAAATGTATGCTATATTATTGCTGATTCGAATAAATTATTATTAATGCAAGATAAGAGGATTAATGAGACGACAAAGTAGGAGATAATTGTGGGATGACAGAAATATTATGGAATTAGAGCCATATCTATATTTGGCGTTGCAAGATAGACTTGTTTGTCATTCGTAGTATTTCGTGAAACACGGCTTTACACAATTTCTTGAGCGTGACTGTAATTCTTAGGTTACACAGCGCAAGCTCTATTAGCTTGCAACACATGCGCGTATGTCGGGTGCATTTGGGCAAAATCCGTTAGTTCAACATTCCGTGTAGTCACGTGGCGCATTTACGGCGTAACTTTCCAGATTAGATCTGGCGCGCTACATACGTCTATATCCACATGTGGATTCAAGTCGAGAGAGCGTAGATAGAGGTCGAAGTAAAGTAAAAGGTGCCGCGAAAGGGTAGCGGTGGGCGCGTAAAGCCGCTTTCGGAGGGAATATTCGTTGGTAAAGTTTGCCGGCGAAATGAAGTTGGTAAGTTTTTAAATTTCGCCGTGCCAACCCCGGAATATAGATCCTTGGGTAATCTTGCGCGAATGTCCTCGCGCCCACAATGCTCCCGGGCCCTTCGAATTCGCCGCGTCGCTCCAAACTTTTATTCGCGCACGTAATAAATCTCAAAATTTATTATACGTAATAAACATATCAAATTTATTCGCGCGAGCGCGTGGATTCTTGAGTCGCTCTTGATTCTCCAAGTGACGATAATGTATTCGTCCCTCGAACTACTTTCATACGTATAGCATTTTACATTGTTTTAAAATTGTAACGTTTTACGTCGTATTAAATATAAAATGCAAACAGCTGCACATGTGAACGTTAACTCGTAGCTATTTAACCCTTTAGCTTGCGGAAGATGTGTACGAACGCTTTGAAAGAGTAGCCTCTCATTTGCGAAAACGCTCGGTCGTCAACGAAAAAGCCATACATGCGATCATGTCCCCCGTCTAAAGGACGATTTTCAACCCGAACACCCTTTACTTAAAGAGCTATATAAATTCAATTTAGTTAAACGCGCGAGGAAAATAGAATGCACTTGATCTTATTTCATTGGATAGCTGTTGACAGTATTTTTGTTTTAAATCGAGAGTAATTTCAGCTATCTATCGGGCAATCGTAACGTCGACCACTCGCGATTGCTTTTGAACTGTGCGAGTTAACTCCAAAGATTCCAGACTACCCTGAAACCGGCGCGATATCCTCGCCGACGTGCTAACGGTCAGTATATTGTGCGCGAACGGCTTGCGAATGTAAATGTCTTTAAAGAGGACCGCAGGGCAGCCTCCTTGGGGGGAGAAGCGCTCTCCGGACTGATTTCGCATTCGGCGCGTAGCCACCGCTCGCAACGGGCGCTTTCGCGTTCGCGTATATTTGTTAATAATTCCCGGAAGATAGTTTGGTATGGCGGAGCCATACTGCGGTAACGCGCGCGGACATTCGGACACAGCCCGAGGGGCTGTCTCCGTCGTGGCGGCGCACCATCACCCGACCTCTCCCTTCCGCACCCCTCCCTCCCGCCGCCTTTTCCCACCCCCCTCCCCCAAGGACGGAAGGGTTTTCGCTTAGTTGCGGCTTAATGTGCGCCCTTCTCGCAAGGCGCACGTCGTCGCGCTTCGAAGTTCGCTTATGCGATGGTGCGGGTGGTTAGCGAACTTAAAGTCAATCTTGGGTTATGCAAACGCTTATGCTTGGTAAAACGCTCGCTGCGGGCGAGATTCCGGTAACTCGCCAGAGAGAAGGAGGGTGCGAGGAAGGCTGAAAGGGGGAAGGAGGGAGAGAGAGAGAGAGAGGCAGAGAGACGGGGCGGGAAAATTGGCTCTGATATAGGGCGTTTTCGAAAGTTAAAGGGCCCCATCTGCCAGCGATTTCGCAGACTGACCGTTGCAACCCAATCTGACCGTAGCTTCAGGGTTATTGATGGATTTGCATAGCGAGGGGAGGAAAGAAACATCGAATAGACGGCGTACACGGTGGTCTTAATTGGATCGGATTGCGTTCTGGCTGCGGTTCACTTGCTTGTCACGTATTGTGCGCGTGTTACGCCGGCGCATATCATTGTTATAGGCGATCGTTACACGCCCCGTTGTACGTGTAAGCCGCGATTTTTACGAGCGCATCGAATCCGCGTAAATGCGCCGCGGGGAAAATGTTGGAACAAATATGAAGAATATTTACGACATTTCGGAATAGTTTTCGTTATATACATACATTAAAATAAATCCTCTATAAACGCGATTCCTTTTTAACGCTTCCTATTTTCTCAGTCGAAATTTATCGTCCCTGATTTTGAAAATTAACAATTACATTTTTTCTCTGTGCGGTCTTTTTCATATACTAATACAAGAATTTATTATCTGAAACTTTTTTCACGTTGTTGCTCAACAGAGTAACGAAATTTTTCTTAAGTCTAAGAATTTTTGTAGTTTTAGATTTTAATTATAGATAACAGGAAGTAATACAAAGATTACGTAGTTACGTTTTGAAAATAATAATTTCGCTCTCTCCCTCCTCCTCCCCCCCTTCTTTTCGACGACCTTGCGTTCACGTTTTCTCTAAAAATCCATGGATTATTGATACTAAACTCAATGGCGCAGGAGGCACTCAATAAATGACGCTATAATTTGCGCGATCAATACGTCGAATCGCTCTTTTCCAGACAATTCGTTCAATGTAGGGAGCGAGATTCAGTTGAAAAGCGCAGCAACTCGTTCGAAGGGTCTCTGCGCGAAGCAATAGTTAAATCGACTTTACAGCATTTCCCTGAATCTCCGAGTTCTCTTCCAATTTCACTACTATCGATGTTACATTACATTACGCGTGTTCTGTACACGATAAACTCGACCGTAACGAGGGATTTTTATGATGAAGAACATCCCTTAACAAGGCAAATCTCGTAAATGCGCGCGAAAATGTTCTCGTTACATATTCTTATTCCATTAATAATAATTGAATTGCGATTGGCAGACAGAAAGTATGATGGTTACATTTTCTTGACCCTTTATCCTGCATTAATATTGTTGTTTTACAAATTAATATCCGAAAAATTCAACTTTCCTTATTCGTCGATTTGTTTCTTAAATTTTATACGCCGACTTGTTCTTCCGCGTGATTTTATAAATGGTATAAAAGCCATTTTACTATTGTTTTGTGATAAATTCATTGTTTGATTTTTTTCTTAAGGCACGTTTTAGTAAACGCGGTTCAGCTTTAGTTACGCAAGGAAGCTTTAGCTGCACAAACATATTTTATGCAGATTTAATGTAAATATTTCATTTTCATAAAAATGGCGGACGAGTAGAGAATGTAAAAACAATTCGGAAGTTAGGATAATTGTGAATTATGATAATTAAAAGTGAGAAAAATTTGTGAATTGTGGAAACAGAAAGCTTCGATAATTGCAAGTTAAAACGATTAGGAATTAAGAAAATTAAAAGTTGTGGCAAAGTGGGTAATTAGGATTTTGGTTCTCTAACTTTACGAAATCGACTCTCAATTAAGTATTTTGCTTTTTTAAATTTCTCTCTCTCTCTCTTTCTTTAATAGCAAATTCGGTTGTTTGCACCAGTGCGCACTGAGGCTCGTTAGTCAGTTTTTATATTTAACTTTGTCTTAAATACGTGTTCAAAGAGTATTTTGTCAAAAGTAATTCGTGTAAACGTTGTACCGACCATTTTTCTGGATAAGAAATATTGTAGGAGGTATTTAAGATGATTTTTAAATATAAGAATTGACTGGAAACAAGGCTTAGTGTGCACTCAGTGCGCACTAGTGCAACCAACCGAATTCGCTATTACTCCCTCACTGAAAGCTTCTTTCAAAGATTTCCTCTTTCAAAAAGTAATGCCGGCCTTACAAACGCGCTAAATTAAAGAGAGCATTTTAATAATAATAAATCTTTTAAGTCGCAGTGAAAAAGAAATTATAATTTTGTCACATGTTTTATGTTATATGTGATGGGTTTCGTTTAAATGAAAGAACAGTTAATATTTATATATGTATATTAAGAAAAGTACTTAAAGTACTTAAAGTCAGTCAGACGGTATTAATGTCAGAAAATAAACGTTTGGCCTAAATACAAAAGTTACTGTTTGATAATCAAATGTAGTTATAAGACTAGTTCGAGTTTCGTTCAATCGAATAACGGCAACTTCGTGACGGTTTATGATCGATAGACTATCCGTTACCATGGCACGTGAGTGGTAAATATCATTCGACATAGGTCAAACCATGTGACAAAATCAATTCAAGTGATATTTTATTTTATGTTTTTTGTATGTTTTAGTCTTGATATATATATTTTTTTGATCGACGGTTTTTTTTCGGCACTGTTTCAAAATTTCTGTCGAGTTATATACAACGTCGGCTCTACGTCGGTCCGCGGGGAGGAGCGTGTAGTTCGCATCATCGCTTCTGCATCGAAAAGCAGAGAGGGCTGGTGGTTGTTCATGACAAGGTACGCCCAACAAGAAACGTGATTCCAATTGAAATCTTCGGCTGAACTTCTCGCGGTCATTCGTCTTTGTCTTGGAAAGTGCGAGTCATACGTAAATCGAAAAAACATGGTATTTTTCTCACTCGGCTTCGACATTCGGGCGCATTTGTAGCAACAAGCGTTTAAACGTTTCGCTTTTCATGAGAAAATACCATTTCCACGTACATGCATTTTACTGACGTATTTTAATTATTACTGCAAAACGTTACATTTGCCACCTCAATCCAGTTACATAGTTTTTCTCAACATGTATAACATCATTTCTTAAACACTAAATCTCTTTTTACATTATAATTCTAAAAACTAAGTCACTTGTCATTTTTATAAGTAAATATTATAAAATCAATATTAAAGGCAGCGGTCTCTCTCTCTCTCTCCCTCCCGTTATTGTAGTTTTTATACAAAATTAAAAACTCCATTTAATGAAACAAGAGAGACACGAGAGAGAGTATAGTAGCGCAATGTCAACTTAATCGATTTCTATTGTAGTAATTTCCAAATTTTGCCATTATACGTATGCGCTATTATTAATAGTTCAAAGACCGAAATACATATTACAAAGTTACTATTTCAATAGATTAAATGCGCGTTTATCGATTTCGGCATTATGCACAGTTGGTTCGCAAAATGATGCCGATTCCACGCGTCACCGAGCGTTAATCACTTCAACCTGAATAAAATTACGGGTCGTTTTGTGTGGAGCGTCCGTGCGCTGAATTGTGCACCACTAATTACCGTTGCGTTCTCGCCGTTGTTATCCAACCATGCGGCGGACGAATACGTGCATTTATCTCCCCGGTTTTAGCTTTGCGAATCTCTTACGAATAATAGCCGGGAAAGACCGTCGTTAAAATATAAAACAAATGACACTGAACGAGTAAAAAGAAAGATGAATCCCCATTAAAGATATTAACAGATTTCAATCTTAATCGCTTTACGCGCACGTTGTAACACTCCTCGCAACTAAAATATTTAAAATATAATATATTAAATATTTTTTCTATCCATTAATATAAATCACATTACAATGATAATATGTTATCATTAACGTCATTTATAGTATTTAATTTGAATATACTTTTTAATTTTTAATAATAAATTAAGATTGGTTAAGATTTATTTTGCACCGAGAGAAAAATCAGTAGCGGTTCATATATTACACATCAATTGTTATATTGTAATAACACAAATGTTTTAAATATTTTTATGATATCCTTTTAACAGTATTAGTGGGTAGAGATATTAATTCACGTGCTATATCTTGCGTATGATATTCGCTCTGCGTTGAAATGTTGGCAGTTCAATAATCCTAGCATTCACGTTATTTCTAGCGTCTAATTAGCGGATCATTTAAGTCAAGCTTCGTGGCTGCAGTCAACAATGCGTCGCGCGTCTTAAGCTTTTAACGCTTTGATGCGCGACTCCAATTTGGTGAATCTTCCGCTCTCGCTGAATGGTATGCCTCGATGAATTTCGTGGCAATCAAGTTAATTCCTCTTTCGCGAATGCAATATTCTGTACTAGTAACACTAATGAGGCATTTGCAATCTCTATTTATTTCAATCGTGCAGTAAGAATAAATCGCAAACAAACTTTATTTCACAATTATACACGTCTTAAACACGTACGTAATGTTTATGAACGACATGTCACTTGATGGACATTAAATGTGTTAACATTTCAAACTATCTAAAAGGTGCATTTTGAAAGAAGACAAATTAGGGAGAAAATTAATTTTAGCTGTAAAAAGTAAAACTGTTAAGTAAAGCAAATACAAAAATTTATTATATTTTATAATTTTATTTTATTATAACTATATTATTAAATTAAAATCTTCAGCAGATAAAAATTAAAATATCTCTTTTTTTTGAAGAATGAAATATGAATATCAGACGAAATTAAATTCAATATTGCTTGGCTCTTATTATCTTGAATGTCTTTTTTAAAAATAAAAATGTCTGGCATTGCTGGTAAGACGTAATTGGTGAAGCTAATATTATCGACTGGCATTATAATAAAATAATTGGCCTTTTAATACTTTAAACCGTTAGATAATAAAAAAAATAGAGTATTATTGACTATTCAGCGGGATGGTCTAGATACTCTAAATTAGTTTCAGACTAATTGCATTCGAAATCCGCTTAATTTCTCTCTACTCTGAGTCGAGAGGTTCTCAAGCCAATTGATTTTTATTTTCATCAATCAACCTCGTGCCTTCGTCCATCGTTCTGGTTCACCGCTATCACCGTAAAAGTCGAGTTAGTTTAATTAGTCTAGAAACGTCTTATAAGTTAGTGGAACCAAATAAGCAGAAACAATTCTAACTAATATTTTATTTGTTGCTCATTTGTCGGGAAAAAGTTGCTATAAAAAATTGTTGTTTTGTAAGTGTCTTTAAAACATTATGCTCCGCTAGAGAAGGATTGAATTAGCGGAACAATTCATAACATAACAGCAAAATTGTAATAACAATTATACAGATTATAATATGGATTAGTTGCTAATTTGTTACTCCCGAGATATCCAAAGTTCTTGTTGGCAAATAATTTTAAATAAATAGCGGAGAATCTCTCAGCGTGCTAAGTTACAAGAGTAAGCTACTGTAATAGAAAATAATTCGTTGCTCGCTGAAATTTAGTACAGGGATGTTTGAATTTGTTGCTTTTAAAATATCAAGTTTAGAATTGATCGCTTGTTGTGAATAAATTGAAACAATGGCAGAAAACCCTCTCAATGTGCAAAATAACTAGAGAACAAGAGTGCTGTCCTTAAAATTTTAAAAAGAAATTGACTTCTAAGGAGTGTACTGCATTTTAATATATTCTCCGTATTATCTCCACATACACACACGTACATATCTTAGTTTGTCTATTATTTTTATTCATCCTTATGTCTCTATATCTCCAGGCCATTTTTAATTTTTAATATTTTTTTAATTCTTCTAAAAGCTTTCTCGCGACCACGTTATTCTTGATTATAAAAGGAGCTCGATGATGCGAGCGTGGTTAGCCATCAGTCGTCAACTACAATGCAAAATTCACCTCCGTGAACAATGGATTAATGATTGGCCGGCGTTATTGATGTCGCGCTTGATCGACGTGAATTAGCTTCTTCCTAGCGAACTTGTCATTAAATATTTGCGTAATTGGCGAACAACGTTGCGTTAGAGAGCGAGTTAATACAAAATCTCTAAATCTCAAGAGACTACGGGCTAGCCGGCTTACTAGTTCGATATCGCGATATTAGTAGAATCTCTGAATAATTCATTTGGCGTTACAGTGCCATTAGTATCGTACTATAGAATTTGACGTAGACAGTTAATTTGACGCATAACGACTGAGATATTTAGCCGCACTGAGCGTACAATTATATCGTTCTAGCTTTCATTTCTCTCTATCGCGTAAATGCACGTAAATGTTATCAATAGGCAAAATTTAAGCTAAACTCTGGTAAAAATCGAAATGTTCTAACGTTGTCTAGTATTAAACGTAATAGCGTATGAGAATAGTTATTTTTTAAATATTCTGATTTGATAGGTGTGTCGATAAACTACTACACACACGCGCACATATTCTATGCTTGCTTTTATCAAAACTAATTTAGGCAGAATATAACAATGGGCATTCAAATTGGTGCTGTCGATCAAACCATTTTGCAGACAATTATATAAATAAAAAATAAAATACGCGCGTATATGCGACGAATAGTGTTTTTTAAACTAGCATTTATATAAATACAATATTTCTTTAGAAAGGATTAGAATAAAATAATTAGTCTAAATAATTTCAATATTTTCATTTGCTTGAAAAATATCGAGAAACGTACAAAATTGACTTTTATTCGCATCTTTTAACTTGTTTAAAATAAAAACTAAATTTAATATAATAATTAGACAATTATAACTGATAAAATAAATATTAAATTCAAATTTTTGTCCCTTTATAAAATATTATTATACAATATAGAATATTAATGAATTTTCGAAGAGCGAGAGAAAGAAATGACAGCGCAGATAAATTGTTAGAAAAGTTTGGATATTTTGAATACGATGACGAAAGTTTATGTTAATTAAATTAATGACTTTTAATTTGCCTGGCTTTATATACTTTATTACATATTTAAGACTTTGAATGTTTCCATGCCGATCATTTAAGTGCCACTTGTTTGTCCGTATTTAGCAGCATTTATCAATATGAACAATATCAATTTAAATCTAAACAAAATCTGATGAAAGAAATGCTAAGTACCATTAGCAAGGTATTTTAAAATTCGAATACGCCGAGATGATACAATTCTGTCAATTCGATACCGTTGACTTATTCACAATTCAATGTGTGATAATGTCATCTTTTCATAAGACCTTTCGACGGTCCCCCTCGTCGTTACAGTTACTTGCTTACGTTTGTAATTCTATAAAATAATTCCCCAAAAGAGCAGTCGGGGCTCTTGTTGCAATGTTCTCCAACACGTTCTGCTCACATCCGCTATCAGACACGGCCGATCGATCTGATTGAATCGCGACTCGGACGTGTCCTTGGTGCGTTTGCGGGAACACGCACGGTGGAGGCAAATGAAATTCCCAGCCTGTCGAAAACAAGTTTTATTTCGTGGCACTTCGGTCCGATTGGAGGCCGCGAAGGGGCGTTGCGGATTGTTGCGCCGGGCGAAGGGTTGCGGTTGGGTTGTACGAAGGGATGAAGTCGAGAGAAGAAGAGGGTTGGTAGAGGCCCCCCGCCGCTCGACGATGGGCGACGAGAGTTTCCATTCTTCGATGAAACTTCTTGGCAACTCGTTTGAACGCCACGACCAGCCTCTCCACTTTCTTCCGGATCTTATTTTGCTCGCCGCCGCCACTGCCGCTCGCGAAACTTTTCCCCGATTCCTCGGAGGTGTAACATAATATTTTCGCGGCTCGACTGGGGACCGCAAGAACCGCGCGTTGGAATAACGTGGTTATCGAGTTCCGGGATTTTAACGTTATCAAATTCGTTATCGTACTCGGAGCGATTACAAGGTTAGCATCGTGACGTTTTGCCTCGTAAGCTTTCTTGAGAAATCAATTAATGTATCACTTGCCACGAAGAGATCTGTTAGTTAATAGATAGTCCACGTTTGCTTTGCCACGGCATTTTTTATTTTCCTGCGATTAAAAGAAAGTTGCAGAAGCGTTATATCGTTTCCATGTTATAAAGAAATACTCATTATAAAATGCTGTCATGGTTAAAACTGTCCTTAACTTAATCAGTCGTTTACGCGAACATGTGCCTCAAACGGAACAATTATCACTTTATATCTAAATTTCTGTTGTCTTCTGAAAAAAAAGGAAGTTAAAACGTCGTAGCCGATGCAATAAGGAGTGAAGGCGATGCTTGCCAAGCGGATTCATTATCATTTAACAAAATTGTTACGCGATTGGGCTCGCTCGGCCGGAGAAGTCCGCGTCGGAATGGCGAAAGTGTGAAAACACGTTGTCGGCGGACTAATTAAATTTCTGCATTATTACGAGGACGGCCGTTTCTGCCACTCGGCGAGTTTTAATCTGGCAGAGTAATATCTTAGGCTACATTAGGTCTTACCCTCCGCACCGACTGGCACTCGGTTCAACGGGAAGATAGGGGGATGGCAGAGGTGGTGGTGTGGCAGAGGCCCGGCATAAGCCGTCTGCCTGCCGGCTAATCAATGATTCAACTCGCCAATTACGGAGGCGCCTCGAAAAATATCCTCTCTCTCTACCCGTTCCCCCACGCCCTCCTAGCACGCCTGAAATATTCACAGATCCTATCTCCCTTCAATTCTATCCTTCCACCTTCACCGTTTTGCTCGTTTTTCTACGTATTTTTGAGCTTTCCGTTTCAACCCTTTTTTAAACACCTGTTTGTGCCCGTGTCTGCGCCGTAACAATGTCGATGTTACTTATCCAGGATGTGCTGCATAGGAGTTGAAATAATTTTAGAGCTGTTAGTTGACTAAAGTCGATAATGTGCAAATTGTCGTAGCAAATCATTTATACAATGTGTATGACAAATGATGCATTTACCTAAAAATATATGTCCAAGTAAAACTTAATCACAGAAGGTTGTATTGAAGCTTAAATTTGACAACAGAATCTTGTTACTTGAAATTATCCGTGAAGCATTTATCGGAAAGAAAATAAATTCTTATCATCTTGAAAATTTCTTATATTCCTATTACTCTTCGTTTGTTATCGCGAGATTTTATTATGTTTAGGAATGTTAAAGTGTTTCGATTACGAGAGTTTATCCGGCACGAAACGAAGCAGGGGGGGGAAAGCTCGTTTAGAAAAGTTCCGCCGATCTGCAAACGGCCGCGTGCCGCCTGCGTCGTTCGCGCTGAAGACTATTCACTGCCATTCCTTCTCGAATTATTCTTTCGCAATTTAATCAACCGGTTATAAAAGAACTTGGCTTGACCTTACAACTTTATTTTTGCATCTCCACGATTCTCACCGGTTCTCCGTTTTTCCTCCTCGGGCGCTCTAAATTAAATTTCCTTTACCTTCGATGCCCCAAGTTTCGTGAGCGAGAGGAAGACGGTTAGAGGACAGCCAAGATCGCAGCCAAGAGGAGAGAGCAGGAGGGGACGGGGGTAATAGTAAAGAGGGCGGAAAACGGAAGGTAGTAGAAGGAAGAATGATGTAGAAGGTCGACGGTGGGGAGGGAGGGGGTTAGGGGGAGGAAAGCAAAAATAGAATGTACATAAAAAATACATGACTGCAAGCTACCGCTGCTTCTTGCCGTAGCCTCGGCTCGCCGGCATGAAAAATTCACTAGTTGCCCCGGCTCTTATTGCAATCTTCGTTCGTGGAATTCTCGCGAAATTTAGCCACCTGCAACGGGACAGAGGGCGGACGACCCTCTTCGATGGTATACAAGCCCTTTCTTTCTTCCGCCGTGTTTCATCTCGAGAAGACGTCCCTCTCCGAGCGCCGCGAGTAGTATCAGAGACACAGAGGCTGGTATGGCCTTTTCCGCCCACCCTCCCCCTCTGCCTGGAATGATTTTATTAAATTTGCTCTTATCATTCCGCTCGGCGGTAGCGTATTGGCCGAGACGACAGCGCTGTTGCTTGGGAACAGAGCGGGATGCGCAGCATTGTTCCTTTTATCATAGAGATGTACGACAACGATATCGAGTCAAACACTATATACTAGATTGAATCAAGCTAGGTATAAGAACCTTTATGTTGCGTTCCACTGAAAGCATTTTTATACTTGAATTAGTAATTAATCTACAACTCTGTAAAGAGCCCTGTGAATCGCGAAGAAAAGAAAAGGAGCGGAGGAAAGGGGAGGAGAAAGTTTTTGCTGGAATTTTGTATATACATAAGCCGATACAGTTTTTATTTTAATATATACAAATAATTAAATAAATATACGTACGTAATATATAGTATATTTGTTTAACAATTATTATGGGACTAGAGAAGTAAAAAATATTTTGTTACCAAAGTTGAAATCTGAACTTCAAAGCTCACAAGTGGTTTAATAAAATTATTTAAATTTGACACGGAATCAATAGTTGGATAAAATTTATCAATCGTTGTCGTCAAAAAGAAAGCAGTCTTTCTTATCTTCGTAACAGTTGTTTCTTTTTTTCTGTTACAGTGTCCGACCGTTGCTGTTCGTTTGTTCGTTCGTCTTATCAACCGCGTTTGACAAAAGCCTTATCGTCCTTCAGCTAAAAGTGAGTGCGCATTTCGAATTTGTGATTCTTCTCATCGCGATTTCTTCGTTCGCGGGTTTCGAGTCTGTGATCGCGTGTGCAGTGTATCCAGTGCATCGGACTGCGCGGCGTGGCACGTAGCTGCTGGATTCGGACCAAGGCTTCGTCGTTCCCATCGTCGCCCCGCAGCGCTAAGGTAAGCATCGCGGAAATGAGCTCGAGAGAGTATATTTCGCGCGGGCAATGTGCGTGAAACGACTCGCGGTGTTTCGCGAGGGGCGTGAAGGGGGTGGCGAGGGCGTAAAGAGGGTGACGCCGACGCGGCGACGGATAGTTTGCAAAAACTTGGTTAAGTCGCTTACAAAGAGGCAAAGTGACTGAGTCGGAGTAAAGCGAAACGCCGCGCTAACTTCGGAGCACTTCGTTATAAAGTTGGGAGTTGAATAATGTATTTTTATTATTTACCCGAAGCATGCCGCGGTGCCGGCCGTGGTGATATATCGGATAAAGTCGCTTGTAATTTCCGGCGAACGTTAACTTCCCGCCGAAAGAAATCACACCGGATCACGCCACAACTTTCTTCAACGTGGGGATATTTATACGCCTGTACGAAGAGCGGTTCGTGTCGCACGCAGGACGTGTTTATTTGCAAAGTTTCACCCTCTTGTGCACATTAAGATTTTTTAACAATCCATATAAGTAAAATTAAATTAATGTTCCGCATCACGTGGGAATGAAGATAAAATTCCAATCTTAAATATTCCCATATTTTTGACATTATTTTATTCAAACATTTAGCAAATTTATTTTTCACACATGGATAAATAAGCAAAAAATACATAATTAATTTGGATTGTAAATTATGCAAAAGAAATTTATAAAATTATGACTGATCATAGAATAAAAAAGATTCTTAAAGATTCCTAAAATTGTTTTTATGTTATAAACCGTGATTTTTCCGAATTTTTTTCCAAAGCTTTGAACTACACATAAATCTAGTAATCAATGTTGATTAGCAATAACTGCAATACAGTCAGTGTTGAGTTTATTATAAAAATCATTTTTGCATACTGAAATAGTTTTTAGTTTGTTGTTAATTTAATTATTTGTTATTTTCATGTAGATCAAAGAGGAGTTTATTGCATTTGACAAGATATTTCTTATTTATTTGCGATTCTATGGTTCAAATTCCAATAATATGCCGTCATATGTTTCATAAAAAATGGAATATAATATAAAAGGATTTATCAATTTTTCAATATTCGTTTACAATCAATAAACTTTTATGAATGTCATAAACTAGTAAAAATATTAATTGGAATAAATATTATGAAATGTTTTATTTGTCCATGTATTTATAATTTCTGTCCTCCAGAAAATACTATATAAATATTATATAAAGAAATATCAAAATTCTTAATTCTGCTCTTCACCACACACACACACAAATATGTATATATTCTTTAAATTTTGATTATAATTATTATACCTATATTTCTTATCAATGGCTTGAGTTAAAATTTTAAAAGAATATTATGCAAGTAGTTACACAAATGCACTCGATTCTAAGTTCTCCAGCTTAACATTAATTGAAGTAAGCTTGAAACAAAATACTACTCATTTTAGTTATTTGCACATCTTCACCAAAATCATTTAGAGTGTCGACTCTTCATGCGATTTTGGCAGCCTCCTTTGCAAATGTACGATGCGATAATTAATTCACGTATCTTAACGCGAGGAAGTACGTTTCGCCACGGTAACACGGAACACGCATGAAAGATCGAGCGCGAACGGCGTTCTACCATTAAGTAGTCGAAGCAGAGAAAACGCCGCCCGCTCGATAATGCATCATCGCGTTGCACTATTTCACGGGGAAATGCGCCGGCACGTTTGTCGACGAGCGATTAGCTCGCTCGCGCGACGTACACGCAAGGCGTAAATCTTGAGGCGCGACGCAGATTTAAGAGGCCCGCTCGCCGAGTGCGTTGCAGAAGAACGTGGCCGAGTTACGGTCTCTAATTTATGAAACGGCCGAGTTAAATTGGGGAGTAGCTTTTTTGCTAGCAAAGATTCTCAGAATTTAAGCCCGATTGTAATTGACGCCCGGTCCATGCATTTTTGTCCTTTGTTCTCGTAACAACTTTAGTTGGTAATTCGCTTACAATAGTCTACAATAGTCAACGCTCTCGCCCGGTTAGTTTGCTTTGCTTCGTTGCACTCGTTGCACAGTTGAAAGTAATGAAAGAGAGGGGGGAGAGGAGAGAGAGAGAGGGAATTTCTTGTGTAAACGGTCAGTGCAACTTTCGCGTACCTGCAAATGTTGTAAAAGCATTGTGTTCTGAAGTAACCAAGAAGATAACTGACGTATTTCTATTATTATTATATGTTTGCAAAATGTAATTTAATGTAATTTACCAATTTAATTGATTTAATGAGCAAACGAATGAGATGTATAATAGTATTGTATAATAGCATAATAGTATTGTAAATAAATATTACATTTATGGGGTTTTGAGTTCAAAGTTCAATCATAACGTTCAATCATGAGCCCCAATATCGCTAATTGATACGAGTCGGAATACGAATTGGAAGATAGAATGCGTGCAATAATGCGCGTGTAATCGGAAATGCGTGTGACTTCGGAAATATTCGGCCTTTGAGGGACACACGTCGCTTTTGTTCTCTCTCTCTCTCGAGCCGTTTGCGCTTCCGCGGCATACAGTCACGCACATATTCATACCTGTACACACGTACGCATCTATAGCAAACGAAATGGAATTTTAAAAATTGAATCGCCGAGACTTGCGCTTTACGCCACCGGCGCGTATTACAAAAGCGCGGGGGCAATTTCATTCATACGTAATAAGATGGGCGCATCTGGTGCCACGCACGTAACGGATGCCTTGTCATCGCTTTTCGGAAAGGCCGAGCTGTTTTCGATATTAAGGCACTTCGCGTTATTTATAAACCATCCCCATCGTCGTCTCTCCCCCTTTTTTGCCTCTTTTGTCATATCCCCCCCCCCCTCTCTCTCTCTCTCTCTCTCTCATCCTCTTCCGGTATCCAGGTTGAGAACAAGCGTATTAGATATTCCGTTATAAAGAGGCGGCGTAATACCGTACGGCCACCACACCAGGCGCGGGTGGGCAAAACAGCGCGGAGGACCAGGATGAGGGAAACTGCGGGGATCGGTTGTGAGGTCTGCAACGAAAATTAGCATTTTTTCCATGCGACCGACCTGCGTAGCTAATATCACGGATATAAAGAGGCAAGCGAGTAGCTGGCTGGAGGGGATCTGCAGCGAAAAGGGAAGGGGATGGCCTGAAAAAAAGCAGGCGTATTTACTGCGGAAAGATTAACGTGTAACGAGCTACCGTGAACAAGCTGACGTTAAAGCTTTTTACATAAACGCACGCTCAGTTTTTGATCGCGCTCACGCTTCGCCAGTGTCCATAGACACGGCTCTGTGATCGTTTCATTGTGCCTCCTACGATAGTACACGCGATTGTAGAAAGAGGGAAAAAAAGAGCGTTATATCGATTTTCGCCGGAAACAACGTTAGTCGAACACTCGCGTGTTTGCATCTCTCAATTTTGAAATTGCAAACGGGTCTTTGTACAAAAGCAAGGAAATATAATTAGTTTGCACATTACTTGGAGCAAAAACGAAATCCTTATGAAAGAACTGTTGTCAACCCGAATGAATATGATCGTTTCTGCGAGTAAGACTTATTTTGCCTTTTGCCAGATACTTTTTATAAGTAGCTGTGACAATTTTGATGATATTAAATTGTAATTTCTATTTTCTCTGCACTTCAGACACACATTTTTTATACATCAAGTTTTGAAATCATATTTTATTTCAGTTGTTGCGAGCTTTGGAATCTAATGCGTTATTTGCGTAGTCACATCGACAAACTTTCCGTGTATTTTTCAATTTCCGTACTTTAAGATAGCTCGTCGCCTCGAATACATGTGGATCTGTAGGTTACACTTGTTTTCTCTTATCCCTAGAAATCTCCGAGCTTTCCGGGACCTCGACGTTTCGCGCTACATTCGAAACTATCGCTCAAGTATAATGTGGGGATGCGTGTTTAAAGCGTACGCGCATGCATGCAATTCTTTTATGTCAATTTTTTATATAAATTTCCACAATTTATAAATACTGAACTTAGATTTCCAATTAAAATTCCGAATGTTTATTATTCGAAATTTAAAAAACAATTTTTTTTCTCGGAACACAACATATGTTTTCTGTAACTGTTAATATATTTTGAAGAAGAGTAATTACAACTTTCAAGTTTTTACTATTTTT